>NW_005366456.1:921328-947672 GCF_000412655.1 Myotis brandtii | reverse complement strand
AGAGTTAGAAACATCGATGAGAGAGAAACATCGATCAGCTGCCTCCTGCACATCTCCTACTGGGGATGTGCCCGCAACCCAGGTACATGCCCTTGACTGGAATCGAACCTGGGACCTTTCAGTCCGCAGGCCGACGCTCTATCCACTGAGCCAAACCCGTTTCGGCCAGTCATCTGTCTTTTGTTCCCCACACCTCCCCCCAGCAGCTCTATGAGGTGTTAGTGTGCCCATTTCTCAGAGGACAAACTATGGCTCAGAGACCTTACGGGACTTTCCAAGTCACATGGCTAGTAAATGAAGAGCCAGGTTAGACCCCAGCTGGTCTGACTCATCCCCTCCCCTTCACCTCCACTGAGCACTGAGCGGTTGCTATGTGTGTAGAGAGGGACGAAAGGGAAAAGGAAGAAAGGGAGACCGTGATAATAATAATGATTGGGTGGTGGTGGTGGTGGTATATGTGTGTGTATGTTAGAGACAAAGAGAGGGTCCCCAAAACAGACTCAGGGCCGATGCTGAATTAATAACCACAAACAAAAAAAACCATGGCCAGCCAACGTGAGCTTTCAGCTGGGCCATCACCAACTGCCTAGAAGATAAAACAGACACACCTGAGCCCACCCAGTGCTATTCCTGTACGCAGTGGGGTCTAGAAGTGGGGGCCACGGGAGAAGAGGCACACAGGATTCTCCCTCCTTGGCTGTGGCATAGGGTGAGGGCTTGCCCTCAGGAAGCCAGTGTGAGGAGAGCGCGTAGCCTTACGCAGCCTCTGCCTGAATTCAGCCTCAGTCCCTCAGAACCAGGTTGCTCAGCTGCCAGATGTCAACCCCTTGAGTGAGTCGGGCTCAGCTCCTTCCTGAGGAGGCCCATTTGCAGCAGAGCTGGGTCACATCACACCTGGAAACCCGTTAGGTTTAAGACTCTGCAGGAGAGGGCTCTCGGTAACACTCCTACAAGGCTCGAGCAACCCAGTTGTGATCTGTTCCTTCCACAGTGGCCAGAGCCCCCAAAGCCCCTCTTCCTTACCATCACCCCAACTAGGTTATGCATGGGGTGTACACATTTCCCAAATGGGGATCAGGTATAATATCCAGGCATCTCCATAAAAACGAGGGCAATTTTTAAAAAACAAACATATAAACATTGACCTAATCTATGCAAATCGATTCCTAAGGATTTTATAAAACCCCCACTTCCCACCCGCACATCCAGCACACAGAACCCCAGCGCTCTCTTCTCTCCCAGTTTGTTTTGAAGCGCCTGTTTGAGGGAGGAAGGGGCTCACAGAGAAACGGGGAGGTGGGCTCTCTTCACAGGCAGCCTCTGTGCAGAGCAGCGGTGGGGAGCAGAGCCCGGGGTGGGCGCTCCCCCAGACGGAGGGCAGCCTCCTCCCCACACGCAGGCAGCCTTCCCCAGAGGGAGGTATCAGGTTGCTGTACTTCGGCTGTGGTTGTCACTGTCTAATAATATGACCGTTTTGCCATCTCTCTGCAAATAAGACAGAAGCTGCTACCTGATTGGTATAGCATCTCACTTTCCCTCCTCATTGATTTTCCTGTTCCCCTCCTCTGCTTCATAAAAAAAGAGGGACAAGTGGCTGGTGCTGTGGACGGAGAAGCTTTATTTTTAGTATGAGACAGCCTCTATTTTCTTTCAGGAGAGGGAAGTTGGATTATCAATTCTTTTGTAAATGTGTATGGTGATATTTGCTCCGGTAAGTTCTTATCTCTCTTGATTTACAGCTGTGTGTGTGTGTGGGTGTGTGTGTGTCTGTGTGTGTGTGTGAGATAGATCCATTTGGGCTGAACAGTCACTTTTCTTTCCAATAGCATTTTCAAATCTTTGGTGATAACGT
The DNA here is from genome assembly GCF_000412655.1 of Myotis brandtii. Classification (NCBI taxonomy): domain Eukaryota; kingdom Metazoa; phylum Chordata; class Mammalia; order Chiroptera; family Vespertilionidae; genus Myotis; species Myotis brandtii. The sequence goes on along the minus strand of NW_005366456.1, from coordinate 945,820 downwards.
CTTTTTTGTTCACTTTGCTTTCTTTCATGTCTCTGTTTAAACTGGAGAGGCTGTGCTGTGGTAGTGTGATGCCTACCTTAGTGGTTGGAGGATGTGACGGTTTTCCTTTAACATAGTAAGGAAACTAAGCAAACTTATATTTGGCTTTATAAAAATGTGATGTCGTTCTCCCCCACTCCCTTTGGAGAGTTTAGCGTCCTGAGTATGTTCATTGTGCTACAACCTGCTGACTGTTTCCATTAAAGTTTCTTCGTTGGTGTCAGAGCAGGAATTTCTTAAACTCCATAGGCAGTGCCAAACACTGTGTGCTGTGCCGACAGCGGGGTGCTGATCCCATGAGGTCCTCTCCCACGGTAGGATGAAGGAGTGAGTCTTCTCTGAGACTGGGTGCATGCACCTTTAAAAGACTGGAATTTATGAGCAGTATTGAGATCATTAAAGTCAATCGCTAGCATTCCGTGAAGAGATGCAATCTCCAGTGTCTCCAGTGGCTGCCACTTCTCTGCCTTTCTTTGCATTTGTGTCACCATCTGTCAGATACCCAGCCCTCGCTCTCGTGTTTCTGTTTGGGAAGCTGATGAAGAGAAAAGTTGCTGTGATTAAATTCAAAACAGTGCAAAATGACTATCGAGTCACCACTGCTAGTGATGATTTTTAAGTGCATTACCTGGTTAACTGCTAGTGCTTCTTTTCTAGACAGTATTGAGAGGGTCTGAGTTCTTTGTTGTTAATTCAGAAGTCTGGGAGTCAGTCTATTAATATAATTATCCTAGACAAAGATGATAAGATGATTAAGTAATTGCTCTAATGGAAACAAACTGATATTTGCTTTAATGTCTTCTTTCTTTTGTCGCACAATCAACATATCTGCATAATCTTTTTCATGAAATGAACTAAAGAATATACAGGGTGTCCCAAAAATGTTCACATACTTTGAATAATTATTAATTCCAATGGGTTAAATCTGAAAAGAAAGAAACATTGGAATTAATACTTATTCAAAGTGTGTATATATTTTTGGGACACCTTACATATTATATATTTCTTTATAATGAGAGTTAAAGGCATCATTGATGAGAAGTAAGAGGAGAAATGACTATATTTTTCAGAGATTTTGAAAGTTGGGAACATCACGCATGGCTAGACCTCTCGGGCATGGAATCTTTTCCAGAATAACAATTCTTCAGATCCCGAGGCGGGCTAAGGGCAGCTCCCGGAGACAGTAATGAGCTTCCCAATGCTCCCATGATCCTGTGTCTGCTTGCTTTCTGGCATCCCGCCCTGCACGCATTCTTCGCACGCTGGAATGAAACTCTTCGTTCTGACAAACAGAATTCTGAATTTTGATTAATCTAGTTCAGCCTCAAAAATAGACAAATCCTCCAAACCCACAGGAACTTATTATGTTGCCTCATTCTGTGTCACAATAAGCATGTTCCTCTAACAGCCTTCAATGCCATAAACCCTCCCGGAACAAAGAGTTCCTTAGCAGAGAGTTTGTTGGAAAAACAAATGAAACTTTTATCGTTTGGGTGCTGGCAATGACTGCAGAGTAAACTCAACAGCAGTAAGCATCCCTCTCCCTCCCCAACATCTCTTAATGTTTTTGTCATCATTCTCCTTTCACGGCTATTGTAACAGGTTATGTTCAGAGTCGTGAGGGAGTTTATGATCAACCGAGGCTGTTCAGGAACATAAATTAATGAAAATGTGAGGATGACATCCTATGGGTGAACAGGTCGCCAGCTCACAAAAGTGTTAGCACTCCCAGTGTGTTCAGACCCAGTGACACAGGAAGGACAATGGGACATTTGTATCTGAAAAAGGTTTGACTTAGGGTGACTGTGCACAGCTGCCTTTAAAAGCATCACTTCGGGAAAGTCCAGAACGTCATAGCCAAAACACTGCTGTAATCTGGTCCAAGGAATAAAATTCTGTGCCACGGTGGGGGGAATAATAAAGGGAATTTTTATTTCATAATGAGATTATTGATTATTTTTAGCAAAATGAAGATGGCAATAGTGACACGTGTTCATTGAGTAAGTACCTTCTATGTGCCAGGCACTGTGCTCAGCATTTACATGGCTTATTTCCTCTGATCTTCACAGCCATTCCACGAGGGCAGTAACGTTACCTCCCAGTTTACAGATGGGACAGTGGAGGCCTACGGCAAGTATGTAGTATGCATGCTTGAGGCAACGTAGTGATGACGGTGACACTCAACCAGGCAGGCTCCTCCCCAGCCATGTGTTTTATCTCTGCCTCTGTCAGGGGGTCAGTTCATCTACAATCTACAGCCAACGCCTAGGTTGGGATGACATCAGGGCCTTACAGTAGCACAGCAGATCTTCGTTAGTTTTTCTCCCTGCTGACACTACATACCCCCTTCTTCTCAGACTGCTTTTGTGACACCAAGCTAATTATGTGTTTGAAACTGGAGAATGTGTGTTTTATCTCCCCTCAACTTTGCAGCTACAAAGATGTGGCAATGACCAAAGGGAGCCAGCCTGGAGAGAGATATATGCAGAAGTGGCTAAATTAAGGTAGCTTTTTCAATGGATGAAAAGAAATTCATCTCTTTAACTTGCAATGTGTTGAACACAGAGTAAAAATAAAGAGGTGACCATAACTTAGAAATGTCAATATCTCAAGGGATCTGGTTTGTCATTGATGCAAAATATAAAAAGCAGTTGCAACTGAATTGATATATTTGTGGAGAACTTTGTAGAATTCTCACCTTCCTTGTACCACCACCCGCCCCAGCCTGATTTCCTTTCACTCTTGGACTAGCTGGAAGGGCTCAGGTGGCACTTCAGGTGGACTAGTGCAAAGCACCGACAGCACCTGGGAGTTCAAGGATGAGCATGGCTGTGGGGGAGCGTGCTGAGCAGCGTGACCAAGTGGAAATCCAGAGCCCCCGATGCACTCTTTTGCACCTGAGCACCGAGCTCCCTATTTGAAATCCATTTAAACGAATAAAATTCAGATGAGTCTTATAGGGAGAAAATGCAACTGACACAGAATCAATATGTTTGCAGTTTCTCCTCGGCTAGCAGTTTCAGAAGAGAGGCAGGGCACACCAGTCGGGAGGCGAGTCTGTGAAATGCTGCCTTTGCTTCCCTCCAGTGAGGGAAAGGATGCTGAGCGATGGAAATGCTGCTGAGTGATAGACTTAGCTCAGGACAGCCTTGCATTGCACCAAACAGCAGAAGGACGAATGACCAAACAAGCAAAAACAGTCCACCACAAATTGGGAGCATAAGAGGCAAGTTTTGAAGTGTTGACACAATATTGATTTCTTGGCGTAATCTTTTCTGTCCAAGAAGCAATAGCTTTTGAGCTACTCCCGGTGTAGACACCCAATTAATTAAAAAGAGTTCAAAGGCAGTACACAATCAAATATATTTCCAAAATGGTAGTCATATTTGTCAGAGGCAGTTGATTCTCTATTGCCCCTTTTTCTTGCTCTTAAAAAATAATTGGGTGGTTTAATCAGAAAGTGTGATATTAGAGCCAGTCAGGATCAAGGAATTTAAATCAATCTGCTTTTCCCATAAGCATTTATGAGAGTTCTAAAAGCATTAAGTCCTAAAATGAGCACTTTTACTTTAATGATATATGTTGTGCTCAGCCACAGTGCTCATCAAACATAGGCTATCCCATAAAACTAAAGTTAGAGATCATTTTATAAATGGCATCATACTCTGTCTCCATCCACACGACCAGCTTTCTTCAGAGTGGTGGGCCAAATACAAAGTCATAGTAAATAGCAGAGATTGTACTTCATTTTACCTATGTTTCCTTCACCTTTTCTATGACTGTGGATGTGCTGATCATTAAGAGCTTAAAAATGGTCTATTAAGTATGGAGAAAGCAACTGGTGTTAAGATATAATGAGTGTTGGACTAGTCTTGAGTTTGTTATCAAACATTCTCAACTGGTGTACAAATGGAGCTGGTGTTCTGTTCTGTATTTGTCTAAGAAAATGGAATCAGTGAGGGTTTGAGCCAGGAAGGGCACGTGAAGTATTAACTCCTCTAGAAGAGGTTCTTGGTCATTGACGTGTCCTTAAATGTTTTAATAGCGATGAGTTGAAAATGGAAACACCTCAGTCTCTCTACTCTGCAGACTAATGGATCTGCATAATTCATATATTTTACAGTGATCATTTTTTAACACAGATTGTAGCCAAAAGTACTAACGGAAAATTGTTCTGGAACAACTTCAAACACATCCCACTATAGTTTCTGGAAAGCTTATTCCCAACACAGAGCCACCAATGCACCATGGGACTGCGGGATGGCCAATATATGGGTATAGTCATGTCATTGTGGTCCTTTGGAGACTGACGTGTTGAGCATAAAAGACTTCTATTGATAGTCCCCATGTGACTTCTTTAGTCCTACTTACAGAATTTTTAATTTCACCCAAATTACCACACATTATCTCAGTGTAGATCTTCTGGCAAAAGATATGACAAATATTTTAGACTTATTTTATTTCTGGTAAAATGTGGCTTTAAGGATGCTTGCATCTGAATTATTACTATGAGGACATTTTAATTCACTATGTTTACATCTACTTCTCAATGATGAACCCACATATCTTTATCTGGCTTTGGATCTCCATAAGGGAGGAAAATGTATACTATTTTTCAAATTGTACGCATTCAAATTGCCTTCCTATGAAATTGAATGATTAAGAAAAAACATTTCTATTGGGGCTACATTTGAGAAAAGGGTTAGAGCATTGACTTCACCAGGCTGTTCCTTTATCCATTAAAGATTTAAGGAAGCTTACCATGTGCCAGGCAGCGTGTTAGGCATGGGAGACACAGTGATGAACAGATCATATCTGCACTCCCAGAACTAAGTGCCTTCAATTTCCATTTTCTCACCTAAACCTAGTTTCTTTTTCATGGCCCAGGCTGTCTCTTCTTAAAAACATAATTGAACTGTTCTAGTAAGATTTACGGGAAATATGTGCTTTAGGTCCTAGCTATTCATGCTCAGTGGAGGAATAAGCGTGAACCCATTTATTTACTGTGATTATTGCCTAGCTGACATGGAGTGGTTTGAAGGGGCAGCTGGAAGAGGCCTTGCAGTGCTTGTGTCTTATAAGCATTTTGTATTGCTCCCAGGCATTCTCGTTCTTGCTGGATGTAGGATGAGGATAGAAAGGGAAGACACTTCAATAGGACAGAAAAGAAGATAGAAGAGTAAACTGAGAGGACCTAAGCTTTCCACTGGCAATCTGAATTAGACCTGACTCGCATTATCTGATTCTCGGTGGGTGTTCATTCACTTGTTCATCTATTCAACAAACATATACGTATATTGGGTGTCCACTTTAATCCGAGTACAGTGCTAGATGCCAAGGCACCGGAATACATAAAGATACTAGTTTCGGAACTCTTGGAACTTCTAATAAGCCAGGATTTTTCAGCCTCAACACTATTACAATTTTGGCCCAGATAGTTCATTATGTAGGGGACTGTTTTATGTACTGTAGGGTGTTTAGCAGCATCCCTGGCCTCTACCCACTAGATGTCAGTAGCAACCTCCCCCCAAGTTGTAACAACCAGAATTCTCTCTAGACAATGCCAGATAGCCCCTGGAGTAGAGCCATGTGATAAATTCAGTAATAATACCAGCTTTGATCAAATATTCCCATTGTATTTCTACTTTTCTTACTTTCAGATACTCTGATCCATGGATTTTTAAGTTTCTTTCTCCAAATACAAAGAATTTTTCTGCTGTTATTACTCCTTCTGTATAATACTTTACCACATTCACTTGGCTTCCAGTGTCTTATTTTATTTCAGCAATCAACAAATGAAACAATATTACACTATTAAACCTTTTGACATGTGAATAAACGAACATTTAGAATGGTTACGTGCCCAAATTCTTGAAACTGCTAATGGATAGAAACTGATTCACACTCATATGTCCTGATTAAAATATGCAGTATTTTTCTACAAAATTATGTTGAATGAAGAAAAAAATGTATGTTTGAAGGATACCTTTTCTCGTGGAGTTGTTTTGGAAATGAAGGCAGTGTAGCAGTGGATGGAGGCCAGGCACAGGAGGTTCACTGACCAGGCTTCCTTACTCAGTCCTTACTAGCCGGTGGGTTTGGACAGTTCAAGTAGAATCTTAGAGTTTCCTCAGCAGTTGAGAGATACATTGCAGAAGCCACAGGAAGGAAGCCCTAGAGATGAGTCTAGTAGAGTGGATAGAGCACAGGTTTTGAAGTCAGATGAACCTACTGTAGGAATCAGCATCAGCAGGAAACAAATGACTCCCTCAAACCACCTGACCTCTTGCTGGTGACTATAAAACATTGAAACTTAATTTCTGTGAGTCAGAAAATGGAAACCCCTCGAGGTGAGTCAAGTTTCCGAAGTCCTTATGGTGAATTCAGTACAGAAGGGAGACAAGCAGGGCTCAATGTTTTTCAAGCCCAATGAGTGAAGAATTACTTCAAATGGAGGAAAGCCAACTATGGGTCCGACACATGCCAGATGCACATGTTCCAGGTTATTACTGATATGTAGGGGCCTGAGATAGGCCCCTGGTTTTTAGTTGGGTACATGCAAGAATCTTTGGTGTTAGTTTAGCCAAATTTCAGCCTTGTCAGAGGCTACAGAGACATGGGCTCCTAGATGGATCTTGGAAGAGTGGTAGACGTGGAGAACACGTCCAAGGCAGGTGGTGGTTTGAATGTCACTCATCGCATGTGCCTCTGAGCTTGGATAGATGCAGGGCTTTCCCAGGAAAGATGCTCACACTAGCCCTAACTGGTTTGGCTCAGTGGATGGAGCGTCAGCCTGCGGACTGAAGGGTCCCAGGTTCGATTCCAGTCAAGGGCATGTACCTTGGTTGCGGGCACATCCCCAGTAGGGGGTATGCAGGAGGCAGCTGATTGATGTTTCTCTCTCATCAATGTTTCTAACTCTCTATCCCTCTCCCTTCCTCTCTGTAAAAAACCAATACAATATATATTTTTTAAAAAGATGCTCACACTATACCTGCCCTTGGTCATCTGTTGAGCTATTAAAAATTATATGTAACTTTTATTAAATTTTAATTTAAAAATATGTTTCTATTGATTTTAGAAAAAGAGGAAGAGAGAGGGAGAGAGAGAGAAACATCAATGTGAGAGAGAAACATCAATTGGTTGCCTCCCGTACACACCCCAACTACGGATTGAACCTGCAACCTCAGTATGTGCTGGGAATCGAACTGGCAACCTTGTAGTGCATGGGACCACACTCAACCAATTGAGCAACCCTGGCCAGGGCTACATGTAACTATTTAAACCCTTGGTGCATTGGCCAAGATAAAAGGCCTTCCAAACATATTGCTCTGGCAGAATGCTCATTAAGAAAATTATTTTCTGTCTGCATTTTCTTGGAGAACTGAAGTGGACTGAGAGGAAATAGGTCCAAATCCTGACTCAGCCACTTACAAGTATGCATGGCCTTAAACATGTCATTTGCACTCTCTGGATCTCAGTCTCGTCATCAGAAAAATGGAAATGATGAATCTCCACCCCAGAGTTACAGAGGATTGCTGTCCTAGAAGACATGGGAAAATCCTTTAGAGACCATGCCAGCCTAGACAACAGTACAGTATTATTATTTTCTTCCCCGTGGAGTTCAAGTCCATTCTGCTACCGGTTTTCATTCTGTGCCCTCGATGAGTGCACCAGGTCAGAGGGAATGTTTCCCCATCTACCAGGAAAATGACTGTCCTTATGAGATGGGTCTAAAGTAGCCTGGAAATGCTTTGATGGGTAATTCCATCTCCAGGGGAAAATTAAGTCAATATTATAAGTTTCAGAGACAGAGTATCATCACTGAAGAGCAACTATAGTAAAAAATGCAGCATGGATAAAGCACTTCCCTATGATCAGCTCCTCTTCAGGAGCGCATCTCAACTTTGCATTCTGCTCCTTGGAAGCTCCCTCCGCCAGCTGTCCAGGCATCACCTATTTGTCGCGGTGCGGGGTGGGATGTGGGATCGACATGACCTCTGGCCTGGGCCCATCACGTTCTAAAACTGTGCAGCCCTCACTCTCTCCTCTCTTGGCAAACCCTGCTGTTCTCCTCGCTGGGGACCGAAGCTCGGGAAAGCCCCGGATTCCTCATTAGCTCTGGTGCAGGAAATTCAAAGGTTTCTCATTTCTCATGTTTTATTTACCTCCAAGCATTTCCTGACACATCTGTTCAGAAAACTTGGTTAGCTCATATTTCTTCCAAGACTGTTATCAACTGGCAATTCTCTCCCAGACTTGGCTCCCGCTCACTCCGACGGGTATTTATAAACTCCTCGCGCTGGCAAATTTGGAGGACGCCCCCTCTGAACCTCCCCGCCTGTTAGCTCCCTGATGCCATCTTTCTTCCCCTCTCCTCTGACGCTGCTCTCTGAGAGCATTTCTCAAACTCTCACTTCTGAGGCTCTCTCCTGAAGGCAAGCGTGTTTTCTCACTCCGTCAGTCGCTGACTTGTTCATACGTTCATTCATCACGCTTTCCACCAGGTAATTTAGCAGCAAGTGTCCCAGGCTGGGCGGAAAGATTGGGCAGCTAGAGGTGACTGAACCAGCTATAGTCCCTGCAGCCTAATAAGGGAACAGTCAATTTAAAAATCCCTCAAAAGTGATTTAATTATTATTGTAGTAAGTGCTAAAGATAAAAGCCAAGCCATCTTGGGTACTAATTATGTGACAGGCGCTGTTCCAAGTATTTGAAGCATATTAATTCACTTAATCCTAACAACCCTTTGAGGGATTTAGAAGAGAAAGGATGGGAGCCCATACAATCCTGAAAGTCATGGGAAGGTCTAATGATAACTCTAGAAACACTGGAATGAGGGTCATCCAACAGGACAAGGTGCTAAGAGTTCAGGTAGCTGACATTTATGTGGCACCCACTGTTTACCGGGCACTGTGTTCTGCACCTCACAGTGTAGGTTCCTTCCCAGCAGCACCATGAGGCGTCACTATCACTGTTTTAAGGATGGGGAAAGGAGATGTAGAGTCAGAACCCCTTGTCCAGGGTCACACATTTTGTAAGTGGTGATTCTGACACTGTAGCATTTGTGTGTATGACGCAAGCCCAGGCTCTTACATACTATGTTAACCTATGAAAAGCTGAGTAGAAGGCTTCTTATTTGGTTTATTTTCTGGAAAGTAAGGTAGCATGGAGGAAAAGAGGGTCATTTGAATGTGTATCTGAGTAAGAACTATAATGGTCCCTGTTGAGTAAAATGGAACTTTATGGGACTGGGAGTGCCGAGTTCTTAACCTTCAAGCATATGTCAAGGGAGACAACTGATTTCTCCAGCTTCCTTGTCAAAGGGAGGGCTGAGGACCAGCAGGTGGGCATCACTCCGGAGCTTGTTAGAGATGCAGAATCTCTGGTCCCAGCCAGACCTACTGAATATCTGCATTACATTTAGATGATCTCCAGCTGACTCACACGCACAGTCAAGTTTCAGAAGCTCAGCTCAGAACAAGTTAAAAGATTGGGCTCCCAGCTCTGGTGGAAATGCTAACTGACAGGTTGTTTAGTCTCCAGATTTTCTCTGCTCAGCTTCTTCAGTGGTGATGACCTCAACCCTCCTCCTGGAAGCAATCGAGGCCCCCCTCACCCCCCACTGAAAAGACCCTAGAGCTGTTGGGGAGGGAGATTATGTAGAAGCTCTCAGTCTCTTTTATCACCAGAATCCATTTCTCCTAGTGTGGTCCCTGGACCACCTATATCAGAATCACCTGGGGAATTTATTAAAAGTGATGTTCAGATTAAAAGCAGACTCTACCACTAAAAGCCAAAATATATTATAGTGTGTTTTCAACATTAATAGAAAATGACTGTCCGACTAAAATTGAAATATTTCTCCTAAGGTATTTGTCAGAACAAGGATGCAATAAAAACATTTTTAGACAAACATTAAGTCACATTTAATTTTTAACATTTAACTGATCCCATTTTAAGGGTGGACTATCACTGTGGATTGTGTACCTTGGATTCCAATTCTGACTTCCATTCCCCACTAGCTGTGTGACTTTTTAATTAAGTAATTTACATTTTGAACCTCAATTTTCTTATTTGCTAAAGAGGAAAGAATTCTCGCCATTGAGGGGAGGGTGGGTCTGTTGTAAGGTTCTCAATAGTGTATATAAATATATGGCACATAGTATTCTATTAAATCAATCATAACAGTATGATCGATTATTAAACAGAATGGAATTTTACAAAATCATTACTCTCAAATTATCACTATCATGACATAATCATGAAATTATAGATCAGTTGTTATAAATAGAAACCTACTTTGAATGTTTTAGATGTAATTTTTAATTTAATTTAGCATTTAGATCTTGTCACGTATTCTTTCTGATTGATATTTCGGATTTCTTAAGGTATATTCCTAGAAATGGGATCACTGGGTCAAATGGCAGTTTCATATTTAATTTTTGAGGAAACTCCATAGTGTTTTCCATAGTGGCTCCACCAGTCTGCGTTCCCACCAGCAGTGCACGAGGGTTCCTTTTTCTCTGCATCCTCACCAGCACTTGTTATTGGTAGATTTGTTGATGATAGCCATTCTGACAGGAGTGAGGTGTTACCTCATTGTAGTTTTAATTTGCATCTCTCTGATGATCAGTGATTGAGCATTTTTTCATATGTCTCTTGGCCTTCATGGACATAGACAATAGTGTGGTGAAGGCCTGGGAGGGGTGGTGGTGGGGTGGAGAGGGTCAATGGGAAAGAAAGGGAGAACATCCATAATAGTTTCAACAATAAAGATAAATTTTTTAAAAACTCCACCTACAGATTTGTTTCTGACAGTTTAACTGTTTGGTACACATAGGTGTAACATCTGCCTATGATTTAAAATGTTTTTTCTATTTAATAATAAAATATAGTTCCTTTTGAAAAAAAAAGATTGTCAGTTAAAGAAATTAGTTCATAAATAAGACAGCAGAGTAAAAGGGCAGTTTCCCTTTGTGATTACTTAAAGTAATAACATTCTGAAAGCATCTTTCTTTAGCCTCATCTTCCCGGTTCTCAGAGCTGTAGTTCATCAGGGGTGCAGATGGGTTGAGGCCAGAATCAAGAGTAGAGGGACCTGAGCATAAAGTTTCAGTCATGTGAGATGAATAAGCTCTAGAGAGTTGCTGTACCACATTGTACTTACCGTCAATAATAATATAGTGTACACTTAAAAATTTTGTTAATTGGGTAGTCCTGGCCGATTAACTCAGATATGGTTTTGGGTTTGATCTCCGGTCAGGGCACATACAAGAAGCAACCAATGAATGCATACTAGTAATTAAATAGAACAGTAAATCAATGTTTCTCTCTCTTAAATCAATTTACATTTTTTTAAATATTTTTTAAAGTGGGTAGATCTCAAATTGAAAGCTCTTTCCACAACTTTTTTAAAAAAATGTTTTTATTTTTTATTTTTTTTCAGAGAGGAAGGGAGAGGGAGAGAGAGATAGAAACATCAATGATAAGAGAGAATCATTCATTGATCAGCTGTATCCTGCACACCCCACACTGGGGATAGAACCCACAACCAGCATGTACCCTGTCCAGAAATCGAAGTTCATAGGTCGACGCTCAACCATGGAGCCATGCCAGCCAGACTCCACAACTTTCTTTTAAAAAAGTCCAGGGGGACCTGATGACATTAAAGAATATTAATATTTTATTATTTGCAAACATAATTGAAGCTCTTTAGAAAACCTTACTCATTGTACTTGTTGGGTTAATCACTGCTCTTTAGTCACTAAGTTAAAAAAATTTGTCAATACCCAGAGCATATTGAATACCTATGGAAAGTTGGTATTCCAATCCTGCTGATTTTACCAGTTGAGTATATTTGATCATACAGTCCTAGTTATATGAAACCTCAAAAGCATGCTCCCATTTCCCTCACATTTTGCCTTTGTTGTATGTGTGTGTATATTCGAATGTTCTCAGTGCCGAATATCAATTATTTTATCCTATTTCCATTAAATTGTTGACTCTGAAAAAGATCTCAAATATCAAGCCCTCCTCCTTTTGCTGTCACTCCCAGTGTCTAAGTCACGGTGCTTGACATGGAGTGGACCCTCAGTAAATGTTTGTTGAATGAATAAATGACAGCCATGTAGAATTTGCTTTTCTAGCGGAGACATTCTGCTAAATCAGTCCTGTTAGGCCCCCTCAGGCCAACCTACCAGTTGAATTGTTTCATGAAATTTATGGGAAGGATATAAGAATGGGAGATGGGGATTAGAATTATAACTCCTCTTTTTTCAAGCCCTTACTGAGGACTAGGCAGGAGGCAGGCTATATTAGATACATTTAATCACTGGATTCTCACAGCAGTCCTATAAGGTGGGGGATATCACCCTCTGTTCACAGAGGAGAAAATGCAAGGCTTGATAGGTTTGGGAATTTGTTCAAGGACAAAGAACTAGGAAGTGAAAGTATAAGCATCACCTACAGGTTGGCCTGAATCCACAGCCTTTGCCCTTAACTTCTGCACATGCTGTTGGGGAGGGAGATCTCATTCATGAATATGGCTCATTCCCTAAGGTCTTGCTGCTGTTCCCCATCCTCTTGGGAAGCCCACTCTCCATCTGGCCAATTTCTCTTTGTTTTGTTTTTTGTTCATTTTCCCCGCCTGGCCTTGAAGTCCTTTTCCTCAAATCCATCCTAGGACCCCTCTCAGCTTTTATAAAAATTGAAACCATCCCCCTCAAATGAACACTCAATATCAACAAAAACTGCCTTTTATCTTCTGCCAGAATTGATAGACCCTGGAAACTCCCCTGTCTGTTGAGTCACCCCCTCAACAATGCACTCCCTCAGACTATCTTGCCAGGGCAGCTCAGCTGGGTGTTAATGGGGGTGGGGGGCCTTAAAGCCCTGGGCCTTTGCTTGTTTCTCCCTGCTGCACTCATAGCTTTCCAAGCTAAGAATACCTCCTCTAGCTTGCCTCCAAGTACTACTCCAGGAATTAGCTGAGGAGTAGTACTTGGAGGCCCCCTCACCGCCTGACCCCCTTTTCCAAGGTAAGAATTAGCTTCCTGGCAAATTTGGTGCTTTCTCTTTGAGTCAATTCTGACTTTCCAAGGATAGTTTTCAATTCCAATTAGGTATGTTCTTATTCCATTGAATTGATATTTCCACGTAGAATGATCCTTTTTATTATTTCCTTTTTCTTCCTTAAGGTCCTACCAGGTCATTGTCTTTCCCCTGGAACTTAAGGCCATCTAAGAACTCACCAACAGGCAGAGCATGAGAAGCACAGAAGGAACATTTTAATGAGCTCTTTGGTGATGTTCCTTACATCTTCTCAAATAAATGAGGTCAAAATAAGATTGAAGAGAGCTTCCAGTGCTTCCACATCTAACAAATGGGCTTTATTATCTAGAAAACAGGAAGAAGTGAGGAGAAGCTGCAGAATAAGAAAGTCATTAAACTCCTGTACTTAATAAAGGTCAGAAGTCTCAGTGGAGCAATTTCTAATTTGTACAACCTAAGAAAGAGGGAAAAGGTCCCCCGGAGAAACGCACAGGCCCGCAGAGCTCAAACCTTATCAGGGACACACTGGATATTTGGCAAGCATTGGTCCAGTAAGGCGGAAGTCTCCACTGCCTGCACTGGGTCCGTGCCTGGCGCCTGGAAGGTTCCATAACTCCCTTACTCCTGGACGATGCTGTGTGTGTTACTGATAACATCAGACATGATGCACTTGGTACTGACTTTCTCCTCTTGTCTTTGTTCACTCTGAATGGTGGAATTTTCAACCTACTTCTTATGAGCCATTTTTTCCTCTCAAGAACCTCAATTCATTTTTTTTCTTACCTGTCTCCTCCTAATCTTAGTATGCATGCAGCTTTTGTGAAAAACAGACTATTTAGGGCACTAAAATTTGTTTTTATGTATGATAAGGTACATTAATTGCTGCATTAATAATGTCTAGCAAAATTTACTAACTAGGTTGATTCTTCTTTGAATTCATATGATTCATTTAGCACTGTCCTCTGCTTTTCTATTTCTTGATATCCTTTCTCTCCTGTACTTTTTTAAATTGGATTTTTAGAGAGAGGAAGGGAGGGAGAGAAACATTTATTGGTTGCCTCCAAACACATTGCATCCTGACAGGGAATTGAACCACCACCTTCTGGTGTAAGGGACAATGCTCCGACCAACCAAGCCACACGGGCCAGGGCTCTCTCCTATAACTTGTGTCATCAAATCTCTTTCTATGGTTCTGACTCTGACCTATCTATCTCCTTCTTTTAAGGACCCTTGTAATCACATTGGGTCCACCCAAGTAATGCAAAATAATCTCCCCAGGTCAACGTCCTTAACATAATTATTCTGCCAGGTCCTTTTCACCAGACAGTAAAACCTCGATTGTAATGGCTAATTCAGGTGAGGGGGTGTCCGTTAAAGCAGAAAGCCTGTTATATAATAAAGTAGATTTTCTGAATGCATATGTTAAAAATTTGACAAATTAGTTCACCTGTTTTAACTTATGTGGACACGTTTGTGTAATTAAAATTAAGTATATATGGAAAGTCTAATTTCACAGAAAGGTTTTCTATATGTATTACTGTAATTTTAAATTTATACTGACTAGGTCTAGTAAATGCATGCATTCACCAGTCACTGCGAATAAACAAATGCACATGGCTAGGCATGGCTTAGTGCACGTGGGAACACGGGTGAGAAGGCATTAAAACTGCTGCAGAAAGTCATGGCACACAAGAACAGAACCACCGTGAGCGAATCGATGTGATATATGCTAGTCATTCACTGAACATTGTTTACCAGTGGTGATTTGGATTTAAATATGTAGATTATAGGTGTAGATATGGATTTAAATATGTAGATTATAGCTGCAGATATGTAATATTTGTTTATGTCAGCGAAATTACTACAGTGTTTTTCCAACATGTGGCCTTTTCACTAAAATTTGTTAGAGATTACAGTGAACCCTAGCCAGTTTGGCTCAGTGGATAGAGCGTCAGCCCATGGACCGAAGGGTTCTGAGTTTGATTCCGGTAAAGGACAGGTACCTAAGGCCAGGGAGTGAGCCTGCAACCAATCGATGTGTCTCTCTCACATTGATGTTTCACTCTTTCTCTGTCTCTCCCCTTCTTTTCCACTGTCTCTAAAAATCAATGGGAAAATATCCTCAGATGAGGACTAACCAAAAAACAAAAACAAACCAAACACACACACACAAAAACAAACCACCAAAAAATTCTAGTGAATTCATAACAAAAAATAACCTGTTAATTTAGTTATAAGCAAATTGGTTAAAAGCATTTTTTAATTAACAGGGTGTTAATTTTCACATATGACATACAGACTGGAAATTTAGTCTGTTAAATCAAGCTCTGCAAAATCAAGGGTTTATTGTACAAGGTATTTACATGGAAGGAGAATAGTTCATGGGCATCTTTGGGCAGGTCATTATTCTGCCTACCACAAAATTATAAAGGAGTGACATAAGAATAATTTCATAGAGAAAGTGGCAATAGCACTGAGTCTTAAAACACAGAGATGGAGAAGGCACTCCGGCAGAAGGCAGCAGCATGTGTGAGGGCTTATAGGCAAAGAATGGCCAAGATTGTTTGGGGGAGGGGAGAGTTGTGAATAATTTGTTATTCACTGGAGACAATACAAGATGAGACTAGAGAGGGAAGTGATGTCACTATTTCTTGAATGGTTGTCTCTGATTCCCACGAACAAATAAGGTGGCTCAGAGTATTTTAACACATCTGCTAGATGTTTAAAGACAGGGGTAAGTTTAATTTGAGAGTCAGAAGCTAAAAGGTCATTCTGCTTTTAGTTTCAAATCACTAGATGGCTCCCTATTTTTGGTCTCTTCTGTGGTGCTAGTGTTAATGGTATCATTTTTATATCTGTGTTTATCAGTATAGTGTATACGCACTGCACTTGGCAGCATTATACTCAGAAACAAAAACTAATATACTAAATATTAAGTAATTTGACACATTTGATCCCTTCTTGAAGTGAACCAATAGAAAGACATTATCGAACGATGGTGGGGATTTTTGTCGTATTGTCTAGGAAATAATGTCCTTTTACATGGAGTGTATAGGCCTTTAGGCTATAGTGATTTTTCATCTCATTACAACATAACGAGAAAAGTCTTCTCTCTCGTAATGAGGCAGAACTAAATGGATTCTTCGAACAATCAATAGATTATTAAGAAAGAAATTTTTTGTTGAAGAAGAGAGAATATATTTTCTTCTTAGTCCTGCAATATTAATAGAACAGAATGAAATTCCTCATTTTAAAAGGTGTTCCTCTCAGGCCCTGGCCAGGTGGCTCAGTTGGTGTGAGCATCATCCTGTACACCATAAAAGGTTGCAGGTTTGATTCCCTGTCAGGGCACACACCTAGATTGCATGGCTGGTCCCCGGTAGGAATGAGTATGGGAGGCAACTGATCAATGTTTCTTTCTCATTAGATGTTTAAAGACAGGGGTAAGTTTAATTTGAGAGTCAGAAGCTAAAAGGTCATTCTGCTTTTAGTTTCAAATCACTAGATGGCTCCCTATTTTTGGTCTCTTCTGTGGTGCTAGTGTTAATGGTATCATTTTTATATCTGTGTTTATCAGTATAGTGTATACGCACTGCACTTGGCAGCATTATACTCAGAAACAAAAACTAATATACTAAATATTAAGTAATTTGACACATTTGATCCCTTCTTGAAGTGAACCAATAGAAAGACATTATCGAACGATGGTGGGGATTTTTGTCGTATTATCTAGGAAATAATGTCCTTTTACATGGAATGTATAGGCCTTTAGGCTATAGTGATTTTTCATCTTATTACAACATAAGGAGAAAAGTCTTCTCTCTCGTAATGAGGCAGAACTAAATGGATTCTTCGAACAATCAATAGATTATTAAGAAAGAAATTTTTTGTTGAAGAAGAGAGAATATATTTTCTTCTTAGTCCTGCAATATTAATAGAACAGAATGAAATTCCTCATTTTAAAAGGTGTTCCTCTCAGGCCCTGGCCAGGTGGCTCAGTTGGTGTGAGCATCATCCTGTACACCATAAAAGGTTGCAGGTTTGATTCCCTGTCAGGGCACACACCTAGATTGCATGGCTGGTCCCCGGTAGGAATGAGTATGGGAGGCAACTGATCAATGTTTCTTTCTCATCTCTCTCTCTCTCTCTCTCTCTCTCTCTCTCTCTCTTTCTCTCTCTTCCTTCCTCTCTCTAAAAAAGAAAGAAAGAAAGAAGAAAAAAATCAGTAAGAACATATCCTTGAGTGAGAATTTAAAAATAAAAAAGAATGTTCTCTCAGGAATTTTTGATTAAGACATCTTTTTAATATCTATTTTAAAAACATGGAAATTGTTTACATATTTATTAAATGAAAAAGAAAACCTATTTAATGTTGTTTATACATATATAATCATATCTAGATTGGTTTATAATAGGATCTCAATTTTTAAGAACTTTTAGTAATAGAAAATTTCAAACATTTAGAAAGAAACACTGAATAATATAATGAGCCTCTGTTTCCTTCTTGCCTGGCTCCAACGATAATCAACTCCTCGCCAATGCTGCTCCTGCTATCCCACGTTTACCCTCTCCCCTGGCATCCTGCTATGTATTTCTCCCATAAATTGGTATGTATCTCTGAAAGGTATTGAAAGAAAGAACACTACAATACTATATCACACATTCAGAAATTAGCAATAATTCAGTGCCAGCCATCAAATATCTACAAATTTTCAAATGTCTCATTCAATCTCATTATATTGTTTAGTTTTCTTGAATCTGAATTTAAAAAAAAAATCTATCATTGAATTGATACATCTTAAAAAACCTTTTAATCTGTAAGCGCTTATCTTTCAATATCCCCTTATTTTCTTCTCTCTCTCTTTCTCTCTCCTGTATATTTTTTATGTTTCCATTGTTGTTCTTGAATAAACAAAGGTTTTCCCTGGAAAGTTTCTCATGGTCTGAATTTTGCTGATTTCTTCCCTGTGGTGTCATTCCACATCATCCTCTCTTTTGTATATTTTGTAAATCTGCAGTTGGACATAGAGGCTTGATCAGTTTTTTTTAATTATTTTTTTCTTTTGGCCAAGAATACTTAAAATTTTGTGAGGTCTTCTCCCCTTAGAAGCACATAATATCTGGTTGTCTCTCTTTTTGTGGATCAGCCATCAGTCTTTAAATTAAGGTTGTGTCTTAATCAGTTTGGGCTTCCATAACAAAGTACAACAGACTGAATAGCTTACACAATGGAAATTTATTTCTCACAGTCTGAAGGCTGAGAAGTTCAAGTTCAGGATGTCAACAGTTTCTTTCTGAGGCCTCTCCTCTTGGCTTGTAGGAGGCCACCACCTTCCTGTGTGTTCACACGGCTTTTCCTTAGTGGGTGCACATGGAGGGGGAGAGGGAGGAGCATTCTGCTCTTTCTTCTTATGAGGACACTAGTCTTATGGGATCAGGGACCTACCCTTATGACCTTGCTTAACCTTACTTACTTCCTTAGAGGCAACATCTCCAAATATAGCCACACTGGGGGTTAGGGCCTTAACAAATGAATTGGGGGAGCAGACATTCAGTCCATAACAGGTTTCAATTCTATCATTTCTTCTTTATTATTGAGAAGTCCAACCAAGGAGCACTTCCTCCCCATTCTTTGGTCACTTACTGGTAGCACCTGTAAAGAAAAGGCAAGACAAATGATTGGCTCTTCCTTTTTATTTTATAATTATTAAAATAAAGGGTTTGTTCCCTCATATTCTCTAACAATTACCAATAGATTTTTATGATTTTATGTTTAGTATAGTCGTGATTTCAAACTATCGTTCTTTGTCTGTGTTGCCTTAGACAAATCATTCAACCTCTCTAAGTCCTAGTTTTCTATGGCTCTGAAATGGAGAGGGTTATGGTCCCAATCTCACAGAGCGATGAGATTTCAAAGGGATAATATCTGTAAAACAGCTACTGCATTGTGGGACACAAGTAAATCTCACTAAGTAGCAGCAACTGTTTGTTATTATTATGATTAGAATTATAATCAGAACAGATTACTTTAGCATATACTGAAAACTGTTCCTGTAGAACTTCCTCTGGTATTTTGAGTATTTTTCAATATGAATGACAAGCTACCTGTAACTGCCTGCTTTAGGTTTGCTTTTTTCTTTATAACATAATGAAATAATAGATGGTAGTAAGTGCCCTGTCATTACAGAGGTGATTTGATGACCATGATTCATGTTTGAGAGATTCAGGCATTGATTTCCAGGTCAAGAATCAGAATGATCAAAACAACTTCATGAACGTCTTGGAGTATGAGCAGTGTAGAGCTTCAGCTTGCTAGTGCAGTGCGCAGGTTCAGAAGAAGCAGAATATAAAAGGCCTTCAACTCTCTATACATAGCTATTGCATGTTTCAAAATTCTTCTGACAATACATAGTTATGACTAATTCCTACTGTTCTTTTCATAGGATCTGGAGCTAGTCTTTCATCAAGGCGATGCTAAATGTTAAGCAAAACAAATCTTAGAAAAAAAGAATGGAGAATGAGATAAGCTTCTCTGTTTAATGACCCTGGTCATCTAGTAAAAAGACATTAGTTGAATGTGGTCAATTTGTTGTTGATCAGTATTTTTTCCAAAGGAATCTTATGTTATCCTAATTTGCTTTATGGATATAACTACAACTCTAGTTCATGAATATTTAACTCTTAAAGGAGACATACCAAATATACTGAAATTCAATCATAATACAATCCCAATTTGACTTTTTTATCTATTCAGAGAACATTGGACGTGGTATCCTGAGGCTTACTCTTTTTTTTTTTTAAGGGGCGTTTAGCTTGGCTGGTGTGGCTCAGTGCTTGAGTGTCAACCCATGAACCAGGAGGTCAAGGTTAGGGCACATGCCCAGGTTGCAGGCTCGATCCCACTAGGGAGCCTGCAGGAGGCAGCCAATCAGTGATTTCTCTTTCATCTGAAAACAATGAAAAAAAAATACTTTAAAATGGGGTTTAGAGTTGTAAGTTAGCTTCAGGTAAAAAATCTAATCATCTACATTATCATGAAAACATTGCTTCTGGCAAGAAATAATTCATGCCAGCTTACTCAATGTGTATTACTGAGGTGTAGAACGTGACTCTGGTCTGTGACCGTGTCTTGCTCTAATTTTTCTTTCAAACAGAAGTATGCTGGTAAGATATCTATCATCAGTGATTTTCTTTAGTGCTGTAAGATAGTGGTCGCCAACCGGTGGTCCTCAGACCACTGGTGGTCTGTGAGGTCCGAAAGGTTGGCGACCACTGCTCTAAGAGATGGCTACGGTAAGTAAGAAAATTCAGAAAGTCCATATCATAAGTTTACCCTGGAAAAATGGCAAGTTCAAAAACAGTATGATAAGCAAGAAATTAATTCACAAGACTCTGTAATCAGGCATGAGAAACATGGTGTCAGCCCTGTTGAATTTTTAGTTTTTCTTGTTATTCCATTATGACAGATAGGAAGAATTGACAGTTGGAGCTGATTCCTTTAAAAACTTATTGTCATTGAATCTGATGAAAGATTACTCATACTTTTTACTCAACTTATGATTGACATATGTGCCACGGCATATTGTGAAATACTTTTACCTTGATTCTAAAAAGTGACTTTGCCAAAATATTTTAATAAATAAGCAGGCAAAAATATTACTCTGTTTACATTCTCTGAAAATATAAATAATTCAAAGATACTATTGAAGATAATTCTGGAAGGGAGTGGGGTTTTTTTGATTTTACATATTTTATCCAAAAGAAAGTTAAAAACAGCACACCATCTATTGGCAGGCCTGAATTTACTTTGCTCAAGTCACTCAGAGGTTGTCTAAATTGGCAGTTTTAAGAAAACCTCTTTTGAGTTATTCATGCTTTTACTGGAAGGAATTGAAATAATATAGAAAATAATTATAAACTGAGATTCTGCCTGGAAAGTTCTTTCTTTGATCATACTAACTGATAATTCTTCAGTGCTACCTCTGTAGACCTTTTCAAGTCTATAAAAAAATGTGTATATGTATAAATATTCCTTTTACAGAAATGCAATGCATGTATGTAATACTTGGCAATTTGCTTTTTTTTTTGCTTTCTAAAAGATTACAACTTTCTAGATTGCTATTTATTTTTTTAACTGTTGCATAATATTCTATTGGTTGCCTCAGAATTTACTTGATTACTCTATATTTTTTATAGACATGAAGATTGTTATCAATTTATTTTTACTATTTCTTTTTTTCTATATATATTTTTATTGATTTCAGAGAGGAAGGGAGAGGAAGAGAGAGTTAGAAACATCAATGATGAGAGAAAAATCATTATCACATGCCTCCTTCATGCTCCCTACTGGGGATCAAGCCCACAATCTGGGCATGTGCCCTGACCAGGAATTGAACCTTGACCTCCTGGTTCACAGGTCGATGCTCAACTGCTGAGCCATGCTGGTCGGGCTTAGGGCTCTTGTTGAGGCCCCACATGCGAAGACACTGGGTAGTAGGTATCCTCACATTACAGAGATAACGCTCATATATCCCCCAGGACTGGCAAAGAGGTGGGTGAACATCCCCTTTGTAGCCGATACAAAAGAACACTAGAGATCTGGTGAATCTGTGATGAAAAGGCCTTTGAAGGCAAGGTGCAGGAGCAAGAAGCACCATGGCACACCGCTGGCCCAGAGAGGGAAGTGTGGGTATCTCTCCAACCCCATCCAAGTGACCCCATGAGCAGCCCAGGGCTTTCTGCAGGAAGGGAAGATGCCATCTCACTTCCCAGCTGTGCCTGCAGCCCTCCCTGAGTCGCTAATGGAGAGAAGGCAGAAGAGTTCTTGGGGTGCCTTGAGTTCGGGAGTTTGGTGTGAGATGAAGAGAGACAGTGCCACTCTTGTCTGGAGCTTCCGATGCTGAGAGGCCCACAAGAGTAGGGCGAGAAGATTAGGCAGCATCTGAGCAAACTGCAGTTCCTGGCTTTGGGGGTCAGGGTTTGAGTTCTCCCACAGGCTGAGGGGGTGTCTCACGGGAGCCACCTTGGAGGACTCTTAATAGGGCTCCTGTCTAGGCGTCTGGCCACCGGGCAGCCCAGACTGGGGCAAGGCAGAGTATTTGGACACCTGCCCCTCAGAGCCGGCACATCAGTCCCAGTGACACCACTCCTGCCTTGTCCCCCCAATTCCTTCCTCCTCCCCAACCCTGGAGGGGCTGGAGCAGGAAGGGGAGGGAGCAAATTAGAGGAGCAAAAGGACCCTCATACCCTTGGCCACCAAGGGCCTGGTCACCAGAACCAGGGGCCAGGCCACCTGTCAGGACTGAGCAGGGTCGAGGGGGTGAGGGTGAAAACCAGATGAGAGACCGAGGTCCCGGTTTGGACCAGACCTGAGGGTGAGAGAGCTCAAATGTCTGAAACTGATCCAAAAACTAAGGATCTGCCAGGAGGTCACAAAGGAAGAATAAGAGAAGCCAATAAAATGGGCTTAAAGGCTGTTGAGGAATCCAAATGAAACAGATTCATGATGATCCCTAGGTGAGACCAGCCCCTTCAACACAGAGAATTCACCATGGAGAGATCCGGGGTCGCAGAGTCCAGGACTGTTGGGTCCCCCGATCTCAGTGCCAGGAGCTCAGGACCTGGACCTCCATGGGGCCCCTTCCGTCTTGGTGCCCCAACAGGCCAACAGCTTCTCCAGGGCCTTCCCCTGCTGCTCCCTGAGCCCAGGCCTCACCCGCCTTGACCAATAGGCCTCTCCTGACTTCAGGGTCTCCAGCCAGACCCTGAGCCAGCCCGAAGCAGGGTGGCCCCTGCTCCTTCCAGAGCTTCTGCAGGGAGAAGATCCCCCCTGGGAAGTGGCTTATTTCATTCCTCCATGGCTGCTCACTGCACAAGGGCATCCAGCTTGCCACGCCCTGGCACCGGGCGATGGGGCCTGCTTCTAGTTCTCCTGGAGGCTGCCATTTGCCCACAGAGGGCAGGTGCAGACTTACACGGGCACCACAGCCTACCTGGTGGCACTGCCTGCCTCCCTTCCTCTGAGCACCTTCTGCCCAGCCCTCCCTCTGATTGTCCCAGCTGTTACCTTCCTTGGAGAAGGGGTCGAAGAGGGCAAGCTCGGCCTCAGTGAGGGGGCCTTGGGCAGGGGAACTAGACGCCTCCTCGGTGCTCCCACAGTTAAAGAGAAGATCCAGGGCCTCCTGGGCTGGGCTGGATGGCAGGGGGTCCGCTGAGGAGTAGATCATGGGGGACATTTATGTCTGCCCTTATGCCTTCACAGCTTTCAAAATGGAGCTATTTCACTGAATCCTAGCAGCAACCATGAGTGTAGACAAGCCCATTCTTAGGGTTTGTGCCCATTTTACAGATTAAGAAACTACAGCCTAGGTGCCCTGTGCAGAGCTCCCGGCGGGTTAGTGGTAAAAGAGATGGAACACACCCCAGGCTTTTCACTAAGATCCCTGAGGAGGGAGTGGGCCCCCGCCCCACTCTGGACCCACCAGCCTTGGCTCCCTCCCCCACCCCTAAGTACCTGGCACCTCCAACTCCTCAAGGCCCCTCTTCTCTGTGGGGAGTGGCTGGGGTAACCAGGACTCATCAGGTGGTGGTTGGAGCTCCTCAGGAGGCGGTGTGGGGATCAGAGGGGGTGGCAGGATGTGCAGGTCCCTGGACACCTGGGAGGGCCGTGTCACCTCCCCACCCTGCAGGAGAGAGACCAGCCGGGAGGAGTCACAGGGTGCAGCCCACAGGGCGCAGCCCGGTGAGCAGGAAGGGTTCCCAGGTGCTGGGGAGGGGTCGAGCAGGTCCACATACCCGGAAGAACTCCTTCAGTTGGGGGCTGTTGTTGAGCGCGGGGATATGCACAGTGAAGCGAAGCAAGTCCTCAGCCCCTTTTCGCCGCTCCTCAATCACAGAGGCTTCGAACCTGCCTGCAGCCCCCGAGAGAAGGAGCAGGAAGAGAAGCAGTGACTCACAGGGCCTGTGGCCCCCAGGCCACTTCCGGTTCTGCCTGAGGATCTGAACAGCCCATCTGAGCTCCCCATTCTCCCAGCAATCTTCCCCGACTCCTCCAGGGTGGGGGGCACTTGAAAGAAGGGACCGATCCCCCTGTTCATCCATTTACCAGATGCGTACTGAACACCTACTATGTGCTAGGCTCATAAGGTGAATGAGAGAGAAGCAAGCTCTCTGCTCTCATAGATATCACATCCTAGACAGGGGGAGGCAAGCAACCAACAAGAAGCCAAATAATTTCAGATGGCTTTGATGTAATGAGGAGCAAAGCAAGGTCAGAGAGGGGAAGAGACTTGCCCAAGGTCACACAGCAAGTAGCCCCCTTTTAAAAAAAATATATTTTATTGATTTTTTACAGAGAGGAAGGGAGAGGGATAGAGAGTTAGAAACATCAATGAGAGAGAA
>NW_005366456.1:856422-919785 GCF_000412655.1 Myotis brandtii | reverse complement strand
AATGCAGAGGGTGGAGAAGTGAACTCACTCAGTGTGGACAGCCAGGAATTGGACCCGAGCTCTGGTCCGCCTGATGCCAGGATTTCTCGTGTCACCACCTGGGGTGGGCGGCTGGGCAGGGAAATTGGTGGGAGGATATCCAAAGGTCCCTTCCACTCTAGGTTTCCATTCGACACCAAGAGAATGCTGACCCCCAAAGAATTTGCAGTTCCCTCTCCCCACTGACTTAATGTATTCTAGTTACTGGGCCAGGCTCAGCTGATACAATCTGAAGGAGTTGATTTCACACTCCCAAGTACAGAATCAACCATCCCTGTAATATGTCCCTCGCTCAGCAGGATCTGACGCTGCCGTGTTGTACAGATATTATCTGTTTAATCCTCACCTCATGATATTATTGAATTTGGTATTGGTCACACAGTATGGTTTCCCTTTAATCAGTAAGGACTGTGGGGAAAGGAGAAAGTTAACCAGAAATCCCACGGGCATCATATTTAACTCCCATACAACATCTTGTTCTCAGAACTCAATAGAAGTTAAAAATAAAACCACAGTGATGTGTGTGGTTTCAATAGTCTGATGCCTGCTTTCTATGCATTTAACATTTTGAGCCAATTAAATACATAATTATCATTCCATCTTAAGTTCATTACATGGTGGTATTAATAATATCTTACTATATATAAAGCACTTTAAAATAAGACAGAATGGTAACGGCAACTTCTCTGTAGCCATTCAGTGCTGAAATTACCAGGATTTGTCTTTCTACCCTCTGCTCCAACTCAATACACTTCAATATTTCAAGGAACTTTTAAAACAGGAAACTGTTGAAAGACATTATACTATTTATTGGGCCACATCTTTAATAGAGGAATATAATACTAATCAGGCACACAACCCTTACACGTGTGTAAATACCACATGAATCTCTGCATGAATTGAGAGGGGGCTGCACATGAGTACCTACTGCACCTCATTTAATTCTCTCCTTGATTCAGGGAGACAGAGGGTTTCCCTGTTTTGAGGTGAGGAAGCTTGGACAGGGAGTGCTATCGCCACAGCCACACCACAGGGCTTGGGTTCCCCCACTCCATTCCCACTTCTGGAAGACATGCCAGAGGTGCCATCCTGACACGGCACCAAGGGCTGAGACACCCAGTATTATCTGATGGAATCTAGGCTTAAGCATTAAACAATTAAACTCCCTTCCTCTTTATTCCTACCAATACAAAGAGCTGCCAGAGGAGCACTTGGTCATGAGAAGTAAGCACATGCATGCCACAGCGACAAGAGATCAGGGTCCCTGTGGCCCTGACATTCATGGGGCTTCGTCCCCAGAGTGCGGAGTGGGTTGCAGTAGCTTCTGAATGCCTCCCAAGTCCACAGGTGAATCAAACTAGGAAGGAAAGCAGTAAAAGCAGAAATCATCAGTTTTTCTGGAGCGCCTGGGTCTTGCTTCACTGTGGCTGGTGGTTGTATAGATTGGCTAGGGATGAATAAGTCTAAATTTCCTATTTGATGAAACATCTTATGAAAGCGCTCATCCACGTCTATTTACAGGAATAACATTAAAGAACATTTATTGAGTGGTTATCCTGTGCCAGGATCTGTTCTAAATGTTTTACACACACTAACTCATAGAAACCCATTTTGTTCTGACCATATCTACTATAGTTTTCTGGTCAAGTTATTTTCATTTTTAAAATCCTGATTTTAAAAACTAACAACTTAAAACTGCCATGCACACAAAAAGTGATCCACAGCCCTAACTGGTTTGGCTCAATGGATAGAGTGTCGGCCTGGGGACTCAAGGGTCCCAGGTTTGATTCCGGTCAAGGGCATGTACCTTAGTTGCAGGCACATACCCAATAGGGAGTGTGCAGGAGGCAGCTGATCGATGTTTCTCTTGATGTTTCTCTTTCATCGATGTTTCTAACTCTCTATCCCTCTCCCTTCCTCTCTGTAAGAAATCAATAAAATATATTTTTTAAAAAGTGATCCACAAAAGATTGCTTTCCTCGTGAAGGTTGTCTCATCAACCAGCCTTTGCCTACTAACGTTAAATGGCCAATTGGGACGGACAGTTCTGAGGCTCTTCTTCCTTCACTGAGTGAGTGAGGCAGCAGGTGTTATGGGTAACACCTGTTTTGCCTCCTGAGCAGGCCCTGGTGACCTTACCAGCACCAGCAGCCTTCTTGTCTACTCATATTATGAATAGCAAAATGACCCAGAGGACTTCATATCAATGCTATTGTATTGATGAGGAAATCCAAGACATGGGAAATTAAGCAACAATGCCAAAGTCACATTCCAGAGCCTGGTCACTTATAGTTATTGTAAGGCATCAATAACTCCTCCTGCAATGCAAAGTGAGCTAGTGTTTCTGATAGCAGGGGTGAGGGGGGGTGGAGAACCTTTTTTTCTTTTTTTTTGCCAAGGGCCATTTGGATATTTATATCATTCACGGGCTATACAAATCATCAACTTAAAAAATTAGCCTGCTATATTTGGTCAAGCATTTAATTAATTCAACCATAATGCCTTGGCAGTGCCAGACCAAATGATTTCGCGGGCTGGACGTTCCCCACCCCTGCTAATAGGGACCCCAACCTATGGCAAGAAGCTGAATTCCAAAAGTTAAAATAAATGGGAATATTACAGTGTGGGTCAGTGTGGTAAATGCATTTGATTGCCTTTTTTTTAATAGCAAAGAAATTCTTTTGAATTTAGTTACCCTAAGTGGACAAAGTTGGCATTTTCTTACTTGCCATCTTCGTCTATGCCTGCCCTCCCATCTTCTTTCTTGAAGACGTCTTTGAGATTCTGCTTCTAATTGTCAGTGCTTAATTCTCCCAGATCCAAGTTCTGTACCAGGCTAACCCATGACATTAATTGTTAACCAGTTGAACCTTTCAACAGTTGACTTAGAAAGAGCAACTCACACAGAGATGTGACCACCAAGGCTGGCTTGAGGCTCACACACACTGAGACCTGGTGCTCTGAAATGGCACCTCTCAGATACTCACCTACTCATCCCAACCCGTTAGATCTAAAATTCTCTGATCATAAGAACAATTCAAATATTTACTAATTCAAAATTCCTATTCTTTTTTCAGCTAATGTTGAACCCAACTAACGGATTAACTTATGATTTATGTATTGGGAACTGAAAGCTTTGTCAAACTATCAAGTTGAGGCAAAAAAAATATTTTTTTGTCTCAGTACAAATCGTAATGACTTAGAAGCCCCCACAAGGTTTGTGCACTTCTCAAAGGGTTCTGCAATAGCCCACATGGTCCAAGTGGATTATCGGTGCTCATCCCCTCAGCCCCAGCTCTGTGAGTGTGTCCTCGCCACACGTGAAGACCGGGCATCTCACTCACACCTGAGGCACATGCAGGAGTGGAGTACAAACCAAAATGGAGCGGGCGGATACAATGGAAGAACTAATGCATTTGTTAGAGGAAACACCCAGGGAGACTGCAAGTCTTACTTTCTTTGCTCTCAAAGCTTTTAGTGGTATTGTTGAAAAATCTATATTTAAATCTACATATAAACATCATCCTGAGCGTCTGAATAGTCTCCGAACTCAATATTTTTCACTTAATACTTTTACTAGCCTTTCTGTTTCTTTATACTTTCTAGCAGTGATATGAAATGTCTGAATGGAAGGGTATAATGAAAAAAAAAGCCAACAATACATCTCTAAAAGGCTTTATATTAAAGATGTGAAGAGAAAGAGGGATTAAAAAATATTTTTCTATTTAAAATCAGTAAACATAAAAACATGTCAATAGTAAATACAGATCAAGTTGTTTCTGGTGTTGGTGCTTTTAAGGATTAAAACAAACTGATGATATAAGTAGTAAGTAAGCTGCAGTTATAAATACATTATGGTAATTGCTCTTAAATGCATACACTGAGTTTGTTTTCTGGACAACTGGAAAGATCTATTCTTATTATAAACTAGAGGCCCAGAGCATGAGATTCATGCACTCGAGGGGTCCCTCAGCCCGGCCTGCACCCTCTCACAGTCCAGGAGCCCTCGGGGGATGTATGACTGACGGCTTAGGCCCACTCCAGACAGCCTTAGCGCTGCCGAGGAGGTGGGAGAGGCACCCACCACCGCTGCTGTGCTTGCCAGCTGTGAGCCTGGCTCAGGGCTTCTGGCTGAGAGGCGCTCCCCCTGTGGGAGAGCACTGTCCACCAGGGGACATCTCCTGCATTGAGCCCCCTGGTGGTCAGTGCATGTCATAGTGACCAGTCATTCTGCCGTTCAGTCAATTTGCATGTTATCTTTTTATTATATAAGACTAGAGGCCCAGTGCACAAAATTCATACACGGGTAGGGTCCCTAGGCATGGCCAGCGATCTGTGGGGTGATTGGGGAGCCCCTGCTGGCACCTGCCCTGGCTGGCCTGGCACTGCCCACTCACTGGCCCCGCCCTCCACCGCCGGTCACCTCCCTCTGCAGGCCGACCAGTGGGGTAATCGGGGGGTCCCCGCTGGCACCTGCCTTGGCTGGCCTGGGGCCTTCGAGCTGGGGGCAGCTCCTGCATTGAGCGTCTGCCCCCTAGTGGTCAGTGCACGTCATAGCGACTGGTCGTTCTGCCAGTGGTTCCACCATTCAGTTGATTTGCATATTAGGCTTTTATTATATAGGATTATGAGTTATTGTCCAAATAATGCAAAGCATTATTTTCACATGCTTTATCTTGATTAAAACTATCATAACAAAAAATTTTGATCTTGTCTTTTTAATAATTATTTATTTCAAAAGACAAACATAAAACCAATATGAACAACAACAACAAAAAGACAAACATGTTTATTGTAGAATAGAAAAATACAGATAAACAAAAAGAAGAAAGTCAGGAGACACCTCAAATTCTTCCCATCTGGAGGCGTCCATCATTAACCCCATGGTGCACAAAGCTTTCCACACTCTTTGGTGTGAAATGACATCTCCACCTTCTGAGGCCTGGCAGCCTTTACACACTCAAACACAGATGTTTGGCCTCATGTTCAGTTTATCTCCAGGCGAAGTCGCTCTAGCGTGCCAGACTGTTTCTGCAGATGCCACCTCCCTGTTCTCCACCATCACCCTGCCTTCATCTTCCAGCCTGAACCAAACGTTAGCAGAACCATAACCTCTCTCAATCCACCATGAAACTCCTGTTGATATTTCTCATTGGATCAGCATCATTCTAATAATTTTTGTTTTGTTCTTCACAGCTTTTTGCAATATTTGCATTTTCAACATGCGGTGGCTATTCTGGAGGCCTGCGGCTGAGTGTGGACTGTGTCAACAAGACGGACAGTGACCTCAGCATTGACATAGCGTTTGCCTACCCATTCAGGTAAGGCATGGTGGCTCGTGCCTGCTGGCCACGCAGAGAGGGCACTATCTTCCTTCCATCATTTCTCAAAAAGTAATGCAACCTCCCAGGGACTTCTGGGTAAACAGAAAGAATTCTGCCTGAGCCCACAAAATACCCCACAAGTAAAATGCCCACCTGCTATCCCTCCCTGAGAAGATGTGTGTTGTACCTTCAAACCAGAACTGATTCTCCTCCAAAAAACTGCTACAAGTAGTCCAGTATTGGGGGCTATCAACATGGAGACCTCAGTTATACAATCCTTTCTCCCATCCATAGTCCCAATCTTACGGTCTCCTAAGTTCTAGATAGGATTAATGTCATCTCTAACTTCATATTGACTATGCAATATTGGCTGATAATGTATCTAATAAGATTAATTTTTAATATTATTTCCAGGTGTCAGTCACTTTACTTGCTGTTTACTTGTTAATTTCATTTAGTCATCACAATGACCTTTGAGTGGAGCACAATTACCATCGCCATTTTAAAATAGGGAAACTGAGGCACAGATATGTTTGCTCACATTCCCTCGGCCAGTAAATGGCAGAGTTAGAGTTTGAGCCCACCTGGGTTGAGACCAGAGCTCATGTATCTATTGCTATACTTAGCTTGAGATAATTTCTTCAATATCTCTATAAATTCAGACTGAAGATAATACCTTATCTTTGTCTTTGCCTTATTCATAAAATACATGCCAGGGCTTGTCTTGAATCAGACATGTTGTGATTCCAATCCAGATCCAATGGGGATTAATTAAATTTAATTTTGAAATAATTTACTCACAAATTTTTGGCACCAGATAAGTAGTGTGATGTTTTTAAAACAACTTTCAACACAATGTTTGCATCTTATTAGTGCACTCTCTTGCTTACTTCAATTTAACAAACATGCATGGAGTAACCACATGGAGCCAGACACGGCACTGGCCCTGGAATTGCAGAGAAAGGTAGAGATTGAACCTCAACGCTTTTCTTACTCGGGCAAGTGCAGCACTTTCCCAAGTCTCTCCATGGAGCCCTGGATACTTCATGTTTCTAAGGAAGGAATAAAAGGAGGGTGACCAAGTGGGAGGGAAGAATTTAAAAATTATATAGTCAAATAAGTTTAAGAAGACTTCTTAGCACTTCGCCCTTCTAATGCACACTTTGAATCACCGAGAGAAGCACAGAAACGAGTTATTGAGAAAGTTGGAGCAGGGGAGGAAAGGGGCTTGAAGCATCCAGCTATTCTTTCTCAGCCCTCTTCCTGCCACACACAGAGCACCCTCCCCCAGTGCACTCCCTTACCCTCCACCCAACCTTACCCTGCTGTGCTATTCCTGTGAAATCTCCTCAGAACCCTAGGTCTCCTAGAAGTAATTTAAACCACTGTGCTAAAAAGCAAGAACGCTTTTGCCACTGTGCTTACCACATCTGTAAACATTTACTGTCTACTATTCAGGAACCTACTCAGCCCACAGAGTGCCTTGCAGTTTTGTCCAATTAATGCCCATCTAGGAAATACACATACCATTCCAAAGAGGCTATGTCTCACTAGAGGTGCAACTTCAATGATACATTTGGATATTTTAAAGTGTTGTGCCATTATCTTCTTGGAGAAGATCTGAGTAGTAAGCAATGGCATCGAGAACTTATGCAGATTATTTTGAAGTCATTAGTATCAAAAGAAGTTGGGTTAGCAAGATGTTAGGGATGTATATCATAAAAAAGTTATTTTCTCCTGGAACTTCATAAGCCATTGCCAATGATTTGATCATAATCTTGAAATAAAATGAGAGCACTCAGCTGCTTCAAACTATTCAGTCTGTTGCAAACATAAGGAACACAATAAACTCTAATGCCAAGTCATTGGAACAAAAACAATTACAGTAGTTCTCCCTTATCCTCAGGGGATACATTCCAAGACACCGGGTGGATGCATGAAATTTCAGAGAGTACCAGGCCCTATAGTATTTATAGGGCCTATAAATACATACCTATGATAAGATTTAATTTATAAATCAGGCACAGTAAGAGATTAACAACAATAAAATGGAATGATTATAACAATGTGGTGTGATAAAAGTTGCATGAGTTGCACTGTACTCCCCCTTCTTGTGAGGATGTGAGACGATACAATGCCCATATGATGAGATGAATTGAGGTGAATGAGGCATTATTAAGTAAAGTAAGGCTGACCTGAGTACAGCCACTGCCATATTGCTGCAGTCCATCTAATAACCGAATCGGCAGCTAAGTAGCTGGGAGCGTCTACAGCGGAGACGCTGGACAAAGTGATGATACACATCCTAAGCAAGACAGACACTGATGGCATGGGTTGCATCACGCTACCTAGAGCAGCACACAGCCTAAAGCCTATGAATTATTTATTCCTGGAATTTCCCATTTCATATTTTCCGACCTTGGTTGGCCATAGGTAACTGAAAAGTAAAAAGCAAAATTTCAGATAAGGGGGGATGGCTATCGCTTGTAAATGACCTCAAAGGAAGCTACTTAACTTTTTTTATCAGATGATCACATGTAGGATTATGTCAATTTAGCAAATGCTAGGTAATTTTTCTAAATATGTGCTGCTTCCAATAAATATGCCCAACCATGCGACTCCTTCACACCACTACATGTACTCATATCAAAAGGAATTTACATTCAGCAATATATCACTTTATTATGGAAATGAAATATTTCTCACCTGACCTTCCTTTTGATTTGTGGTTAAAATGAACAAGTAACATTAGATGTTTTCTCATCTACCAAAATGTACTAATCTGGTAAAAACTTTTTGACCAAAAAGTTTTGGGGGGAGGACTTCTGGATTTCTAGGTGGTGAGATTATGAGTGAATTAAATACAGTATTGTTTTTACATTTGTCTAGTTTTTGCAGATATTCTACAATAAGCTTTAGAGATTCTTTACACTGTGAATGTACTGAGGCAAACATAGTATAGCTTGAGCTATATAGACAAACTGCCTGGGTTCAAATCCCCCCGGTGCTACTACTTACTAGCATAGCTGTGTGATGTTAAGAAAATTGCTTACCGTTTCTGTTCCTTATCTGTAAAACAGAGACAGTGTCACCTATTTCACAGTAGTGTTGTAGTAAACGAGCAATATATGCAAAATGCTTAACCCAAGGCATAGCACTCAATAAGGTCTCTTTTAGTATATTATTATTACTTTCATAATCAAGAAAGGGTAATTCAAATGAGAGAACTAAAAGAGATCACTATTCTACTTAAATAGCAAAATTACTCTGAACAAAATAATCCCTTTATTATGTGATATTTCACCCAGAATGGGAGCTTCCCCAACCTTCTCTGTCCCAATATGCAACATTGAAAGGTGTGTACATATTTAACTGTCTTACATTTATTAACTTGCTCTTAGTTCTTATCTTTAAAGCTTATTTGGGTTGTCCTTGGAGGCATTATTATCAGGCTCATTGTTAGTTTCGTTTTTGTTTTTTTTCTCATTAAACTATTGGGAGAGTGGAAACCTCCCAAAATGACAGGACAGAGGACGCTCGGTGCCGTCAGCGTGATCCTGGTTGGTTGTTGGAATGAGTGGGATGGGAGAATGAAACTGTGAGTCTTGTGATTCTTGAAACAGAAAATTCGAAGGATGAGCCTCCGTGTGGAGGGAAAGATGAGCTGGGGCTGCTCATCTGGGCACCACTGTGCCAAGTTCTCCTTTTGTGACTCCAGCCGCCTGTCCTGCGTCAGAATTCCCCTCGCCTGTTTGGAGCGTGGGCACAGGTGGAGGTTGACGCCAGGCGAGCTGTGGAGTCCGGGCCATTATCTATAAATGCTGGCTCTGTCGGGGGGAAGGCATTTTTTCCTTAAGATCCATGCGCTAGAGCGGTGATAATGAACAATATTTTTTATTTTACCATAAGGGCCAATTCGGGGAAAGTAAGTATGTTAAGGGCTGCAATTTTTTTATATATCTTGTGTCCAGAAAATGCTTCATTTGCAATTACATTTAAGCATTCCTTTATTGTTTCTCATAACCAAAGGATTTCACTCTTTTTGGCTAAAGTTTTAGAAACTTCATTAATACAGTATCTCATTTCAATGTGCTTTAAAGTAAACTTTGTGTGTGATGAGATGCGATGATTCCATGGGCACAGAGTTGGGGAGATTTGAAGGTAGAGCAGCTAAAGGGCTGATGGTGGAACTCTTGCCAAACATCTGGCTTCAAATCCCGGTTCTGCCACCCAGCAGAGGAGCAAATGATAACCCCCCTGACTTTAGCTTCCCTGATTATAAGAAGAAAACAGTATCACTTTCCTCAGAGTGTGGTTGTGACGGATCAAATAAGTCATCTAAGTTAATTGTGTAACCCAGAGTCTGGCACACATCAAGTGTTCATCAGTTGTGTTATCCTGGTTGTTGACGTCATTAATAGCAACTCGTGCAGGGAGCTGGCACCAGACGACAGCTGTGGCCAAAGACAAGGACAGCCATTTCTGCAGTGAAGAGAGATGCTGTCATACGTAGGGAATGTCTGCAGAGATCACAGGAAATGGGGCAAAATGGCTGCTGGCATGATATGGGTCCAATGAAAAAAAATAATAAATGGCAAATTATTCTACTTTCACTTCACTCTGCTGTTTGCCGCCCAACATATGTAACTGCTAGTTTGGAACTCTTGTTGCAATACTTCCCCAAAAGAAGAGTGGTGGTGGAGAATTAGAGAGAAGGATGTCTTGGTTTGGGTTCTCCCGGAAGCTCACCCTGATACAGACATTTGTAATTTTTTGGACAGGTGATCCCTGGAAATACCAGTAAAGTGTGGGAAGTGAGACAGGGAAAGGAAGAAAGCCAATAAAGAGTGCATTAATGGGCAAGGTACCACTGTGGGCAACTGGGGAAACTGAGACTTCTCGAAACTGTGGGTAACATGCTTCACAGGAATTCAATCAGGCAGGCGATGAAGCTGTGGTAATTATCTACCTACTCCTGTTGGCCATTGGTCAAAAGTTGCTTCTGACCATGGCCAACCAAGCATGTGCTTGCAGCCCAAGAAAGCCTTCGGGCAGAGATCTTGGATGCTCACCTAAGACCATCCTTGTATACAAAAATGGTGGGTGCCAGAGAGATCCGGGTGGTCAACCGATGGCCTCTCATACAAGGGGGAGATTCTCTAATCATCTTTCCTACATCAGTGAGTGACCCCATGTTGGATCCTTTATTCATTCTCTCAATAAATATTCATTGAGCACCTACAGTGTACAAGGCCCTGAACTATGTAAGGCTTGGTTTATATTGGCTGGTAACGTGTACAGGACCCTTCCCTGGTGAGATTTATAATCATATGGAGATGAGAGAAAGACAGTAAAGATACACACACACACACACACACACACACACACACACACACGGTAGTGGTCATTTCTAAGAAGAGGGTGAACGTAGTTCAGAGATGGAAAGTGGGTGTTGATGGGTTTTGAGGGTTAAAGAACACCCAGCTATAAACACTCCAGCAGGGCTTCCCTGAGGAGATGGCATCCAAGCCATTCAAAAGAGAAGTGGAAAGAAAGTCCTGAGCAAAGGGAGTGGCATGGACAAGTCGAGAGGACAGGAAGGGGCCAGCGGGAGAAGCCCTTTTTCAATGAGCTGCTGGGAAAATCTCCCTGATGGCGTGACATTGCAGCGCAGACCTGCAAGAAGTAAGAGCGGGAGAGCCAGAGAGTGGTGCCTGGGAGCGATCAGGGCGGCGTATTCCAGAGAGGAGAGGGCAGGTGCGGAGGCCCGATGTCTGAGTTTGGGGACATAAACAAGTCATATCTGTATCAGTCAGGGTCCATTCAAAAGAGAGCTCATGTTAGGTGGCTCAGTTTATTAAAGTACTACAAGGAAGGAACTAGGTAGAGCTTTGATGATCGGAATCAAGAGGCAATCCAGAGGTTAGCACCTGTGGGAAGCCGCCCACACCCTGATGGCTAGAGCAGGGGTTGGCAAGTACCGACCATGAGCCAAATTCAGCCAGCCCACTGCCTGGTTTTATAGTTCACAAGCTAAGAATCTTCAAATGATTACATTGTAAGTACTACATAACTACCAACACAATATCCTCGGTTTTGTCTGCTGGCGCATAAAGCCCTTAAAAAAATAAGTTTACCGACTCCTGGGCAAGAGGCATAAAGGGAGGAGATGGTCTTATTAGAAGCACAGATGGGCCTGTGTGGTTGAAGCTGGGACCACAGAGGCTTCCAGGAGGAGTAGGAACCAAGGAAAAGATGCAGCCACTGCTGGAGATGCTGCCCAAAGAGCAAGAGGAAGAGGCAGAGAAATACCCTGGCTTCTCCCTTGCTCCTGCCCTCCATCTCCCACCAGAGCTCCCACTGGGAAAACCTAACTGCAAAGCAGTTGTTAGGGGAATCAGGCCCCAGAGATGCAGAGCAGAGCAGGAGAGGAGCAAAGCATGGAATTGAGAACAAACAAGCAATGGCTAGCACAGAGTTCCTCTCAGAACCTCAGTTTCTTCATCTACAAAATGAGAAAAGTGGGTTGAAGCTTTCTTAGGAGAGAATGAGACCCCTAATTACATGAAACTAGAAGCACAGTTGTACTTGCCCTCGGCCAGAGGGGCTGGTAGTGCCCCAGCCACTGCTACGTCAGAGAGAACAGAAAGAAATGTAAAAATTCAACAGAATTACTTTATACAGGTCTCTTTCTTTCAATTTCATGCGGCTTGCTCTGATATTTGTTCTATTTGCATAAAATCTGAACAGGCTTCTAAAGACCAGGGTTGGGGCACGTCTTGAAGATGATCGCAGGTTATGTAACCAAGGCGGTTGTGGAGCTCCCGAGGGGAGGTGGCAAGCGGCAGAGATGAAGTCAGCGGATGCTGAATGAGCCTCACTGTAGTTCTCAGTCACACTCTGCAGTGTTACAGGGCGGGCATGGCCAAGTGTGGTGGGCAGCACCTCATTACCTGGGAGAAGCTCCACACCCTAGAATGCAAAATTTTATACCTTTTGGAAAGGTATAAAAATCCATTCTTCCTTGCATCTGTTATCATTTCTAGAATGGGCATGGGAGAGAGAGAAAGAGAGACTGACTGTGAGTTTCCTAGCAAAGGACAAAGGCATTGGCCTATTTGACAGCCCAGAAAGGCCCGAAGGAAGCATCCCACTCACAGCTACATGTATGTCCTGTTCCTTGAAACTGTTAGATGCCTGATCCCTGGTCCCATGAAGCCCCTTCTGTTTCCTGCTCTTCCGGAACCAGAGAAATGTTGGAACATTCTTTGCAGCCCCTGGAGCTATCAAGCAGGTGTCAGTTGAGTGGCAGAGACCTGTGTTCCCTCTCCTGCCCCATCCCACCATCTCTGAGAGAATGGCGTCTCTCAGGGCCACAGGTCAAACAAAAAGGAGGCAAGAGCTCAAGCTGGTGGCTTGCCAGATGCTTACCAGTCAGAACTGAAAAGTAAAAGCCTCAGAGCCTGGGATTCGAGAAGCGACGTCTGTGAGGCTGGGATTCACATTCCTGATTCCCCACCCAGGATCCAGCTGCGGGCACTCAGGGGCCTGCACGGGAGTCAGGACTTTAGACTCTCCATGTGCCCCTGCCTGCATTTGTATCACATAGAAAAAAACGCTTGTGAAAAATGGAGATGCCAGTATCCTGCCCCAGACCTACCCGGTCAGCATTACTGCCTTGGGGCCCAGGATTGGCACTTACCAAAGTCCCCAAATGATCCTTAGACACGGAAATTGGAGAACTGGCGACTTAGGGAGAAATAGGTACAACTTCAAGCTCCAATTATCTGATAAAAAACAAGTGTGTGAATAGCAAATAGATGTTTCTATTTTCTGTTATTCCCAAATTACTAGTTGGGGCATATGTTACTCTTAGAATGGAAAAGAATAAACTGCCAAAAAAACAAAAAAAAACAAATGGTAATTTAAGCTGGATAGTAATGAGAAACCTACATCAATTGTACTACCTCCCCCCACAACTCATAATATGCTTTTGAGCATGTCCCCCTCAAAAGGGTGGAAATAGTAGTGGCCTTTCCCCCCAGGCCAAGTGGAAATAAAGGTAGAAATCAGGAAGTGGGATAAATATGCTAATTATTTCAGAGTGTGTGTGTGTGTGTGTGTGTGTGTGTGTGTGTAATGATTGACAGTTATTGTTATGGTCATTATCCCCTTGTCACAACAACACTGTAACAGGCAGAGCCAGACTATTTTATTTCCCCTTATACGGAGCAACACAGAGGCTTAAACTTTACTCAGGGTCATACAGCTAGTAAATTTCAACCTGGAACCTATCCACATCTTCTGGCTTCCATGGGTGTGTCGATGGAGTTGTCACTCCCATCCCAAACTCTCTTCTAACAATAATGAAAACCATGAAGAAGATGATGATGAAGGTGATGACAATAATCATTATCATCATCATCAAGTAAAAGCCACTATTTATTGATAATTTTACCTTCTAAGAAGAATTGTACAAAGCATATCACACATTATTATATCACTAGAGGCCCAGAGCACGAAATCATGCATGGGTACATTCCCTAGGCCCAGCCTGCAATCAGGGCCATCTTCCCCGGCTGCCGGCAGCCAGTCTCGCCCCCTGCTGCCACCCACCCAGGTTCCCAGTTTGCCATCAGGGTGTGGGGGAGGGACCAAGAGGTCAACTGGTCCCGCCTGCTTGTGGCCCCGCCCCCGCCGCAGGTTGCCCTCTGTATGTGGGGCGACCAGCAGGGCGGGGGCCTTGGCCTGGCACTGCCCACATCCCCCACCACCCACCCCAGTACCATCGGGGGATTGGAGCCTGCTGGCCCAGGGGAGGGACCGAGAGGTGATCAGTGCACCTCATAGTGACTGGTCGAGTAGTTGTTCTGGTTGTTCTGCCATTATGGTCGCTGGGCTTTTATTATATAGGATAACATCCACATGAGACAACATCTCTATGAAATAGCTTCTCTGAACTCCACCTGACAGGTGACAAAACTAAGGCTCATGGAGGTCGAGTGACTTGCCCAAGGTCATGCATCTGCCAAGTGGCAAGGCTGGACTTTGAGTATCTGCACTTGGCTAACACCAAGCTCTTCACCAGCGGCAGTGAGGTCTTTGAGCTGACAAACCCCCACAATTGCAGAGACTCCTTTCATCAGCCCTAGATGTATAGCCTACGCCCCACAGACAGGTGAGCTGGGCAGGCGAGAGGGATTTAGGGAATTCTTCTCAGGGACATGGTGTTCCTTGGGACTCAGAATTACTTTTCCAGTTGATTTCCCAAGTCCAGCAATAAACCCTGAAAGAAAAGTAATTCCAGACTGGATCTATTACAATCACCCATTTTTCTTCTTGCCTCTATTAAGAATTTGAAATAAATTACCTGTTGTGATACAGTTTGTAGAACTCTTTACTTTTTATTTTAAAAGATTCTGTGGTAAAGCAGCAGCTGTCACTTGGAGACTGAGTATTAAGGAGTCACATAAATGACAGGGTTTTCAAAGAACAAAGTTATTCCAAAGGGCTTAGTGCTACTGTAGGTTCTCAGTTCCCTGGCAAGGGGGTGAATGGAGAGGGAAGCAGGAGTTGGAGTCAAGAGGCCTCAGATACTAATCAGGAGACTTGAACATCCTTCATTATGATGAAGGCGCTTTAGTTAAAATGCTCGTCTGACACTGAGGTGTCAGAAATCAGGGGACGGTACAGAGAACCACTTTTCCTAATTGCAGAGTTGAGACTTCCCAGTACTCAGTCAGCTCTTGGACTCGTTAGAAGCTAGCTGAGAATTAAGCTTAACAACCTACATTTATGTTTTATTTTAGCGTACCCACCAAGGGTTTCATTTTCCATCATTTCTTTCATCCCCTTACATCCCATCATCTAAAACAGTTACACTTTTTAGAATATATTTTTATTAGAAAAAAAGAACACATATTTGTTCTAAAAATCCCATTATGCAGAAATGGGAAGTAAAATGAAGTAAAATATCAGAATCCCCACTAATGTAATTTCTCAGAGATAATCACTATCTAAAGTTTTGAGGTCTATCATTTTAGACATTTTATTTGCATGTACTCATTTTTTAATGCAAACTGTTTCTGGTGTAAACACTATTTTCCGAATTCTTAATTTTACAAAATTGTAGATATCTTTCCATGTCAGCCTTAATAGATCCACATTTTTTTGGCCTCATAGATAGACCATAATTTATTGCATAGCAAGACTATAACTTATTGCAAGACCATAATTTACTAAGCCAATCACCTACTGGTGGAAATTTAGGTTCAGTTTTTTCACTTATAAACAATGCTACAACTAACTTAGTTTCATAATTTCATTCTAAGATAAGTTTCTGGGGCAAAAGGTATATAAGTCTTAAATTTTTATAGAATTTGTCAATTCCTCCTCAGAAAGCAATTTATATGCCCACCAAGGAGGTATAAAGGTGCCTAGTTCTCCACAATCTTCCCAAAATGGAATATTATAAGTACATTTATTTATCAGTGAGAGTGAACATGTTTTATAATATAATTATTGAACGTTTATATTCCTGGCAAATTTTTTTTTAAAACAGTATGCCCATTTAAAAAATATGTTTGTTTTTATTGATTTCAGAGAGAAGAAGGGAGAGGGAGAAAGAGATATAAACATCAATGATGAGAGAGAATCATCCACCGGCTGCCTCCTACATGCACCCTCCTGGGGATTGAGCCCGCAACCCGGGCAAGTGCCCAGCCTGGGAATCGAATGGTGACTTCATGGTTTATAGGTTGGCATTCAACCACTGAGCAACGCCATCTGGGGCCATTTTTCTTTATATCTGATTTCTGGCATATGAACCTGATCACTTTCTCCCACCCCAGTTCCTTTATTAAATTAGTATTATTCAATTCACTCCTTTGAGATTTACTAATTGATACAACAAACATTCAGTATAGTGCCTGGTACTGTGCTTGGCAATGACTGAAATTTAAAAATGAAAAAAGAATAGGTAATCTTTTCATGGAGCTTAGTCTTTTAAAATAATACTAATACACGCGCTGGCCAGTGTGCTCAGTGGTTAGAGCACAAGCCTGCCACACCGAAGTTTGATTCCTGGTCAAGGGCATATAGCTGGGTTGCAGGTTTGATCCCTGGTATCGGTCAGGGAATGTGTGGGAGGCAACCAATGTGTCTTTCTCACATCAATGTTTATCTATCTATCTATCTATTTATCTATCTATCTATCTACCTATCTATCTATCTTTCACGCTCCCTCTCTCCCCTCCACTTTCTAAAAAACAATGGAAAAAAATATCTTCCAGTGAGGACTAAAAAAAAAAAAAGAGTAAGAAAACAGCTCTAATCATCACCTTCTCACAAAAGAGCAGAAGAAAATTCCTTCTTTTGAATCACCCATCAAAGCAAAATAAAAGAATACTAACCACTGATGAAATTAAGACACAGAGAGGTTATATGGCTCATCCCGGACCCACCGCAAGTCTTTGGTTATGCAGAAATTTGTACTAATGTCCCTGAAATCCTTATCCAGTACGACCATCACCCAGAGTCACAATGCAGATAATTAGAATGAAGACTTATTAATCTCTACTACTGAAAAGGAGGCCTATAACAAATTGCCTAAATTAACAAATGAATATTTACACTGTATGATAGGACATTTGAGGAATTCATATACCAAATTAGTTTACATCATGGTGCTCAATAAGCCCTCATTAAATGTTGACATTGCCCAATAGTGGTTGCAAAGAGAACTCATTTGCCAACCCCTGTTCTCTCACAGATACAAAGTATCATAAAAGAGCTTGTCTTTGGGTTAATTTTCAATCATTTATTTTTATTTATTTCTATGTTTAGTTTATTCCTCACC
Source organism: Myotis brandtii (assembly GCF_000412655.1). Classification (NCBI taxonomy): domain Eukaryota; kingdom Metazoa; phylum Chordata; class Mammalia; order Chiroptera; family Vespertilionidae; genus Myotis; species Myotis brandtii. The sequence continues at coordinate 902,565 of NW_005366456.1, read as the reverse complement.
AAAATGAGAAGAGACTGCTTTCTCCCATCTTTTCACAAGTCACCACAAGCAATTGTTAAGAGTAAATACTACAGAGAATGCACAATTAAATATGATTTTTTTTTTTGCCATCATCTTAGACTGATGTGGCCTTTACCATTTTCAAACCTGAAATTACTACTCTGATTACCATGGTCTCTAAGGTGGAATTCAGTCTCTTCACAGAGTGAGCGTTGTCTAAAGAATGATAAAGTTTAATGTTCCCTTTTGTCAGACAAAAAAAGTGAAGCATAATATCCCATATTGGAAGAACAAGTGCCATAGAAGAAAATGAACATAAATGCCTTATGTCGTGCAAGACTGAAGGAAAACATAATGTGAATTACTTTCTTGCTCAGGCTCATCACTAGCGCCCAGACGACTGTGTTTCTATATTTTTAAAAATCATTTCAATTTTCAACTAAATGCCTCTAACCAATAAACAGTGTGTAGCTAGCACTTTTTATAATGCTTTCAGGAAGAGAAATATGGACAGTCTGAAAAAAAGCAAAGCACACGCAGCTGTCTTTTCAAAGTACCACTGAACATCACCAGGAATCCTTAGAGACTTGTTGAACTTTTGAACTTAACCATTTACCCATTTGATCAGTAAATGTGCTGAGCATGTGACCAGAGAGCATAGGGTGCTTGCCCTCTACTGCAACTCGTCCTTGTGGCCCCACCCATCTTAGTTAATTGGGCCACATTAGTTAGTTGGCCAACATTAGTTAGTTGGCCCCATTAGTTAGTTGTTCAACAATCTATGAATGGTTGCTGGGACAAAGAAAGACTCATTCATTCATTGAGCACAGTTTTTTTTAGAATGCCTGCCTTGTGCAAGGAACTGTTCTTGGTGCTGGAGATCCAGTGGAGGACAAGATAGATTGGTGGTAATGAGGGGAAGGAAGAGAGGAAAGAAACAAGTAAACAAGCAGAAGACCTAGATCATGTCAGAAAACAGAGGCAATAACAAAAATTAAACAGTGACATGATGGAGAATAACTGGGAAGGGGTATGAATGGAAGTCCCTTCCAGGAGGGGACATTGGAGCTCAGACCTGAAAGACGAACCATACAAAGATCTGGAAAGACATTTGTGCAGACAGAACAGCAGGTGCAGAGACGGGCAAGAGAGGAGGGGGACCAGGTACGGTAGAGGAATAGATGGCGGAATCGTGCAACAAGAACACAGGATAAGGAGAAGAGTGGGGTGCAGCAAGGCAGGTAGGAGCCAATATCAGATAGGGCCTCATGAGCTATCTAAGACCCTTGAGTTTTATTCTAGATGCAATGGAAATTCTTTGCTTAAAGTAGGAGAGTGACAAGGTCTGATTTACATATTTTAAGAATTATTTTAGCTGCTCTGTGAAAAATATATATTTTTTAGTGGGACAAGAATAGTTAAATGACTATGAATTAATCCAGGCAAAAGATGATGATTCCTTAAATAAGGGTTTCAGTGGTTGAGAGGGAGAAACCTGGAAAGATTTAGGATATACTTAAAGGTATGGTCCATAGAATGACAGAAAGGATTATGGAGAGAAGGTAAAGCAAATTATGCAAATTAAGAACTGGAAGGAGTATGGTGGGGGGTTTGTGGGGCAAGGATCAATGGGACATATAAAGTTGAGATACTTAATGGACGTATCAGTTGTTTATTTTTTAAACAAATGAATGAACCACCTGTTGTAGAAAGCTCTATAGGTGACTGTTGGGCAATGCTGGCATTTAAAAGCCAAAAGAAATATTTTCTCCTCTAAACTGTGTTCCAGAATGCTTCAGCGCCTTTTAATCTTCTCTAAGCTTGCCTTCCCTTATTATCAGCAAACACACAATTTAGACTGTGCTCTGAATAATTTCCAATTATTTATAGCAAGTGTACAATGGCATCCCCAGGGAAGGCACCTTTTCATCAAATGTGTGAATTAGGAAACAGACTGTACATGATGACAGTGTGGCATGAGCAAAGATTAGTGCCCCTTATGGACTGCAGTTTCGTCTAAGATAAGTCAACTCTCTGCATCTACTTCCTAATTTGGGAAATGGACCTAATAATCCCTATTTAGTAAGTTTTTTGTGAAATTTAGTGAAGCAATTGCAGTTAATTGCTTATCATAGTGCCTGATACAAACCAATAATGTTTTAATTCTATAAATAATCTTAAAGGGAAGTCAGTGGCTCAAATCAGGTGACAAGTCTGAAAACAATAATGGATTGATAGATATCAATAGTATTTTGATTAATTTATATGAGTAGGATATTGCATCCAATAACTCTAGGATGTCCAGCAATAATGTAGATTGTAGATTATCATGTCCTAAACAATATTCTTATATAACATGTACTATCCCAGACCTCTGTAGAATAGACAGTATGTCTAACAAGGTGACCTTTCCACAAGTTATTTTTGTTCAAAACTATTTTACAAAATAATGTGTTGGCAATGTTGTAAATCTTATATGCATGCATGTATTTTGGCCATGTGTCAGTCTGAGTATTTAGGCCTTTGAGAAGGTAATAAAATGAAGGGCTTTTTCCAATACTCATTTTCCTCTTGAAGTGTAAACAGTGTTAGATTCAAAGACCAGCCCATGAACTCCACATGGCATCTGTTTGAAATGAACAGCACAGATGCAAGGTTAGTAATTAACAGAGACTGCTACAAAACTGAATAGAAGCTACAGTGTGTCTTGACTATCGAGGCTTGAAGAAAAGCAGTTTTTCATTAGCAACAGAGACCAGGGTGAGAGAGGCTTCTCTGAGCATCCTGAAAGTTGCTTTGGGAATGTTTAGGACCATAGAAGTTAAAGGGAAAGTTCTGTACAGCATCTCATTGGCTTTCTGAATGTTTGTCTTTTCGTTGCCAGGAGCCTGTCTTTATCACCTGTACAGTCAGCCAAGGGCAGGGGGCTGGGGTGGGGAGGAGTCCTTTTGTGGCTCCTGTGGACAGAAGTTTGTGGGGAAGAAACAGGAAACAGAGTGAGACAGCAGAGAGATTGCTGAGATGACTGAGAAAGAGGTGAAAGGTGGAAAAAGGAGATAGATTATTGAAGAGACTTAGGCTGATTGAAAGCCAATAATGAACTGGGAACAGAGGGGAAAGAGAGTGTGGGGCATGGGATAAGTGATCCGTGATAACAGCTCCCATTTACTGAGCCCCCATCCTGTCCCAGGACCAGGCCACATTCTTTACACACACACATCATTGTCACAATTAAAGCCACTATTAGTCCCATTAATAAATGAGAAAACCAAGGCTCAGAAGTTGAGGTTGAACCATATGAAATTGCCATTTTTATTAATCAACAGTTGGTGAATATTAGCAATTTCATGTGGTTCAAAGTAAAATCTTTATTTTTTTAAATTTATTTATTGATTAAGTTATTACATATGTGTCCTTATCCCCACATTACCCCCCATCCCCCCACTCATGCCCTCACCCCCCTAGTGTCTGTGTCCATTGGTTAGGCCTATATGCTTGTATATAAGTCCTTTGGTTGATCTCTCCCCCTTATCCCCACCCTCCCCTACCTTCCCTCTGAGGTTTGATGGTCTGATCAATGCTTCTCTGTCTCTGGATCTGGATACAGAAGGAGCACATTTTGAAATGAGGTTTCAAATGCATCTGTACCTGGCTCCACAACACGAATTCTTTCCACACTTATCCATACAATACTGCAGGGAAGAAAAAAACATACATGTTAGGGCAGACACTTGCATCGACAGGACCCCATGTAATTATGCAGCGGCCACAGGGAAGGAATGGTGGACAGCTTTTAGAGCAATGTAGAGGTCAGCGTATAGAGCAGGACACTCATTTGAATGCACGGTTTTTTTTCCATGTCTGCTACTTGTAGCTCAAAAGTTGCCTATATTAAATACTCGGTATGTATAAAAATGTTAATGCATATAGTGAAGGCCATGTCTACAATAACATGCGTGTGTGTTGTAATGCGATTTAGTTACACCATAGACATTTAACCACCCTCACTCTATAAGAGCATGATTTTATCGGTTATGAATAGCTGTGTCTATTGCTCCATTCCAGTCGGTTCTATGTTGTCAACAGCATTCTAACAGCGAGATGAGTTCAATCGATGACATTAATGCCCTGTAGAGGGCCCCTGTAGATCCTTTTATTAGTTTTTATATTTTCATGTCCCTGAAGATTTCATCCCTGAGCTGAAACCTCTTCCCATCAATAAATGCACCTCCCTCTGCTGTCCTGGACTTATTTTTCATTCTTGCTGGATATTAAGACAACACAGACATTATTCCTGTGCACATTGTTGCCCTCAATCTTATGATCCCTTCCCTCCCTTCCTTCCTCCCTTCTTTCCTTTCTTCCTTCCTTCCTTCCTTCCTTCCTTCCTTCCTATTTTTCTTCCTTCCTGCCTCCCTTTACTCTTCCCTCCCTCCCTCCTTTCATTTTCCTCTTTGGGATTCAGCCTTGTAGAGCAAATCTGTGAGAGGAATTGTTGATGGAACAGGCCTTTGTATCCTAAATTGGCAGTGGGACAGGCCTGGGGGTGCTGGTGGAGGAAGTATGCTTCTTTTCAAGTTTATAGTTCCTACTTCTCAGTAGAGTGCCACAAAAACAAAATTTACCAATTGCATGCTACAAAATATCCCCATGTCCTTTCTCAAATATTTTGAGAAAAACTGTTTTGTCCCCATTAGGTGGATGAGTTAGATCAGTAAGCCCCAAAATAGTTTTTGAGAAACATTAGACCTATGAAATACTTTTTATTTTTCATTATTTTACATGTATTATATTTATTTATTAACATTTCTCTTTTATTGACTTTATTGGGGTTACATTGGTTAATAAAATCATATAGGTTTCTAGTGTACAATTCTATAATACATCTGAATATTGTATTGTGTGTTCACCACCCAAAGTCTAGTCTTTTTCCATCACCATTTACCCACCTTTACCCTCTTCTACCTGGCCCCCTTCCCTCTGGTTTTAAAGAGAGTATTCATACTATTTCAAAGAGACAGCTGCATTCCTATGTTTGTTGCAGCATTATTCCCAATAGCTAAGACATCAACCGATGAATGGAGAGAGAAAATGTGTGTGTGATGGAATATTACTAAGCCATAAAAAGAAGAAAATCCTACCATTTGCAACAACATGAATGGACTTTGAAGGGATTAAGGAAAGTTAAGTAAATCAGACAGAATATATAATATGTATGATTTCATTTTTATGTGGAATCTAAAAAAGTGAAATTCATAAAAGCAGAGTAGAATGGTGCTTTTCAGGGGCTAGGGTTGGGCAAATGGGGAGATGTTGATCAAAAGGTATAAACTTCCAGTTATAAATGAATAAGTTATGGGGATCTATTGTACATCATGGTGATTATAGTCAACAATACTGTATTTTATACTTTGAAGTTGCTAAGAAAGTGCATCTTAAATATTATCACCACAAACACAAAAAAATACATGAGATGATGAAGGTATTAACTTACCTAATGGTGGTAATTGTTTTTACAATATATCAAATCATCATGTTATACATCTTAAACTTACAGTGTTAAAAGCCAATTGTATCTTGATAAATCTGAAAAATAAATACATTATGAGAGACTGGAAAAAGAATTTAAATGCTGTTGAGGAATACCATTTATTGGCCACCTTTACAATGTACTTTGTAATAGTAAAGGCTCTGAGCAGTCATGCATAGATAGATAAATCTCTGTTAACCTACCATTTCCCATAGTCATTTGATCTTAAAACCTTTCTTAAAAATCTAACATTTACTAACATCACATAGTAGTCTTCCATAGAACACATTTTGGAAATGTTGAATTTGACCCTGGAATATTTTCATTCTAACTGCAAAAGAAGAGCTCTATCTCTTAAAAGGATCATTTACAAATAAAAATTAAAAGCTTTCATGCTGCTTCCAACACATATTTTTTTAATTCATGAGCCAGTCTTTGACAGGGTAGAAATGATGTTTTATGAGTTAATACATTCAAATGTATTATGTCCATTCATCAGTCAATATATATACATGGTGTCCCCAAAAATGTATACACACTTTAACAGCTGATAGCTCCGATTTGAAAATGAAATGTGTTCTAATAAACACTGTATGTATGTGTGTGTGCATATATACATATAATGTACAGGTAGTCCCAGAAAAATGTATACACACCTTTGGAATAATTACTAATTCCAATGGGTTAAATCTGAAAAGAAAGAATCATCAATTGAGCTATCAAAATTGTATGTATATACATTTTGGGGACCTCCTATATATTGATCACCATGATATCTTTTTTTTAAAATATATTTTTATTGATTTCAGAGAGGAAGGGAGAGAGATAGAAACATCAATGATGAGAGAGAACCACCGATCGGCTGCCTCCTGCAGACCCCCCACTAGGGACCGAGCCCACAACCAAGGCACGTGCCCTTGACTGGAACGAAACTCAGGACCCTCCCAATTGTATCTTGATAAATCTGAAAAATAAATACATTATGAGAGACTGGAAAAAGAATTTAAATGCTGTTGAGGAATACCATTTATTGGCCACCTTTACAATGTACTTTGTAATAGTAAAGGCTCTGAGCAGTCATGCATAGATAGATAAATCTCTGTTAACCTACCATTTCCCATAGTCATTTGATCTTAAAACCTTTCTTAAAAATCTAACATTTACTAACATCACATAGTAGTCTTCCATAGAACACATTTTGGAAATGTTGAATTTGACCCTGGAATATTTTCATTCTAACTGCAAAAGAAGAGCTCTATCTCTTAAAAGGATCATTTACAAATAAAAATTAAAAGCTTTCATGCTGCTTCCAACACATATTTTTTAAATTCATGAGCCAGTCTTTGACAGGGTAGAAATGATGTTTTATGAGTTAATACATTCAAATGTATTATGTCCATTCATCAGTCAATATATATACATGGTGTCCCCAAAAATGTATACACACTTTAACAGCTGATAGCTCCGATTTGAAAATGAAATGTGTTCTAATAAACACTGTATGTATGTGTGTGTGCATATATACATATAATGTACAGGTAGTCCCAGAAAAATGTATACACACCTTTGGAATAATTACTAATTCCAATGGGTTAAATCTGAAAAGAAAGAATCATCAATTGAGCTATCAAAATTGTATGTATATACATTTTGGGGACCTCCTATATATTGATCACCATGATATCTTTTTTTTAAAATATATTTTTATTGATTTCAGAGAGGAAGGGAGAGAGATAGAAACATCAATGATGAGAGAGAACCACCGATCGGCTGCCTCCTGCAGACACCCCACTAGGGACCGAGCCCACAACCAAGGCACGTGCCCTTGACTGGAACGAAACTCAGGACCCTCCGGTCCACAGTCCGACACTCTATCCACTGAGCCAAAAGGCCGAGGGCTGATATCTTAACTTAGACAATCTAATGCTGAGATAAAGATCTAAGAGCTAGTGTCTAATGAGATAGCAGTGTTGATCACATGAAAATGGATGGGAGGAAAGGGTCAAAAATGACTCCTATAATTTTATCTTGGGTGACTAAGTAATTAGCAGATTATAAATTGAATGTGTGTCTTAATTATGCTCCATTTTTTCTTAATCGTAAATAGATCATTCATGAATATGTGGCTAGACGAAATCTATTAATGAGTGGACTTCTCAGTCTTATGCCCCAGCACCTCACCCACTAGGCATTGCCTGTTTTGCTTGCTCCCCTCTCCTGCTCTCTGAAGAGGGAAAGTACAGAATCTGGATAGTGACCAAGATGGTGCAGACAAAACAACATGGATGAGCTTGAGCTCTTCCAAGGCCGTCAAATGAATGTTTCCCAAGGGTGAGAGAGCATTGGAAGCTGTATTAAGAGTTACTGTTGTAGAACCCATTTGATGTTTAAGAGAATCAAGTGTAATGACTGGGATTTAAAGTAAGCTACACTCTATTACACAGTGTGGGGCAAAAGTAGAATTATCATTGTTTGTATGGAAAATCGTACACTAGTTAATAAATAATAATATAAGAATAAACTGTTTTGCATACTCACAACTGTCAATCTACTTTTGTCCCACCTTGTGTATGACAGTTCATGATCACTGGGCTATGCGAACCTCGGCTTGATAGATAATGAGCCAATTCCAAGGAGGCTGCAAACTCAGATACTAGCAGGCCCATGCAAGTGGCATTGCTGCCTAAGCAGGCAGGGTGGGAAAATGCCACAGAGCAAAGGGAATGATCGACAGCCACTCCCATTAGCTCCATGAGGAACTGGCCTCAGATGCCAACAACAGTGCAGGGAAATGATAGGAGAAACTGGATATTTGTATAATTTCAAAGTATCTCACCCAAGATATTTATAATTTAAAAAGGAAAACTAACGTTACAGTGGAGAACCCAGCAGACACCACCTTACCCAAGTGGTCAAAGTTGATGTCACCAGGATTAAGGCGTATTGACATCATGGAACCCTTGATATGATGCACTGTGATCACAAAGGTCTTCTGTGGTCTTCTTGCTACAAATGCATAACTTTAAGATGAGGAAAAAATCAGACAAATCCAAAATGAGATATTCTGTAAAACTAACTAGGTATTTATCTGAAGTGCCACAGCCAAGGAAAACTAGAAACTGTCACAAATTGAAGGAGACCAAAGAGGCATAACAACTTAAATGCAATGTGGGATCCTAGACTGGATTCTGGAACAGAAAAAGGACATTAAGAGGAAAACTGCTGAAATTTGAATATGATCTATAGTTTAAAGTATTATGAGATATTAGCATTAGGAGAAGTTGGGCAAAGGATATACATGAACTCTCTATACTATGTTTTTTGCAAATTTTCCGTCAGTCTAAAATTAGTTCAAAATCAAAAGTTAAAAAAATAAAGATGGCAGAAAAAAAAGAAATAATGAGGTTAAGAAACTCTAGCACAGCACTGGCTGATAGAAATACATGCACAGGAGTCACATACATCATTTAAAATTTTCTAGTAGCCAAATGAAATGGGTAAAATTAATTTTAATAATATCCAACATATTACCATTTCAACATGGACTCAATATAGAAAATTATTAATGGAATCTTTTATATTATTTTTTTGTCCCAAGTCTTCAAAATCCAGTCTCAATTTGGACTAGCCTCTTTTCCACTTCCCAGTAGCCACGAGTGGCTGGTGGCTACCATATTGGACAGCACAACCCCAACCCCACCCACGGCCAAGACACATTCTCTCTGCATCTTTTCTTTCTGCTTTTTTCTAAGAGGGTTTTGTTCGTTCTTACTACGGACTCCTCTTTCCTTCCTTTACTCACTTGTGAGCATTTCAGTGTTCCAGGTGTTTTCTGCACAAAACTGACAAAAATCTCCAACTCCTTGAGCTCCCACTTTGAATAGAGAGTGATTGACATACACAGTAGCTATAGTAAATAAGTAGATGATATAGTAAGTGGGAAATAGTATGTGTATGTGGGTGGATGGGGCACAGAGCTGGGTAGGTGACTCAGCTATGCTGGGGGTAAGAAAGCTAAAAGAGGCAGGACCTGAATCCAAGCCCAGATCACCCTGCCTTCATTCCGGTTCTTTCCATACTTGAGTTTCAACAGACTCTTTTGGATGGAGAGAACAATGGGAAAGCAAAGACAATGCTCTGCTTTGACTTATTTAGCACTTAATGGAGCCCAGGCCCCGGGCAGAGACTTGGCTGCCGTTTCAACCTCTGGTTTGCAGGAGGTGGCAGCACTCTGAGCGGCCAGCCCTTCAGCTGAGCAAAGCAAAAGCAGGGACGAGGCACCTGTGAGGACAAGGCTACCAGCACAGGGTTTGGGTTTATGCAGCCACTGCAGTTTCTTGACAGAGCCCAGAAGGGTTTAATTATTTTATTTCCCTGAGATTTGAATAATTTATCTACAGCCTGGTGGATTTAACATATTTTAAAAATTGATTACTTGCTAGAGGATTGTAATAGAGTGTGAGTTTTCTTATTTGTTTATTAAACTTCAGCTCAAGAATAAATAGCTCTTCATATTGAAATACCTTCCAATCCCAGTTCCTTATGCTCTGGGATGTGAGAAAAGAGTGGCAGCCAGAAATATGTGTGAGTAATTTCGCACCTCTGCTTTTCGGAGTCTGAGATACCTTCAACAGGGTAAAATAGAGGAGGTACAAAGTGTGTGCACACGTGTGTGTGTGTGTGTGTGTGTGTGTGTGTGTGTCCTGCATCTGATTATGCTATGTCCTTGTTGGAATGCAGATTCTCAGGCTTAGCCCCAAATCTCCAGCTTCCCAATCTTTAGGGCGGGAGGTGGAGCCTGAGAACTGGGAGGTTGATAAGGTACCTGAGTGATTCTTACGCTCTTTGGGTATCGAGAACCGCGGACTCTGGCCCCAGAAAGGCCCAGGTCTGAATCCTGCTGCCTCTGCTCACTGGCTGGGGGCTCAGAGGCTCTCTCCTGAGGAAGTGACCCTGAGCTCCCCCTGCCTGGTGGCCGGTTCTCTGTCTATCAGGCCTTGTAACAAGGAGAAAATTGGAATTCTGATGCAGCCACTGCATCCCACTGTGCCGAGCCCAGCAGAGGATACTTCAGAGCTCTTACCTGTGACATTTCAACCGTGTTCTACTCCCATTTCTTAATGCAGTTGGAGTCGAGGCTGCTTTTATCTTTTGTTTTACTAAGGGAAATGCAGGCGTGTGTTTGGCTTCTTTCCTTTTAACTTGGATCCCTATGCCGTGTCTATTTTTAGTACAAGGTGGCAGGAAAAGGAGCTGGGACAAGCTTGTGCTGTCAGCCTGCCTCGGGAACCTGAGCAGGGATGACCAGCCGGCAACTTCTTTGTCCCTCCGAGCATAGGCTTTTTATCACCTGTGGTCCCGTCTAAACAGCTTTTCTTAAAGCATAAGCCTCTTACCAGGGCCTAAGAAGCAACTTGTAATTATGGACTCTCAAGTGGACTCATGTACTATTTAAAAATACCAAATAAAAGGAAACATATGAGATTTCGCCACTTAAACTAGACCTTGGAGCCTTGGATGGACTTACTTTTTATGTTATGGCCTCTTATTTTTTCTTCATTTTCAAATTACAAAAGTAACCCATGCCATGGACAATATTCACATAATACAATTAAGTCAAAATAAAAGGTACTCCATACCAGCCATTCTAATTGTATTCCCTGCTATTTTTTTCTAGATTTTTCTAGACTTATACTGTTAAACACACACACACACTCACACACACACACACACACACACACACACACACACACACACGAGTAATTAGGACTCTTTTAATTGTAAACAAGAGAAACCCAATTCAATTTTTTAGAACAAGTGGGAAGAATCAATTGGCTTTCATAATCATTCTGAAGTGATGTGCCTTAGCTTCAGGAATGGCTGTATCCAGGGGATCCAACAGCGCAGCTTCTCTTTCTCTCCTCTCTCTATCCCTTGGCACTGCCTTGTCATCGCTCCTCAGTAGGCTTTTTCCATGTGTTAGACCAGTAGTTCTCAACCTTCTGGCCCTTTAAATACAGTTCCTCATGTTGTGACCCAACCATAAAATTATTTTCGTTGCTACTTCATAACTGCAATGTTGCTGCTGTCACATAATACAATTAAGTCAAAATAAAAGGTACTCCATACCAGCCATTCTAATTGTATTCCCTGCTATTTTTTTCTAGATTTTTCTAGACTTATACTGTTAAACACACACACACACTCACACACACACACACACACACACACACACACACACACACACGAGTAATTAGGACTCTTTTAATTGTAAACAAGAGAAACCCAATTCAATTTTTTAGAACAAGTGGGAAGAATCAATTGGCTTTCATAATCATTCTGAAGTGATGTGCCTTAGCTTCAGGAATGGCTGTATCCAGGGGATCCAACAGCGCAGCTTCTCTTTCTCTCCTCTCTCTATCCCTTGGCACTGCCTTGTCATCGCTCCTCAGTAGGCTTTTTCCATGTGTTAGACCAGTAGTTCTCAACCTTCTGGCCCTTTAAATACAGTTCCTCATGTTGTGACCCAACCATAAAATTATTTTCGTTGCTACTTCATAACTGCAATGTTGCTGCTGTTATGAATCGTAATGTAAATATCTGATATGCAGGATGGTCTTAGGCGACCCCTGCGAAAGGGTCGTTCGACCTTCAAAGGGGTCGCGACCCACAGGTTGAGAACCGCTGTGTTAGAGAGAATGGCTACCCACAGACCTGGATTCACTCCAGATTCAAGACAGAATAATGCCCCCCAGTGTCTACATTGTAATCCCCAGAACCTATAAATAAGTTGCTTGACAAGGAGAATTAAGATTGCAGATGGAATTAAAATTGTTAATCAACTGACCTTAAAATAGGGTTACTGTCTTGGATTATCTGGGTGGGCCCACGGTAATCATAAGTGCCCTTAAAGGTGCACAAAATAGGCAGAAGAGTTAAAGTCAGAAAGAGATGTGGTGATATAAGCAAGGCCAGAGAGATAATGTGAGAAAGACTTAACCCACTGTTGTTGGATTTGAAGATGGTGGAAAAGGCCACAGGCTAAGGAATGTGCGTGGTCCCCGAATTTTGAAAAGGCAAGGAAATGGATTCTCCCATAGAGGCTCCAGCACCTTGAGATATGTCACATTTTTGACATACAACATGATCTATAATAATAAAAGCATAATATGCTAATTAGACCAGACGTCCTTCTGGACGACCTCCTGGATGAAGCTGGGTTGTGAGGGAAGCCCAGGTCCTGGGTGCCAGAGGGAAGCTGGTGCCGGCAGCTGGGGGAAGGAAGGCCTACTCTTGCATGAATTTCGTGCATTGGGCCTCTAGTAAGATAATAAATTTGTGCTCTTTTCAGCCACCAAGTTTGTGATCATTTGTTCTAGCAGCCAAAGAAAACTAATCAGAGCATAAAAGGCAAGACACTTTTTCTCCTCCCGATCCACATTTTAAAAATCCCTAGGAGGCTTCTGACTAGCCTAGCTGGGTTTTCAACTCAATCTCATTTCAGCACAATGGTTGACAGAATAGGATACTGTACCCGTCAGGTTTAAGTAGTCGTTGTGGCAGTGAAGGGGGTCAGGAGACGGTGATTGGCAGCCCTCTCCCCAGAATCACATAACTGACGTGAGAAAAGAGAAATTCCCCAAAAGGAAGGTTGTGTTGGTTTGTTGTTCATACTTTTTATTTTAATGGTTTTGTGACATATATTTTGTTCTAAAATTTGCTTAAACCTTTTTACAATTTATCTTGGAGATATTTTCATTTCAATTCATATAGAGCCTACTTTGTTTTTTCAGTAGCTGCTTGGTATTCCATTATGTAGATGAACCAAATTAATTTAACCAAGTCTCCTGTTGGTAGAGATTTAGGATGTTTCTAGATTTTGCTTATCAAGAAGATTGGCCCTGGCCAGTGGGCTCCCGTGTCACATATAGAAATTTTTTGATATTTGCAACCATAGTAAAACAAAGACTTATATTTTTGATATTTATTTTATATATTTAAATGCCATTTAACAAAGAAAAATCAACCAAAAAAATGAGTCCGCGTGTCATAGGTTCACCATCACTGAAGAGCCTACTTTGTTTTTTCAGTAGCTGCTTGGTATTCCATTATGTAGATGAACCAAATTAATTTAACCAAGTCTCCTGTTGGTAGAGATTTAGGATGTTTCTAGATTTTGCTTAACAAGAAGATTGGCCCTGGCCAGTGTTGTCCAGTGGTTAGAGTGTCCAGCCAATCACCAAAGGGTCATGGTTTCCATTCACAGTCAAGGGCACGTACCTGGGTTGCAGGTTTGATATCCACCCTGGTGGGGGCATGTTCAGAAGGCAACCAATCTCTCTCTCTCTCTCTCTCTCTCTCTCTCTCTCTCTCTTTTTTTTCTCTCTCTCTCCTCCCTTCCTCCCTTCCTCCCAACCAACCTCCTTTCTACTATCTCTAAAAATTAATGAAAAAAATATCCTCAGGTGATGATTAACAAAAAACAAAAAAAGAAGATTGTATCTCTGCATGTTATAGTACTTTTGATTTTTTTCTCAACTTTGGTAATATGAGGGATAATAGAGCAAAAAAGGACAAGTGTAGTTGAATAAGCCCCTCTGTCATCCCCACTTCGCCCAACAAAATATGTTAAATCCCCTGGTAGCTGTGAATGTGACCTTATTGGAAATAGAGTCTTTTCAGATGTAATTAAGTTAAGGGTCTTGAAATAATCCTGGACTTAGGATGGGTCCTAAATCCAACAGCGAGTGTCCTTGTAAGATACAGAAAACGAGGACATAGAGGGAGGCACAGGGGAAGACCATGTGAGGACGAAGGCAGAGGTTGGAATGATGCCCCTACAAGGCATGGAATGCTAGGAATTGCTGGCAGCCACTGGAAGCCAGGGGAGAAGCATGGAATGGATTCTCAAAGCCTCTAGAAACAATCAACCCTGCTGGCACCTTGATTTCTGATTTCCAGAATTGTGACAATAAATTTCTGTTGTTTTAAGCTGCCCGGTTTATGGTCCTGTGCTATGGCAGCCCTAGGAAACTAGTACAGCAGGTTTTGCAAAACAACTGGTTTCCCTGTACTTCTCCATTTGGTTTGTGGTCAACTCCTACTCACCTGGGAAGACAGAGACATGGTGGTCAGGTCATATACAGCCATGTGGCATGCAGGAGTCATTTCCGATTGACATGTGAATGCACTTTGTGGTTTTTATTTTCTAGTGCCATTTTGCACAAACAAATGACACAATCAGTTTACACTTCAGAGCAGCTCCCAAGGGGTATGTGGAAGAGAGGCAGACCAATTGTGACCCGAGTAGCAAGGCAAAGTGGCATATTCCTCTCTGGTGACTCATAGCATCAAATCTTTAGTAGGTGTGCATTAGAGGAATGAGTAAAGAAACAAATGAAGGAGAGAGGGAGGGAGGACAGATAAAATAGACTGATTATGCAAGTGAGGAAACTTTGAGTGCCCAGTAGGGAATCTTGAGAAAATGAAGCCTTTATATTTAATTCATAAACACGATTGGAAATATTCATAAATGTGCTTGGTGTGCTGGCCATCCCCCCATCTCACCAACCACACCACCAGTCACAGATCAGAAATGTGGTGAGCAATATTCCAAGCAGAGACCAGGGAATCTGACCCTTTTTGATGAAAGAAGGACCAAAAAAAAAAAAAAAAAAAACAGCCCACGAGGCATGCAGATATAATCAAAGTCCACAGGTGTGCTTACTGCACTGGGCTTTTCCTCATCTGGCTTCTAGCACATGTGAATCACCATCAGGCCAGGAAGCACATGCTTGGTAATTGGCAGCTGTATTTTCACTGCAGGCTTGAATGTTTTGAAAAAAAGAAAGAAAAAAAGACCAGATGTTGAATTTCTTGTTTTCGGGATGGGTAGTGTATCACTGTACATCCTTAAACCTGCTGAAGGAGATGAAGCAAGACGAGGAAAGTCCTGGAAAGTGGAGCAATTCTAAGAAATGTCTGCGTGCTGCACCTGCCAGCAGAGGCACAGAGTACAAAGCCTGTGTCCAGCTTTCGGCTTTTGGCCCAGATGGCTTTGGCTCCTGCCACTCCCTCTCCTGGATTCCCTGCCCTTCATCAAGGCCCATCGCCAAAGCCACCTCTCTTTTTCTATCCTGGAAAGATCTTCAATGGAACAGATAACAGATCTGGCTAAATTGGAATAATCTATACTAATAATAGGGTAATATGCAAATTGGTCGGGACGCCGTCACAGTAACGATTGATCAGCAGGCTGCGTGCACCATAGGCGCCGGTGGGCCGGGACATGCAGAGTTAGGGATGGGGGTGGGGTTGCAGCAGAGAGGCCTCACTGCGTGCCTGCGCCAAAGGTCCAGAGGTGCAGGGAGGTCCGCAGGCCTCCATCGCAGCCCGGCCTGGGGGTCCGTAGGCCTCCCCTGGCTCTGGCCTACCTCTTTGGGGCAATCCATCGAGTAGCCCTGGATGGGTGGGCAGGGCCTACCTCTTTGGGGTGATGAATCGCAGGGCTCCCACACTGTGACAGGGCACAGGTCCTCCCCTCCCCCCCACCCTGAGTGCATAAATTTCATGCACTGGGCCACTAGTTAATATATATTATAGGATAAGGACACTTGAGGCCAATAATTGAGTGAAGAAGTAAACCAGTGTTAACAAGAATTGGATCAACCAAGAACTTCAGGTTCCCAAGTTAGCATTTGTTTAAAAAAAATAGTGTTTCCTCTGAACTCCTGACAAATAACCTTCTACTCTTAGGATGTCTGTAACCAGCTCTTTCGATTGCCTCTCATGTGCTTGTTTTCTTGTGCATTTAAATGTGGTCACGGGCAGAATCAGGCGGTCCTCTAAGCCTTCCCTGAAGAACCTGCCTCTGTGATGTATGTTTAATATTTTCCTCTGTTACAGAGATAAATACCATCAGTAATGCTGATGGGCAGGCCAAACATTTAAGGCTTTGGAATTAAGTGAGTCCCATGGTCACAGGAGTTGTTCTATAGTCAAATATTTACAAAGTAGAATTAAAGGGATTAGTGATGTGGGTTCTAGAAAAAAAATATGGTTTTGTTAAATTCTCCAGCAGCAAATCTTTCCTTCATTTCTACTAGTTTCATTATTCTTCCCCCGCCTTCTTTGTCTGTTCAATTTATGATTTTTGCTTTCAGCCCTCAAGACTTCTGTGAGCTTATGATATCTCAGATTTTGCACTGAATTTATCATTTGGCCACTCTTGCTTCTGTCCAGCTGTTGTTTTCATCTCCTCAGTTTCTAAAGGCCTCCTAATCCTTCTTAGAGTAGATCTCCACTCTTGTCCTTGTCCTCCTCACTTCGCTTAATTAGATAATATCTGAGACAGCTTTGAAGACACTAGGTGTCTTCACTCCAGCTAAATAGGATTGCTGTAATTATGATCTCAAAGCCTCATGTCACCATAATCAGCTTCTTTCTTATTATTTTCTCACTTTCCTAGTTCGATGGGTATGAATACTGGGAACAGTCTTTCCTTAAATGGAAAATAGAAATATAATTGATTTCTTTCCCCAAGTTTCTTGTTAATGGAAGTTGAGGCATACTCTGTGCTTTAGGCCTGGGAAAAGGAACAGGGGATGTGAAGGTATGACAATGCGCATTGTGAATGACTTCTGTTATTATTACCAAACCAACACAAAATTGTTGTCAAGAATTTAGATAATTCAGAAAAGTACACAGATGAAAAGATACATCACATGTGTTTTCACCTCCAAATTTTGTGTATGTAGATATATTCATATTAATCTAGTCAGAATGTAAACATGATGTTTTCTAACTTACAACTTAAATGTAATACAATCTGGACATTTAAATTAAATTTTCCTCACATTATCATACTACAGAGCCCCTCTTACTCAGAAGGACCACAAATTATCTAACCAGTTTGATACAGTTAACAATTAACAACTGGTCCAACAATTAGTTGGACTAATAATATAAGCAACACTGCAATCAATATCCTTTCCACATAGCTATGATTGTTTTTTAACAATCCGATTTTTTGCATTGAGTTGATAGAGTAATTTGAGTTAACGAGCTCCTTAACGAGCTCGGTCGAGGAACGAATTAAACTCGTAAGTCAAGGCCCCACTGTATGTTTACATTATGTTATGTCCTCTTCTAGGATCGATCCCTTTAGTGTTATGTCGGGACCTTCTTTGTCTTTTGTTATGGCCTTTGTTTTGAAGTCTATTTTGTCAGATATGAGTATTGCTACCCCTGCTTTTTTTTGTTTCCATTTCCATTGAATATTTTTTTTCTATCCCTTCACTCGCATCATGTATGTATCTTTTGTTCTGAGGTGGGTCTCTTGTAGACAGCACATATATGAGTCATGTATTCTTGTCCATTCAGCTACCCTATGTGCTTTGATTGGAGTGTTTAGTCCATTTATATTTAAGGTTATTCTTGATAGGTACTTGTTTATAGCTATTTCTAAATACCTATGTTCCCCTCTCTCTCTATTTCTTATCCTTAAAGCAGTCCCTTTAACATTTCTTGACATGCATTTGCCTTTCCAAGTGTTAGAAAGCAACTTCTCTTGTTTTACATGTTCATGTTTTCATTAGAATTCTTGATGTATTAAAGTATTCTCTTCTCTCTTTACCTAAAAATGAAATATATATTCATGAAGCCTTCGAACAGTGTATATAGTATGTCATTTAATCTGCCTTGCAAATCCTGTTTACAAAAGCAAGACTTGCTTGTTCAGGGACATTAATATTCTGACTTAAGGGAACATAACCTGTGGGCCTCAGAATGATCCCTCTACACGTGGTATTGACTAAATGATTAAGAAGAATTCTGACATCTCTAGAAGCATGGAACAGACAGTCGAATCTCAAAGGGAAGACAGGAGTGGGTGGAAGGGTTCTTCCAACCAAAGAACTTGTATGCATATATGCATAACCCATGGACACAGATAATAGGTCATGGAGGTGGTGGGGTGGGGAGCAAGGGTGGGCTAGAAGGGGCCAATGGGAGGGAAAAGGGGACATATGTAATATTTTCAACAATAAAGATAAAAAATAATCCTAAATAATAAAAGGCTAATATGCAAATTAACCGAACGAAGGAATGACCAGTCGCTATGCACACTAACCACCACCAGGGGGCAGACGCTCAATGCAGGAACTGCCCCCTGGTGGTCAGTGTGCTCCCATAGGGGGAACGCCGCTCAGCCAGAAGCCAAGCTCATGGCTGGCAAGAGCAGCAGCTGTGGCAGGAGCCTCTCCCACCTCCGCAGCAGCGCTAAGGATGTCTGACTGCTGGCTCCCAGACTGCGAGAGGGCGCAGGCTGGGCTGAGGGGACCCCCCAACCCGAGTGCACAAATTTTGTGCACCGGGCCTCTAGTAATAATAATAAAAAGAAGAAGAATTCTGATGACTCTGAGTCTAGACCCAGATGTGTTACAAACCAAAATCTTTCCTTAGCTGGTTCTGTTTGTCTTTTACCTTTAAGTTCAAATAACCTCTCTTACAGATAGTCTGACCTCTCTAGTGAGGTTCTCTCCCCCACCACTCCATCCATGACACCCCAGCCACCCCCACACATACACCTCCTCAGCAGTTGCCCACTGTGACAGCATCCTTGTTAGTCTATTTCATAGTACATTACCTACTGCCTTGTTCAATATCTATGCCTACCACAGAGAATCTCACCTCAGTTTATTTCTGTGCCATGTCCATCCATGTATCTATGTCACATCAAAACACTAGCTTTCATGTGATTCTGGAAAATAAAACTCTTGATTTCTTTTTCTGCAAAAATAAATGTGAAAATGCTTACTTACCTCCAAGCAATGGCTTTTAGCCTGGCTCACATTAGAATCACCTGTGGAGCTTTTGAAACCACAGATGCCCAGGCCTTACCCTAGATGGGTGATATCTATAGGTGGGGCCCAGGCAGTGTTGGGTCTTTACAAAGCCCCTCAGATCTGTCTAGTGAGCAGCCCTAATAGAGAAGGGATGCTTTAGAAGAAGGCAAGGGCATTACCCACTCCCTGCTTGCTCTCAGAGTGGTGGTGAGTAACAGGATTGGGGGGCACAGGATTAGCCAAGTTCAAAACCACAAGATACGGTGTGGAAGGCAGAAGCAATATACATTTCTTCATTCCATGAAGGATTAAGGCATGTCTACTCTGTGCCAGTCACTCTCCAAAAGGGTTCTGAGTTTAGGGAAACACGCAGAATGGTTGGCATTGTACCCTTTGGGCCCCTGAAATACGATCATCTCATAGAGACAAAACTGCTTGACTGTAGAGTTTGGTCATGAACCAAGTAGGATGTTCTAATTAGAAGCCCAAAGGAGACTTTCCTCAGATCTCAGATCTTCACTTAACCAATGTTGTATTTCCCCAAGTGCAATAGCACATTCTAGAATTACCCTTTATTTTTTATTTTTTAAGTTGCATATAATTTTTCTTCTTTTAAATTTTATTTTATTGTTTAAAGTATTACAAATAGTAGTACATATGTCTCCTTTTCCCCCCCCTTGACCCCCCCCCGGCCTCCCTTACCCCCCCGCATATTCCCCCCCCCCCCCCCCTCACCCCCAGTGTCTTGGGTCCATTGGTTATGCTTATATGCATTCATACAAGTCCTTCGGTTGATCTCTTAATGCCCCCCCACTCTCCCCTGCCTTCCCGCTGTAGTTTGACAGTCTGTTTGATGCTTCTTTGCCTCTGTATCTATTTTTGTTCACTAGTTTATAATGTTCTTTATATTCCACAAATGAGTGAGGTCATGTGGTATTTATCTTTCACTGACTGGCTTATTTCACTTAGCATAATGCTCTCCAGTTCCATCCATGCTGTTGCAAATGGTAAGAATTCCTTCTTTTTTACAGCAGCATAGTATTCCATTGTGTAGATGTACCACAGTTTTCTAATCCATTCATCTACTGATGGGCACTTAGGCTGTTTCCAGATCTTAGCTATGGTGAATTGTGCTGCTATGAACATAGGGGTGCATATATCCTTTCTGATTGGTGTTTCTGGTTTCTTGGGATATATTCCTAGAAGTGGGATCACAGGGTCAAATGGGAGTTCCATTTCCAGCTTTTTGAGGAAACTCCATACTGTCTTCCATAGTGGCTGCACCAGTCTGCATTCCCACCAGCAGTGCACAAGTGTTCCTTTTTCTCCACATCCTCTCCAGCACTTGTCATTTGTTGATTTGTTGATGATAGCCAGTCTGACAGGTGTGAGATGGTACCTCATTGTTGTTTTGATTTGCATCTCTCGGATGATTAGTGACTTTGAGCATGTTTTCATATGTCTCTTGGCTTTCTGAATGTCCTCTTTTAAAAGGTGTCTATTTAGGTCCTTTGCCCATTTTTTGATTGGATTGTTTATCTTCCTTTTGTTAAGTTGTATGAGTTCCCTATAAATTTTGGAGATTAGGCCCTTATCAGATATAATGTTGGCAAATATGTTCTCCCATGTAGTGGGCTTTCTTGTTGTTTTGTTGATGGTTTCTTTTGCTGTGCAGAAACTTTTTATTTTGATGTAGTCCCATTTGTTTATTTTCTCTTTAGTTTCCAATGCCCTAGGATCTGTATCGGTGAAGAAATTGCTTCGGCATAGGTCTGAGATTTTGTTGCCTTTGGATTCTTCTAGTATTTTTATGGTTTCCGGTCGTATATTTAAGTCCTTTATCCATTTTGAGTTTATTTTTGTGTATGGTGTAAGTTGGTGGTCTAGTTTCATTTTCTTGCATGTATCTGTCCAATTTTCCCAGCACCATTTATTGAAGAGACTGTCTTGACTCCATTGTATGTTCTTGCCTCCTTTGTCAAATATTAATTGAGCGTATTGGTTGGGGCTGATTTCTGGGCTCTCTATTCTATTCCATTGATCTATATGTCTGTTCTTGTGCCAGTACCAGGCAGTTTTGAGAACAGTGGCTTTGTAATACAGCTTGATATCTGGTATTGAGATCCCACCTACTTTCTTCTTTCTCAGGATCGCTGCAGCTATTCGGGGTCGTTTTTTGTTCCAGATGAATTTTTGGAGAGTTCGTTCTAGGTCTGTGAAATATGCCGTTGGTATTTTAATGGGAAGTGTTCTGTGAGTTCATTATTGGTGTATAGAAAAGCCATAGACTTCTGGGTGTTAATTTTGTATCCTGCCACATTGCTGAATTCATTTATTAAGTCTAGTAGTTTTTTGATGGAGTTTTTGGGGTTTTCTATGTACACTATCATGTCATCTGCGAATAAGGACAATTTTACTTCTTTTCCAATTTGGATGCCTTTTATTTCTTTTTCTTGTCTGATTGAAGCTACTAGTACTGCCAGTACTATGTCGAACAGGAGTGGTGAGAGTGGGCATGCACCCCTTTTAGATTATGAGAGTCATTGCCTTCCATGAGCCTAATTTGGATGCCTTTTATTTCTTTTTCTTGTCTGATTGAAATGGCTAGTACTGCAGTACTATGTCGAACAGGAGTGGTGAGAGTGGGCATGCACCCCTTTTAGATTATGAGAGTCATTGCCTTAATCCATGAGCCTTGACATGATCTTGCCCTTGCTTCTTACTCAGACTTTGTTTCCTCGAGCTCCTCCCTTCCCTCAGTATACGCCAGCCTCACTGGCCTCCTCACAGGTCTTTAGACAACACCAAGAGCAAGTGTCAGCTGCATAGTATTCCTGAGATTAACCAAAGAACTTATATGCATATGTGCATAACCCCTGGACACAGACAATAGTGCAGTCATAGACATGAACGGTTGAACAGTACGTGTATGATAAATGCTATCAAGCAAATGAAGCAGGGCAAAGACCTGGAGAGGAATTAGAAGTTACATGAATATATGCATATCCCATGGATACAGACAATAGGGGGTCAATGGTGGGGGGGAAGGGAGACATCTGTAATACTTTCAACAATAAAGATAAATTTTTAAAAGAAACGGGAAAAAAAGAGCAAGTCTCTTCTCTAGACACTGCCCCCTGCCATTCCCCGAGCCTGTAAACTGTAAAATCCTGCCTCCAGACAATTTGCTCTCCAGGGTCTCTGCTCCTTTCACCTCCTCACAGATCCCCGCCCTGGCCTCTTCATGTAAACAGCATTCTAATTCCAGATTACTGTGTCCATGTCCTCACTGGGCTTCAAGAAGGTACCTCTACTTCCAAAAAACCAACCTCAAACCCTCCTTTTTCTTCTGTAAAGAAAACATCTGGAAGCCCCATCTTGTCATTTCCATTGTAAACAAGCAGGCAGCAATCCACCGATGCCCTAGTTTTGCATGAAAGGGATGCCAAACCTAGATTCAAAAAAAAACCCTGGGGAATGTGGCATTGCTTGCCAGCACCCTGATTAGTTCTGTGGACTGAGAGCTGCTTTCCATCAGTACTAGGAATCCAACCAAATAAATCTGCCCTCAGCACTATCAAGAGTCCAGCCCTAGCAAAAAAATCTCTTAATGAAGTTCTTCATCTCAATGCAGAAAAGTATCCTTGAAAAGAGATTTCCCCCAACAGCCAAGTGTGTGAGCCTCCCTGCTCCGTCTCCACAGCAGCCCCCTGATGGGTAATTAATGTCCTGTGCATGGCTTTATCCTGCCACTTTGCAATGCCGTGCCTCCACATGTCAAGCTTATGACCTCGGTGTTCATTTATTAAAGATTAGTATGATTTAATGGGGCACTTTGTCTTCCCAATGTGCTTCAGTTAACGTCCTACTTAATTTTATCATAGGTCTTTGTCTTGAGCTACAGCACGGAACAGACGATTCTAGGGAGGAAGTAATGACATTTAATAATGCATAGAGAAATGTGCCACTCTTCCCAGTGGCTCAGAAGCTCCTGCTGGTCCCTAGTCCCTTCCCACATGCTAATATCTGATTTTGAGAAAATTTCTACTTGAAACATAACTACAGGAAAGAGTGCTTCTCTCTCTCTCTCTCTCTCTCTCTCTCTCTCTCTCTCTCTCTCTCTCTCTCCCTGTCAGTAACATCTCATTTTGAACCAAAGTGTGTTTCACAGAATGTTAATGGCTCATATGCAATCTCAATTTGGAGTCAAATAAACTTCAGGAAAAACTGAGTTAAACAGTGTTAAGTAGGTATACTTACCTACTTAGGTCATGAGGTCCTGTAGTGAGGCCTCTAATAGTAGGTGGCTCTGCACTGTCAGTATTCAAGAGGGCCGTGTCATTTGCAGCATTTCCCAAATTTAGTGTTTCCTGTTTTGACGTGGTATCTGGAGAGACATAAGTCCATCAACTAGTGTTAAAATAGCACAAATAAATCTTTAAAATACAAAGAGGTTAGCTCTGCAGTAGAAGCTCAAACGTCCCCCTGAAATCCTGGCTCCCAGGGTAGTTCCCGTGGCAGCCGGGACAGACACTGGGTCACGGGCCAGTCACAGGCTAGTCATGGGAGTTGTGTTCGACTGGCAGATGAAGTAGGAGGATTCCCTGCAGTTTCCAGGCTAGCTTTGCTCCAGTTTTCCATTTGTATAATGGAGAGAGATAATTCCTACCTGTGGAATGCTTAGACTCTTCAAGATGACTAATTTCAAATAACCTAAGTAAAAATGCTTGGCAAAGTAGTAGAGGTGAAGCATGCATTCAAGTAATAGTGGCTGGTATTATAAGATACTTTTAGTGCTTCTCAAATTTTACTGTGTATAGCAGTGATGGCGAACCTATGACATGCGTGTCAGAGGTGACACGCGAACTCATTTTTTTGGTTGATTTTTCTTTGTTAAATGGCATTTAAATATATAAAATAAATATCAAAAATATAAGTCTTTGTTTTACTATGGTTGCAAATATCAAAAAATTTCTATATGTGACATGGCACCAGAGTTAAGTTAGGGTTTTTCAAAATGCTGACACGCCGAGCTCAAAAGGTTCGCCCTCACTGCTGTATAGGATCCCACGGGAGCTTCCTGGTTACAATGCAGATTCTGATTCAGAAGAAATGGGATGGAGACTGAGAGTCTGTGCTCTAATGCTCCTACTTTGAGAAGCAAGACTCTCAGAGATGCAAAATGAACAAAACACAGGCTCTACTTTTAAAGAGTGCTAAGATATGGAGAGCAGCTACGCATGCTGTTAGCCCAGTGGCAAGCAGAGTGCTGTACAAACAAACCACTTTGTAAGACAGTCATTCTCACCCCGGTTTTATGGGGGAGTTTTCACTTTGAATGAGGAGTAGACTTGGAGCAGACTGTAATCCAGGGTTCTGGCTATACCAGGAAGGAAACACATTCACCGAAGTAAGAAAGGAGATGGGGAACATAGGCAATGCTCAGAGTCCTAGAGAGCCCAAAGGCTAAGATGTGGTGATGAGGAGAGGGTAGGTATATAGTGGACCATGAACCTGGACATCTGTCACAGGTAGCAACAAAGCAGTCTAGAGTAGTTTTAAGTAAAAGTATTAGTTTCTTCGGGCTGCCACAAACTATCATGACAAACTACCACTCTGGAGGCCAGAGACTGAGTTCAGAGTGTTAACAGGGTCATGCTCCCTCTGAAAACTGCAGGGGAGTCCTTTCTTGCCTCTCTCCAGTTTCTGGTGGATTGCCAGCAGTCCTTGGTATTCCTGGGCTTGCAGCTGCATAGCTCCAGTCTCTGCCTTCATCATCACAAGGCATTCTCCCTAGAAAGGAGATGGGGAACATAGGCAATGCTCAGAGTCCTAGAGAGCCCAAAGGCTAAGATGTGGTGATGAGGAGGGGGTATGTATATAGTAGACCATGAACCTGGACATCTGTCACAGGTAGCAACAAAGCAGTGTAGAGTAGTTTTTTTGTTTGTTTGTTTGTTTGTTTTTTTAGTGTTGCTCTGGTATTTAGGAAAGTCTTTTTTTTTATTGCTTAAAGTATTACAAAGGGTATTACATATGTGTCCTTTTTTTCCCCCGCCCTTGACAATCCCCTGGCTTCCCCTACCCCCCAGTGTCTTATGTCCATTGGTTATGCTCATATGCATGCATACAAGTCCTTCGGTTGATCTCTTATCCACCTCCCTCCTGCCCCCCAACCCTCCCCTGCCTTCCCACTGCAGTTTGACAATCTGTGTGAGGCAGCTCTGCCCCTGTATCTATTATTGTTCAAAAGTTTATAATGGTCTCTATTATCGAAGAGTAGTTTTAAGCAAAAGTATTAGTTTCTTCGGGCTGCCACAAACTATCATGACAAACTACCACTCTGGAGGCCAGAGACTGAGTTCAGAGTTTTAGCAGGGTCGTGCTCCCTCTGAAAACTGCAGGGGAGTCCTTTCTTGCCTCTCTCCAGTTTCTGGTGGATTGCCAGCAGTCCTTGGTATTCCTGGGCTTGCAGCTGCATAGCTCCAGTCTCTGCCTTCGTCATCACAAGGCATTCTCCCTGTGTGTCTCTGTTTTCACATGACCATCTTCTTATGAGGGCACCAGTCATATTTGGTTTCGGGCCCACCCTACTCCAGTATGACCTCATCTTAACTAGTTACAGCTGCAATGACCCTACTTCCAAATAAGGTCACATTCTGAGGAAGCAGGTGTTAGGACTGCAGCACATATTTTTTTGTAGAATACAGTTCAGCCCATGACAGCAATCTGTTTGCACTCATTGGGCCGAATCAATCTCACGTGCCCTATCCAATGAACTTGGGACGTAGCTTTTCCCAGTGAGCACTGGGAGTGAATGAAGGGCCATAGGTCTGAAGACCCTCTGCTTTCTCTATATTCCCCCTTTCCAAGTATAAAAGGATCTCTAGGACATTCTGGAGGTCACTGAACCGAGTTGGACATTGAGGACACTGATATTGGGGCAACCAGGGCAGCATTAGAATTCCCACTGAAACCTTCTCTCCTTTCCACCAACTTGTATAGGGACATTATGTTATTGCCCAGGAGCCTCTGGGAATGTGAGCCCCAACAGCTCCCCCTAATGTGTTCACACAGCAGGGGTCAGTAAAATGATGACTTACAGTGTCTTCCTTCCCAGACTCTGTAAGAAGCAATGGCCTTCCATTCTTCCCTTTGTTCTTGCCCAGTGGACAATGAGTGGAAACACTGTCCAGAATGTGAATTTTGTAGGTGGTGGAGGGGACATTGGGCTACTATTTTATCAAATTAAACTATCCTCTTGGAAAAAAATGCAACTTTTAAAAAATAATCAGCGTTCTCTCTTTCAATTATATGCTCTCTGGATAGACAGATGAATTCATTGTCACCTAGGTACACAACGTCTTATGTGCCAAATAACGCTGCTTCTTAATGTCTTAGAGGTCACAGACATGAAAGAAGCATTTTACGCAAAACCCTGCAAGGATGGCCATGAGCAATAATAAGCTTTTCAAGCCCATTCTGTCAGACTGATTGTCCATCCCAGATTAATTCAGAGCATCCTTCATTCTGCTAAAATGAAGAAGTTGGCTGCCCTGTGTGGGTAGAAAAAAGGAGGATGTGGAAATAAAAGAACATGAAATGACTATCTATTTTCAAGATGTCTGAGAGCCAGTCACAGGCTCTGCCAAAGCTGCTGTCTCCAGTTGAACAAAATAAGCTCAAGAGGCTAGTTGGATCTGGTGGTTAATTTTAAGCCATATTTAAAGACTGCTAAAAAACACACTGGCCCCAATCCACGCCACAGTCAGTTGTCTCTTAGTCCCACTGACTAAAAGGATGCAAACACCAAGCCCCAGACACATTAGGCACAGGCCAGCAAGGTTTGACAGCTCTATTTTCTCAGTCCTGTCCTAAGCAATTTAGTACATTGCCCAAGAAGGTAGAAACCTTAGAAACTGTAAGATGTCGTGCTAAGAGAAGATAAACTATTCTTTACAGGTCAGGCTTAATTTTGCAAACTCCATTTCCTGGAGATAATTGGCCACTGGGCACTTACAGGATGATTAGTGTTCTTGAAGTTTCATCTCCTCCCCTGAAATCTTCCCCAATCCTTCCAGCCTGAATTAATCTCCCCTCCTTTGTGCTCCTATAGCACTTGATCTGTACCTCAATTATAGTTCTTATCGCCGTCTTAGTGGCATTCCCGTTATGTCTGTGTGTCTTATCTCCCCTGCTAGACTCCAGGCTCTCTAAGCAACAAGACTCTGCCCTAGTCATTTTTGTATTTCTAGAATCTAGGACAAAGCATCGTATGTCTCAATAGATATTTACTGAAGATCTGAAGGATGGAGGCGAAAGAAGAATGTTGAAGTTTTCTCTGTCATTACCAAATGTCACTTTCTCCTATCACACATGGTCTCAATCAAATTTTTTGAAAGAGAGTTCTGAAACACTAAAATTCTGGAACGTAAAATGAGTAAGAAATTTAGGGTTAAACCTTTCACGAAGTTAAATGAGTCAACAAACAAATGCATACGGAAAATTCACTGAACACAGTACTACTTCTTTGGGAGGGTCTGGGAATGGGCAAGGATGGAGGCAGACTTTGTATCACTAAGAGTTCTTGATGCTGCAAGTAACAAAAGTGAAATAATTTATTGGAAGAATATAGGGATGTTCACATAATGAAAAGGAACAATGAAGAACTGAGCTCCAAAAATACAGGAAATGGGGAATCTCAAGGTACATATACAGTAGAAACTAAAGAATGGCTTCAACTCATAGTTAAATACATGCATTGCCATAGGAATGATTCAACTCAACCCCTCATTCCATCATTCCATCATGCCCCTCAAAGGTCCAAAAACCAGAAAAATAATCTAGTTGGTCGAAGTTGCGTCACACACCTACCTCTAGGCTCGAGAATGTCTCTTCTATAGAAGAGATGCAATTTCCCAAGTGATGCAATTCCCCAAAAGAAATCAAGAGAAGGGAAAATGGGTGCTTGGCAACCAAGATACAGATAATGTCTATTACAGTCTTATCTTAGAAAATATCCAAATCAGAAACTACTCTTATAGCTAATGGGAAAGAAGAGACACTAAAAATTTTATTTATTAAGTATATTAGACTTGAAATTCAAGTATAACACATTTGGATCATGCTATAAAATAGTTTATCCACCATTAATGTTGCCCACATATATCAAGAGATTTTTTTATCCTGTTAAGTTACTTAGAAAACCATCTTTTTAATAAAAAGGTGAAAGGACCTATCCTGGGAGATATCATATAATAATGACTTAAATTAGAAATTAGAATTAATTAGAACATTAAGTTAACTGAATTTCTGTCAATCCTTTTCTACTTTCTCAAGTGGGTGTTGAATCTCTATTTACAGTTAGGAAGAAAAATGAACACTGAGTTTATTTAGTGAAATAGAACTCTAAAAATTACACTATTGTCCATTTCTAGTTTCTCACCTTAATTAGCTGTGAAAATTACATATTGTCAGTAGATGCTCATTGCTTATATCCTACTAATAGTCTCAGCTTTTTTCAGTGCTCCTGTGTATCAAATGCTCTGCTAAGATCTTTACATGCATTTTTGTTTAATATTTATAAGAATCCAATGAGATTGTCCTCCTCTCTTAA
The DNA here is from genome assembly GCF_000412655.1 of Myotis brandtii. Classification (NCBI taxonomy): domain Eukaryota; kingdom Metazoa; phylum Chordata; class Mammalia; order Chiroptera; family Vespertilionidae; genus Myotis; species Myotis brandtii. The sequence continues at coordinate 873,575 of NW_005366456.1, read as the reverse complement.
GCACACTGTGGTTTGAAACATCTGAACAAGATTATCACATGGAGAGAAAGATTAAGTATTTACAGTGAATTATATACTTTATATTACAGAAGAGGAAGAGATATAAAGGAAAATAATTTCAAGCAGAGAAAATAGTGTAAAGCAGAGAATATATTTGGTGAATTGAAGGAGCCCAGGGTGACTGGAGCATAATGAACATTAGACGGCAGTTTAATAATAATTATTATTCCCTGTGGTAGACACACTTATTGGCCACAATTCTTTATCTCCTTCCCTCAACTCGTAGTTTGCAAAGCCAACTTTGTCATGGTCAAACAGAGGCAGAGTGCATTTCCCAGCCCCAATGATGGCTTGGCAGGTGACTTGTTTTGGTCAATGGATGGTGGGCAGACATGATAGCGTGTCATTTCCCAGAGGAGGCCTTTGATGGGCATGGCTGGTCCTGTTTGCCTTCCTGCAGCTCTGCTATCATCAAGAAAAGGCCTCATCCATGTACATCTCCCCCCCCCTCTATCCTCAGCCCAGAGTGAACATGCATGAAACGGAACTACTCCGACCAAACTACAGACACACGTGCAAGAATAGTTAACTGATGGTCTTCAATACTAATCTCACACAATATTTGTCTACCTTTCTCTTTTTTCACTTATTAAACAATATTTTACTGTTTATACAGTCTCCACTTGCCAACTCATTTCTGGAAGTAGCAGGTTGTTTGTAAACTAACAATGAAATAAACCTGAGCCTAGCTATCTACATGTGGAAAGAAGAAATCTCATCTGACCTGATTCTGATAGGTTCCAGCCATTTGTTTAGTGGACAGAAAGCAAAGGCCCTTTCTCTTTTCCACTTCTGTTTCCTCCTCTGCGCCAGGACATCTGTTCTTTCAGTTCCATAGTTTGGAGCTTTTGCATTACTGAAAAAAAAAATACACAGCTCTGTAGCTTGTAGTTTATAGTTAGGCATCTTTGTGTGTCAGTGAGAGTCATTCAATAGATGTGTGGTTTCTCAATCAAGTAAAATCTACCAAGTGAAGTGTGAAATAAACCCAATTTATGGCTCATTTTCACAAGTAATCGTTCCCAGGCTAAATTTTTCAAAAAGAGTTCAGGCATTCATGTTCGAATATCCCAACCTGAACCTTTTAGGAATGTAAATGGGAAATTAATCTTGTCAGCTGTGGTGAGATATATATCATAGGACTTCCTTCTCTTGAATCTAAATACTAAAAATTTTCTCAGAATATATCATTTGGGTAGTATTCAGCAAGTGTTATTGGTGTCAGTCCACAAAACATGCCATGCAATACAGAGCTACCAAAACTGGGCATGAGCCTTGTCCTAAAGGAATGCATCCTGAGGAATGACTTGAACAATTAAAACTATTGGGACCTGTCTTAATTTGGGGTTCCCCCAAGGCGGACCTTGAGACAAAGACTTTGGCACAGGGAGCTTATGTGTGAGGTGATCCCATGAAGCTCAAGCCAAGAAGTGGGGGAACTGGGGCAGAGAAGGGAGAAAAGCCAATTCCATATTTATTAGTGAGCAATTATCACTAGGGTCAACTGGCGGACAACTGCTGGGGCTCCTCTGAGAAACTGTGGAACACACCCAAGAATCTTAGGACCAGAGGGCAGGAAGGCTGGGCATTTTACCCGCTGGCTGTCACTCCCAGTGTTGGAAGGCTGCATCCAAGAGGATCAACTCCCCACCCTTCCAGCTGGGCATTCTTGCAGCAGAGCAAGCTTCCTTTGGCCAAGGAAGACCCTAGGACAGAGCAGAGTGTGTAAGGTGGGAGGTTGGTCAACATATACAGCACCTGACGAACTCAGGTGGGCCAAGGAAACATGGTGCTGGCAGCATCTGTGTCTGCTACAGGAACACACCTAGTTATTCCATCAGGTATAACAATAGTCAATATTTACTGGGCACTTACTCTGTACCAGGCACAATGCTACACTTTTTACAGCTACCATATTATTTAATCCTTGCAACAACCCTGTGAGGTGGATACTGTTATTGTCATCCTCTACAGACATAAAATTAAGAAATTTGAGGCAATGGAAAAAGTAAATGGTGGAGATTTGAATGTGGGTAGTCTAACTCTAGAGCCATGGTCTAAACAACACTTTACTCATAGAGGGGTAAGTGCCGAACACAATGGCATCAGGAACTCAAAGATGGGTAAAATAATGAAGCCTGTCATGCTCAGGGAAAGCTTTATGGAGAAATTATACTTGAATCGTATTTTCAGATTAATTACGTGGAAAACTGCAGAAAAAGAAATGAGCCTGTGCATGGTATGGATGGGGAAGGGGGAGGATGGAAGGAGGCTGTACCATAACAGACATGAATTCAGCAAAATATCCACATTGGACAGCACAGACTCGGTCCTTGTACAGAGTAACACATATATCATATTGCTGTTAACTCAATGTTCGTTCAACAAATATGAATCTACTTCTTACTCAGCATTGGAGGGATAGAGTTTTTTTTTAAAACCTAGACATGATCTTCTAGGGAAAAGACCCATAGAATAAATATGTGTTGTTTCTGTTTTCTGGTACTGGAAGTCTTTCTTTTAGTGAAGAGCCCATTCAGTGAAATTCATATGAAGTTCCACCCCCTCAAACCCTCTACACATACCACATACCACACATACACACATATATACACACATGCACATGCATACACACATATACTGTATACACACACTTTCACACACTGGACACCTGGTCATAACCTGGCCAATTAGAGAACTGAGTCCCTTGGCTGCAGTGATTATTTCAGAGGTGGACACGACACGTGACATAATTTTCTACTGGAGTTGGGAGGGAAGTTGGCCTTTGACAATTAGGGCTACTGAGCTGGTGAGATGTGGGTGTGAGGCTGCCACTTTGCCTACCGCATAGGCAAGCAGATTTGAGAAATGGAAATTCAGTGTCCTTTTTTTTTTTTTTTTGAGCTCTGGGTTCAGTCTTGCCAGTAAACAAGAGATAAATCTTATCTTAAATTTCTTAGAAGAAACCCCTTTAATTGTAGATGGAGGGAAGAAAGGTTGGTTAGGTAAGTTTTTTTAACATGGCTTTTTATAAAACTTAACTAACCAAAGATGCTGAATTACATTCTATTGGCCTAGTTGGTCTGCAAGCACACCAGAATGCACTTGTTTTTTTCTACTGACCTGAGTCATTAGAAACCACGGAATATTTATGTAGGTGGGGTTCTGGAATAGTGGTATAGATTTCAGATAGAAATCTAAACTTTTGGTTAATTTTTTTCTTGATTGAAGGAGCCAAAGCAGAGTATAAAATCCTGCTAATTATAATCCTCCTTTTTTGAAACCCTGTCTCTCCTCATTCATTCTCCTAATCCACTTTTGTTCACATGCCTTGGCTTGATATCCAGACTGTGAATGTTGGCATATATTGGCCACATGTGAAATTTTTTCATAAGATTTAGGAGCCAGAGAAGCCAAAATAAAGAAATGCAAAGCTAAAAATACTTTCAGAAAAGAATGATTTTGAATCATGCAACATATTCAGTGTCCTGATATAAGACAACTTCCTTCTCATTAGGGCACTTGGGGTAAAAATAAAAAACTAAAGAAGTGATACAAAGTAGCAATAAAAAGAGACGGTAAATAAAAGGGAGAGGAAAAATGGATTTTATTAAACTTTGAGATGCTAATGGGTATTTCTGTGGTGATGCCCATTGGAGATAAAGGATTAAATGGCCTCCATTTTTATCTGAGATGCTCCAATCATTTGTAAAGATGCTAACTTAAAGTTAAATGAATCAATAAATATTTCTGAGCATCTGCTATGTGCCAGGCACTGTGCTGGATGCTAGGGACACAACAAGAGACTTTCTCTTTCTTCTCATGTTATCTTCTATATAGGCCTCATTAACTTGGAGTAAGACTCAATATGCCTATGCCTATCTTTGACTTTTAAGCCTAGAGGATGAAAAATAGCAATTGATCAGGTCTAGATCTGATGTTCAAACCTGAAATCAAGGAAACATTGAGAAAAGAAAAATAGATGCTAGCTTCACCTCTGTTGGCAAGAGGAAGACGACACTAATTTCAAAGGCACCAAGTTATTCCCTAAGGACTCTTTTTTTTTATTTTATTGATTTTTTACAGAGAGGAAGGGAGAGGGATAGAGAGTTAGAAACATCGATGGGAGAGAAATATCAGTCAGCTGCCTCCTGCACACCCTCTACTAGGGATGTTCCCGCAACCAAGGTACATGCCCTTCACAAGAATCGAACCTGTGACCTTTCTGTCTGCAGGCCGACTCTCTATATCCACTGAGCCAAACCAGCTAGGGCCCTAAGGATTCTTTTCCAGGGAAGTGTGGGTGTCCCTGAGGGTCTCTAGATTAATTCCCACCTAAAGTAAACATGCAGGAAAGCAGTTTCCCTTAGGGCCATTTTCCAAATAATCATTTTTCTGAACAATGTTTTTCTCTTCTAAAATATTTCCAATGTATTAGCTGCACTGGGCCAAACCCTCTACAACACCTCCAACACCCAACACACACACACACACACACACACGCACGCACGCACTGCACACACTCATCTATATTCTCAAATTGGCCTTCAAATTGAGGAGCAACTTCAACCTCACACATGGTGGCAAAATGGTTGTGGTAAAAATCTCCTTGACAGTTTCAGGTTAATTGATTTTTGGCAAATTGGTTTTTAGCCAATTAATTTTTAACAAGCTAGTTTCTCCTGTATCGACCATTCTGAAAATGTGCACCGCTCCTCCCCTCTGCGGTGTGTAGGCAACTGGCTTCGATGAACACCTGAGCGTGGCCAGGAAACATCTAGTCTGCGGGGGCGGCATGAAGCATGCATGGGGCAGGCAAACGGAAGAAGGCTGCCCTGTACAACTGGAATCTCCAATGCAGCAGTTGTATTAGACTAGAATGGGCGAGGGAAGGAAGCCATCTCATTCCTCTATGGGCCTATGTTCAGCCTCCACCTCCCCATCCGGAGAACAGGGATTACTTCATTATACCTCTCAGGGCTCTGGCAAAACACTAAAGGAAACGCGGCATGTGAAGCACAAAGTCAGGGATCAATACCTACCAGCTCTATTGCTGCTGTTATCATTATTAATGACAGAAGTTATGCCATTTTTTTCTTCTTTCTAAAAGAAAACTTCCTCAAATTACACACTTTCTCACCTTCAGGCCTGGAGCCTTCCTTTCCTCCCTTCCCTGTCTCTCTTCACCCTCCAGACTTCACTTAAGCTCACCTCGCCCAGAAAGCCTTCCCTGGTCCCCTAGACCAGCTTAGAACCCTCCATATCCTGGACTTAACCCTCTGCCATTTATTGAAACAGGTTGTTCAGTTGTCTGCTTTTTATTAGAGCAAAGATTCTGAGAGCAGAGACCATCTCCGTGTCGTTTACTCTGACATCCATGATCCTGAGCACAGTGCTTGGCTTGCCGGAGATGACGGGGTGAATGAATGAGTGAGGCGTAGGCCTGGCCCTGACACTGGGGCAAAGCCTGCACAAGATGCACAACTGTGGCTTAGAGACATGGGTCTATGCGAAATGCCTGACTGAGAAGGCCTGGGGGTGGAGGGAGGGGGAGGGCTCTTTGTTGAGCTTTTCTAGCAGGCCCCAGAATGGGTGACTTCCATTTTTGACTCCTGGTCCCTTTGGTCATTCCAGCTTCCAGGTATGGCCTCTCTGGGTTACCAGAGAGTTTCTTTCTTTTTTAAAAAAAATATATTTTATTGACTTTTTACAGAGAGAATGGGAGAGGGATAGAGAGTTAGAAACATCAATGAGAGAGAAACATCGATCAGCTGCCTCCTGCACATCCCCTATTGGGGATGTGCCCACAACCAAGGTACATGCCCTTGACTAGAATCAAACCTGGGACCTTTCAGTCCACAGGCCGACGCTCTATCCACTGAGCCAAACTGGTCAGGGTGAGAGTTTCTTTCTTGTAGGAGTTGCAGAGTAGAGGGAGGTCCCCTGGTCTAGGAGCAGAAGGCTTCAGTTGGGACCCTCGCACTATGTGACTTTGGTTAAGTGCCTTCACCTCTCTGAGTCTGGTTTCTTCTGACAGGATAGTGAGGCATCTCTTTCCACAATCCCATGAGGTAACAGTTGGCTCCACTTCCAGAAAACATCTAAGAATCACTGAGATCTATCCATTCTCTTTCTATCCTTTTTTTCCTCCCTCCCTCCCTTCTTCATTTTTCTATTTAACAAATAAGAATTGGGTATTCACTGTGATCCAGATTTGACCTGATGTTCAGTAATAGAGAGGTAGACAAAATAAACAGGATCCCTGCCTTCATGCTACATTCGGCAGGCAAAGCAGAGGTTCACAAATAGAATAACTTCAGACAGGCAATAGGAACGATAAATAAAACAAATTAAAGCAACATGTGACTAGGGGTGGGACATGCCTTTTAGATTAGTTGGTCAAGGGAGGCCTCCCAGAAGTGGTCACATTTGAACTGAGACATGAATGAAAAGATGAAGTGGCCGATGGACAACATGGAAGCAGGTTCAAAGGCCCAGGGGGCAGGGGAACGTTGAGTTCTAGAAAGACAAAGTATCAAGTAGCAAGTATGATAATAACAAACAATCAGGCAAGACCCAGGTGATGTCGGTCCTGTGGGCCAGGGTCAGAGTTTGGATTTGGCCCTGAGTGCCAGGGGGAACACTGGAAGGGAATTTTATGCAGGGGAGTGACATGCTCTGATTTAGGCTTTTAAGAGATTTCTGGTTGCTGTGTGGAAAATGAATTCTTACATGTCATGTTCTGAATACAATTTGAAGATCGTATGATTAATCCCCTGGTTGCTGACATCTCATTGGGAACATGGGTGACATTATATCTGCTGGCAATAAAGGGCACTTTTCCTATCCCGAGCTGATAAATATGTTAAAGAAACTGTTCCTGGTTAACTAACATGAACAATGTTTCCTTGTGTCTTAGACTTTTTTACAAGAAGGATTTCTGTATTTATGATGATATTAATAACTGAAAATTAGAAATTTACAATTCCATAGCCACTTGACAGGGCAACAGCTTTTTAATGGTTTAAAGGAGATTGCGTTTTGTTCTATATGTGTAAGTGATTATTGCTGGTTTCATTATAATCTGGTATATTGAAATTCAGATAAATTGAGTTTCTTAGCCAGCAAGGGTTCTGTTAGGTTCTCTATATTGAACATTCCAGGAGACCAGTTATTATGTGAAGAATGAAATGACAGCAAACAGCAACAGAAAATGACCAAATAACTGCTTATAGGGTGGCCTTTTGACAGAGCAATGTAGTAATAGACTATGCCGTGTTTCCAGGTCTTTGAAACCTATTTTTTTAAAGCATTTGGATTTTTTTAAATCAACTTAGTTATTAGACTTACAACCTGAATTTTGAACGTGGGAAGCTGTTTGCAGTTCACCTAATAATAGTAACTGTAATTGCCACTTACATGCAAGCTCTACGATACGTAAATGCAGTGTATTCCATTATTCCACAAAGTGGAATCAACCAGGTGAAAGTCTGATGAGGTTTCCAGTAAAGGAAGGAATTCTGCCTTCAGTCTGCAACATGGGAATTCCGGGCTTTGGACCTTTGGACTCAAGACTGTAACATAAACTCTTACCTGACTCCCCAGCCGCTGGTTTGCCCTATGCCTTTCAGACTTGCCTGCCCTTCAGTCACATGAGCCAAGTCCTCAAAAGAAATTCCTTAAAATGTAGATCCTATGAGCTCTGTTTTTCTGGAGAACCTGGGCTAATACATTCCTTTACCCAGGAGTTCTGCTTCTAGAAATTCACCCAAAGAAAGTTATCGCACAAATAGCCAAAGACACATGTCCAAGCCATTGTTTTAATAGGTAAAGGTGGGAAACAATCAAAAGCCCACCAGTGGACTGTGTGACTCCACAGAACATTCTGCACAACATGGTAATTCATACATCCCGAGGGTGTATTATAGGAGTGTTAAAAAGAATAAGGTAGCCAAAACCAGTTTGGCTCAGTGGATAGAGTGTCGGCCTGCAGACTGAAAGGTCCCAGGTTTGATTCCGGTCAAGGGCATGTACCTGGGTTGCGGGCACATCCCCAGTAGGAGGTGTGCAGGAGGCAGCTGATCGATGTTTCTAACTCTCTATCTCTCTCCCTTCCTCTCTGTAAAAAAAATCAATAAAATATATTTTTTTTAAAGAATAAGGTAGATCTTCCTAAAATAATGAGATGTGCCGTGGTCATATTATTAGGTAATAAACAGCAGAGTGAAGACCCTGCTTGATCTCCATTTTTTAAATTGTTAGTCCTGAAGATGGAATTATAAGGAAACTTACATTTGCTTCCTCTAAACACTTTTCTATTGACTAAATTTTTACAAATGGCGTATTTTGACTGAATTAATGAGTCAATTTGATCTAAATTCTAAGGCAAAGGTCCGCTCAGATTTTTGCTGCCCTCTCTCGTGCTGCCTATATATGTCTTTTGACTGTTATAAATATCTTTTGATCAAATATTTTATGTTGTTTATTCATGAAGCATTTCTATACCAGTCACATAAAATGGACAGACAGGCAGTTATCTGGACATTCGAGTTTAAGGAGAAAAGCTCTGGGGCTGGTTTTGTCTTCATGATTCACTTGAGTAGAGCACAGTTCAGGGAAGATGAACAAGAGAGAAAAAAGGATGCTCCCTACAACAACAGATAACGACCTCATTATCTATTTTAATTTGACAGTGTGGGGGCAGGCTGAGTTCTCGACAGGGGGAACACTGGAAGGGAATTTTATGCAGGGGAGTGACATGCTCTGATTTAGGTTTTTAAGAGATTTCTGGTTGCTGTGTGGAAAATGAATTCTTACATGTCATGTTCTGAATACAATTTGAAGATCGTATGATTAATCCCCTGGTTGCTGACATCTCATTGGGAACATGGGTGACATTATATCTGCTGGCAATAAAGGGCACTTTTCCTATCCCGAGCTGATAAATATGTTAAAGAAACTGTTCCTGGTTAACTAACATGAACAATGTTTCCTTGTGTCTTAGACTTTTTTACAAGAAGGATTTCTGTATTTATGATGATATTAATAACTGAAAATTAGAAATTTACAATTCCATAGCCACTTGACAGGGCAACAGCTTTTTAATGGTTTAAAGGAGATTGCGTTTTGTTCTATATGTGTAAGTGATTATTGCTGGTTTCATTATAATCTGGTATATTGAAATTCAGATAAATTGAGTTTCTTAGCCAGCAAGGGTTCTGTTAGGTTCTCTATATTGAACATTCCAGGAGACCAGTTATTATGTGAAGAATGAAATGACAGCAAACAGCAACAGAAAATGACCAAATAACTGCTTATAGGGTGGCCTTTTGACAGAGCAATGTAGTAATAGACTATGCCGTGTTTCCAGGTCTTTGAAACCTATTTTTTTAAAGCATTTGGATTTTTTTAAATCAACTTAGTTATTAGACTTACAACCTGAATTTTGAACGTGGGAAGCTGTTTGCAGTTCACCTAATAATAGTAACTGTAATTGCCACTTACATGCAAGCTCTACGATACGTAAATGCAGTGTATTCCATTATTCCACAAAGTGGAATCAACCAGGTGAAAGTCTGATGAGGTTTCCAGTAAAGGAAGGAATTCTGCCTTCAGTCTGCAACATGGGAATTCCGGTTTTCCAGGCTTTGGACTCAAGACTGTAACATAAACTCTTACCTGACTCCCCAGCCGCTGGTTTGCCCTATGCCTTTCAGACTTGCCTGCCCTACAGTCACATGAGCCAAGTCCTCAAAAGAAATTCCTTAAAATGTAGATCCTATGAGCTCTGCTTTTCTGGAGAACCTGGGCTAATACATTCCTTTACCCAGGAGTTCTGCTTCTAGAAATTCACCCAAAGAAAGTTATCGCACAAATAGCCAAAGACACATGTCCAAGCCATTGTTTTAATAGGTAAAGGTGGGAAACAATCAAAAGCCCACCAGTGGACTGTGTGACTCCACAGAACATTCTGCACAACATGGTAATTCATACATCCCGAGGGTGTATTATAGGAGTGTTAAAAAGAATAAGGTAGCCAAAACCAGTTTGGCTCAGTGGATAGAGTGTCGGCCTGCAGACTGAAAGGTCCCAGGTTTGATTCCGGTCAAGGGCATGTACCTGGGTTGCGGGCACATCCCCAGTAGGAGGTGTGCAGGAGGCAGCTGATCGATGTTTCTAACTCTCTATCTCTCTCCCTTCCTCTCTGTAAAAAAAATCAATAAAATATATTTTTTTTAAAGAATAAGGTAGATCTTCCTAAAATAATGAGATGTGCCGTGGTCATATTATTAGGTAATAAACAGCAGAGTGAAGACCCTGCTTGATCTCCATTTTTTAAATTGTTAGTCCTGAAGATGGAATTATAAGGAAACTTACATTTGCTTCCTCTAAACACTTTTCTATTGACTAAATTTTTACAAATGGCGTATTTTGACTGAATTAATGAGTCAATTTGATCTAAATTCTAAGCCAAAGGTCCGCTCAGATTTTTGCTGCCCTCTCTCGTGCTGCCTATATATGTGTTTTGACTGTTATAAATATCTTTTGATCAAATATTTTATGTTGTTTATTCATGAAGCATTTCTATACCAGTCACATAAAATGGACAGACAGGCAGTTATCTGGACATTCGAGTTTAAGGAGAAAAGCTCTGGGGCTGGTTTTGTCTTCATGATTCACTTGAGTAGAGCACAGTTCAGGGAAGATGAACAAGAGAGAAAAAAGGATGCTCCCTACAACAACAGATAACGACCTCATTATCTATTTTAATTTGACAGTGTGGGGGCAGGCTGAGTTCTCGATGACTCAAGTTCTATTTGAAGAACCTGAAAGTCACAAGCGGCAGCATGGTGAGACCCGCCAGGCTTCTTTGCAGCCATTGCATGGGTTCTATAGAGCTTCCCTTTACAATGTTTCCTTGTGTCTTAGACTTTTTTACAAGAAGGATTTCTGTATTTATGATTACATTAATAACTGAAAATTAGAAATGTACGATTCCATAGCCACTTGACAAGGCAATAGCTTTTTAGTGGTTTAAAGGAGATCGAGTTTTGTTCTATATGTGTAAGTGATTATTGCTGGTTTCATTATAATCTGGTATATTGAAATTCAGATAAATTGAGTTTCTTAGCCAGCGAGGGTTCTGTTAGGTTCTCTATATTGAACATTCCAGGAGACCAGTTATTATGTGAAGAATGAAATGACAGCAAACAGCAACAGAAAATGACCAAATAACTGCTTATAGGGTGGCCTTTTGACAGAGCAATGTAGTAATAGACTATGCCATGTTTTCAGGTCTTTGAAACCTATTTTTGAAAGCATTTGAATTTTTTAAAAATCAACTTTAGTTATTAGACTTACAACCTGAATTTTGAACGTGGGAAGCTGTTTGCAGTTCACCTAATAATAGTAACTGTAATTGCCACTTACATGCAAGCTCTACGATACGTAAATGCAGTGTATTCCATTATTCCACAAAGTGGAATCAACCAGGTGAAAGTCTGATGAGGTTTCCTGTAAAGGAAGGAATTCTGCCTTCAGTCTGCAACATGGGAATTCCGGTTTTCCAGGCTTTGGACTCAAGACTGTAACATAAACTCTTACCTGACTCCCCAGCCGCTGGTTTGCCCTATGCCTTTCAGACTTGCCTGCCCTACAGTCACATGAGCCAAGTCCTCAAAAGAAATTCCTTAAAATGTAGATCCTATGAGCTCTGTTTTTCTGGAGAACCTGGGCTAATACATTCCTTTACCCAGGAGTTCTGCTTCTAGAAATTCACCCAAAGAAAGTTATCGCACAAATAGCCAAAGACACATGTCCAAGCCATTGTTTTAATAGGTAAAGGTGGGAAACAATCAAAAGCCCACCAGTGGACTGTGTGACTCCACAGAACATTCTGCACAACATGGTAATTCATACATCCCGAGGGTGTATTATAGGAGTGTTAAAAAGAATAAGGTAGCCGAAACCAGTTTGGCTCAGTGGATAGAGCGTCGGCCTGCAGACTGAAAGGTCCCAGGTTTGATTCCGGTCAAGGGCATGTACCTGGGTTGCGGGCACATCCCCAGTAGGAGGTGTGCAGGAGGCAGCTGATCGATGTTTCTAACTCTCTATCTCTCTCCCTTCCTCTCTGTAAAAAAAATCAATAAAATATATTTTTTTTAAAGAATAAGGTAGATCTTCCTAAAATAATGAGATGTGCCGTGGTCATATTATTAGGTAATAAACAGCAGAGTGAAGACCCTGCTTGATCTCCATTTTTTAAATTGTTAATCCTGAAGATGGAATTATAAGGAAACTTACATTTGCTTCCTCTAAACACTTTTCTATTGACTAAATTTTTACAAATGGCGTATTTTGACTGAATTAATGAGTCAATTTGATCTAAATTCTAAGCCAAAGGTCCGCTCAGATTTTTGCTGCCCTCTCTCGTGCTGCCTATATATGTGTTTTGACTGTTATAAATATCTTTTGATCAAATATTTTATGTTGTTTATTCATGAAGCATTTCTATACCAGTCACATAAAATGGACAGACAGGCAGTTATCTGGACATTCGAGTTTAAGGAGAAAAGCTCTGGGGCTGGTTTTGTCTTCATGATTCACTTGAGTAGAGCACAGTTCAGGGAAGATGAACAAGAGAGAAAAAAGGATGCTCCCTACAACAACAGATAACGACCTCATTATCTATTTTAATTTGACAGTGTGGGGGCAGGCTGAGTTCTCGATGACTCAAGTTCTATTTGAAGAACCTGAAAGTCACAAACGGCAGCATGGTGAGACCCACCAGGCTTCTTTGCAGCCATTGCACGGGTTCTGTAGAGCTTCCCTTCGCTCAGGCTCCCTTCAAGCCCTGGTCTCCACCAACCACTCCTTTTGAATCCCGTGGAAGTCTACTTTTTTATTTTAAAATGTTTATCTACATAAATACAAACTTGTGTGGAGGAAGCTGAGATTTGATAAGATACCTCTTAGCATAATATAGTTTCCAACAACTGGATAAATGTCTTTCTGGCCCATGGAGATGAAAGTGGCGGGCTGGGGGAGGGGCAGCCACTTCCCGGCCTACCCTCTCATGTGCTCGCACAGTGAATCCTGTGGAAGGATATTGTTGGCAGAAACCTTGACTGCATTTTCCAATGTCTAGCTCAGTTCCCTCTGCTTGATATTTATTATTACTCTGCTTTTAAAAATTATCTTTTCTTATGGTAGAGAGCACAAAAATGCAATGGAAAATTCCTTTGGAGACAATAAACTTTAATGTATTTAGTGCATAATTGCATCAGGGAGAAATGCCCCTATTGTGTTTAAGAGCAGAAGTACAGCATTTTGTCTTTCACTTAGTTTTATTTTGTTTTTAAGAAAATATTTTCAGTGAATACATGCTGTTGTTGCAAGCCTGAAAAATGAAGCTGTTTTTGATTCAACCAAGGTTAAGTAAAAAATGACTGGCCATGGCCAATGTCGATCAGTGGTTGGAGCATAGGCCCATGCACCTAACTGTTGGTTGTGGGTTCGGTTCCCTGTCAAGGGCACATACCTGGGTTGCAAGTTCTATCCCTGGCCCAGATCAGGGCCAGGCTGCGTGCGGGAGGCAACCAATCAATGTCTCTCTCACATTAATGTTTCTCTCTCTCTCTTTCACTCCCCCTCCTGCCCTTGTCTCTCTCACATCAATGTTTCTCTCTCTCTCTCTTTCACTCCCCCTCCTGCCCTCCCTTCCACTCTCTAAAGAAACACCAATGGAAAAAATATCCTCAGGTCAGGATTAACAAAATAAATACATAAATAAATAATATGGTAAAAAGTCTTCTATAACTTTACCTTTCATGTGAATTTTAGCTCAATTTTCAAAGTTCACTATTAGTCTCAATCTTTGCGCTATTTCCCTATATTTTAAAACTCATTAGTCACAAAATTCTAATATGTGAAAAAAAGTATGCATATAAAGGAACAAAATTGTGAAAAATTATTATCCTAAAGAAAAAAATATTTAAAGTGGGGGGAAAGTTTTCACATGAGAGGTTATAAGTAAGAGCTTTGGGGTCATGTAGATTGTTTCAAGGCTCTCACTTCAACAAGTCACTTACCTGCTCTGCGCCTCACTTTCCTTGTCCCTAAACAAGGGTAATACTGCCCACCTGATCAAGTGTGAAAATCTAAGTGAGATAATATGTGAAAACAGTTGGCAGGGTGCCTGGCCTACAATGTGCTCAATAAATGTCAGTTGTTGATTGGCAGCCAAGAGTAGAAGTGGAATCACTCTCATTATCCTAAATAGCATTAGCAAATGCCATGCTCCAGGTTCAGTAAGAAAACCAGGAAAGTGACAGACACGGGGGGTGTGTCCTTTTCAGCCTCCTCAATAATCTCTATTTCTGTTTCTCACAACTCATTGCCTTTCTGTCAGCTTCTCTGATGACTGGCACTTGGGCCCGATAAATCCCTTTGGAATGAATGAAGGACTTGATCATAATGTAGAATTTGGTGGTCTGAAAAACTTAGAAATGGAATTTGGGTCATAAGTAAAAATCTTTCAGCTGGGTATCAGAAAGCCTGGGTTCTAAGTTTGCCTCTTCTCTGCCAACTGTGTGACTTTTTTGTTAATCCTCACCTGAGGATATTTTTTCCCATTGATTTTTAGAGAGAGTTGAAGGGAGGGAGGGCAGGAGAGAATCATCAATGTGAGAAAGACACATCGATTGGTTGTCTCACACACACCTCGACTGGGGCCAGGTACGTGCCCTTGATGGGGAATTGAACCTGTAGCCCTTCAGTGTGAAGGCTGATGCTCTAACCACTGGAAACACCGGCCAGGGCTAACTGGGTGATCTTTGGTGATTCTTTCACAATGACTGAGCTCCAGCGTCCTCATCTATAAAATGGGGGAGTTTGCTGGGAAGAAAAAAAAATAAAATGCAGTGTCAGAAAGTGTTTATAAACTCCCAGGATTTTGTAGTGATTTGTGTATGTTGTGAATCACATAGGCTGAGCAAGTAGGATGTGTGTATGAGTGTGTAAATGCACACATAAACACAGTTATTATATACACACACGGCTAGCCAAAGAAACAGCCATCTAACACCAGCCAATATTTCATATTGGGAAGAGAGAGAAGAAAATGGAGTGGGAGGATTAACGTCTGTCAACTGGTACGAAGGACTGAACAGGGGCTGTAGAAAATAGTCAAGAGAAATGTGCTCCCCACCAGTCTGCTGTCTGGTCTTTCCGTGGCCACTTGAACTCTGACTCTCAGAATTCAGTGGCAGCAACCTGTTCCCCAACACCCTGAATGCTCTCCACACTTGCTCCTGGTCAGGATCACCCCCTTGGGACATGTCCTTACTGTCCTGCACTGAGCCTCCCCAGATGTACCCCAACACCCTGAATGCTCTCCACACTTGCTCCTGGTCAGGATCACCCCTTGGGACATGTCCTTACTGTCCTGCACTGAGCCTCCCCAGATGTACCGTTGGCAGCTTTAGTCCTGTTTTCTTCCACATCTGGTGAAAGATATTGTCAATAATTTCAAGTGTTATTAGCAGACGCCCATAGTGGCACGGTGCTACTGAGGGCGAATCTGTGTTTTCCTTTACCCCAGAATCTCACTTTCTAAACAGAACTACGGTCACTATGATGACCACAGTTTCAGTACCTGCTGCCCTCAGGTCATTTGCCCTCTGCTCGCTTCTGAGGCAGATGTTAAGGTAATCCAGGACAACATTGGGAAACTAGGAAGCTCTTAACAACTTCCTGTTGGTTGTTCTACACAGGGATTCAACCTTGTCATTGCTGGGCACCTTGTACAATGCCCGATGCACAAATTTCAAGGTGGAAGTGGGATGAGTATTGGTTTAGTGGGATGAGTATTGGTTTAGAATCCTATTCAGCATAAACTGTCATTCTACCCTTAGATCAGATGGCCAGGGAAAGCTGGCTTGGACGTTTTCATGCACACATTCAGCTGGAAACCTAGGGATGCTGTAACTTTTGAAACAGAGGAAGAAGTGGTTACTTGTGTAGGCTCCTCCCAATCTGCTTGCATTCCGGACGCATCTCTGCCCTCCCCTGGCCAGGTGACCTCGGGCAAGTTCAGCACCCACCCAAGCCTCAGTTTCCTCATCTGTATAATGATGGTGGCAATAGCACCTGCCAAGAAAGTTGCTATGAACATTAAGTGAGAAGCAGTCGGTGAAGAACCTAGCACAATGCCTGGAGGTTGAAAAACGAGGGTCGTCCTTCTTGTAAATCTTTTTATTAACAAAACAACACCAACTTGCTTCATATTTTTCTAAGGCCCTCCTAACAGAACTAAGGTTTGTGGGGTACCAAGTAGTTCCTTCCGTTTAAATGAAGCAGCAGTGAACTGTTTAAAGGGCTGTGTTTCAGCACTGGTAAAAATTGGAAAAATAACTATAACATGGAGTCTTTTCATTGATTGACATTATGCAATAAAACCCAGCGACATTCAATTACCCCTTGATTGAGCCAGACCAGCCAAGAAGGGAGTTATGCATTTGAAATCTACAAATTGGATTTGGTCTCTTTTGCAGGCTCAGCAATTGCTCCCTGACTAGCTCCTCACAAGATCCAAGGTGGCCCTGCTGGCTTCCGGATGCTACCAACTAACATGCGCTCTCTGTACAGAACAGTTTTTTCCTTGTTTAGGTTCTAAATGGATGATATTTGCTTCCAAAGTTAGTACAGCTGCTAGACACATGCTGGCTATAAAATCTCTCCCTCCAAAGTAAGACATATGTATTTAACCATATGTATGTAACTGTTACTTAAAGGAACCTTTCTGTTATGTATATACTAGTGGCCCGGTGCACAAAATTTGTGCACATAAAAAGGAAATTAATTAGAGGAAATATTTTAATATTGCTATCTGCCCTTTATCTATAAGCGATGAAAGAAAATTAGTAAAATGTATATGAAAATCTCCCTCCTGTCAGAGTCTGGGGCGTGCTGTGGGACCCAGAGTCAAGTCCCCGCCCACCCGTACGTGCCTTGAAATCATGCGAGACCCAGACCCGACCAGCCCCACCCCCGTCAAGCCCCGTAGGGCGGGGGGCCCAGCCTCAGGTCCCCCC
>NW_005366456.1:851091-856402 GCF_000412655.1 Myotis brandtii | reverse complement strand
ATATTAGCTCTTTATTATATAGGATATATATATATATTTAGTAATATATACCTTCATACAACATTCAAATATTCAGTGATATGAATTATCATGCTCAGACTACTTTGAGCTGATGTGCTTTTTCTTTATAAATGACCCCTCCTTCCTTCCACACAATAGGAATGAGTTTAGAGCTTCACTCCCATTTCTCCTCTTTCCCCTGCTTGCACCCCAGTGTGGCTCGTGGGCCAAATACCAAGCTATAGATCATTGGTGTTCACAAGCAGAGCAGATTTGTCAGTGATTTTTTCTCCTTGTACCGATAAGCACAATTAACATTTATTGTAAATCAATATAATTAGCAATGGGGGAAATGTTGCTATTCAGCTGATTGCATAGAAAAATAAACAAGTATTTTATTCTACCCCTCCACGCTGTCCCCAGCACACATGACTGCAGACCTAGTCTGTGGAGTTAGCTGAGGGAGCTGGCCGCTGGGGGCTTGGCTGATCTGAAGTGCGTCCTAGCACCTGGAAAGCAGGTGTGTATGCAGCCAAATGGTTGTGGCAGGTGACACTGCTCTGCTTGCTATTTTTTTAATACATTGTTTATTATAAGAAAATTTTCACAGTGTTTGTCTTAAGATAAAGACGCAGAGCTATAACCTGGCCCACAGGACCCCACAATGGGGACTCCTGGCTACTTCTCCATCTCATCCTGCACCGCCCCCTTTCCTGCAATATTCCAGTTCCCACCTCATAGTTCTCTCCTCCCATGTGCTCTGCAACTTGCTTCTGCAGCATCTTGGTACATACTATTTCCTGCCTATTTTTTAACAGCTTTATGAGATGTAGTTCACATACCATACAATCCATTCCTTTTAAATGTACAATTCAAGCATATTTGTGGAGTTGTGCATCCATCACCACAATCAGTCCTAGGGCATTTTTATTACCCCAAAGGCAATCCTCTAACACTCAGCCACCCTCCCCAATTCTCCCATCCTCCCCAGCCCCCAGCCCTAACTCTGTTTATCTCCATAAATTTGCCTATTCTGAACATCTCCTATGCATGTAATCAGACAGAGGGTCCTTTGTGTCTGGTTCTTTCACTAGCATAAGGTTTTCAAGGTTCATTAATGCTGATGCATGAAATAATATTCCATCCTGTGGCTGTGCCACATGTCGTTTAGCCATTCATCAGCTGATAGACATCTGGCTGTTTCCACTCGGGGCTGCTGTGAACATTCTTGTGCAAGTTTTTTTTGTGCAGAAACGTGTTACTTCTCTTGGTTATGGATCTAGGTGAGGGATTGTTGGATCATAGGATGGCTCTACGTTATACTATCTAAAAAACTGCCAGATTGTTTTCTGAAGTGGGTGCCTCATTTTCATTTCCACCTGCTGAACTTGTTTGAAAATTCCCTTTTTCATGTTATTCTAATTTTTCTTGTTATTCCAATCTAATCTTGCTAACACTTTTATTCCAATCCCAACATTGGGATAATTTCTACTCATTTTTCAGGCTGCAGCTTAAAAATCATTCCTGTAGGGAATTTTGTCTTGACCATCCCACCCCCACTAGCCAAGGCTCCTTTCAGAAAATCTTTCTTTTCCTTCTAAACCTGAAGTTCAACATGGGCAGGGACCATCCTGTCGCATCATTGTTTTCCACTCTTTGCCCAGCATCTAGCCATCCTGTGAACTACATATCTGCTTGTTAAACATTTGTTGAGTGAATGACATATTACAAAACATTGAGAAAAAAAGTACACATTATCTGAGAATCACCTCTATCGGAACATTTGGCGTGATTACTTTTTAAGTCAATTTCATTTTTCAGACTTCCCACAGACCAAACTATTGAGAAACAAAGATTTCCATATCTCTGCTAGGGGAGGAAACGGGTTCTACAATAAAAGCATGATGAATGCTTCTATTTCCCTGGTCTTTACTGAAGGTGCACACGCTTCTGTTTGATGAGAAACAGGAGGAGGCTCAGGGACACAAGCAAAGTCAAGTGGACTGTGTACCATAACAGTCCTCTCTCAAATCAAGCAGTGAATGGAAAAGAACAAGTTTCTGAGACGTAGTAGCTCGGGGGGGAGGGGGGGGGCGGGGACTGGCTGTTTTTCTTGGCCATTAACAGGGCTACACCCCTAGAGATTTCCAGATTTCAGTGGATCTGGACAAGGCCCTGGAAAATATGTTTTTACCAAGACCCTAATGGTCCTGATGCTAGTGGTGCACCGGCTTCACTTAAAAAAAAAATTCATCCAGTTAATATTCTCATTATTTAACAAAAACAGTTAATGCCAGAGTTAAAAAAAATCAAGCTCTTGAGTCTGACACAAATTTAATCCCTGGCCCAAAAAGTCTTATGTCTTAGACAAATTACTTAATCCTTCTAAGCCTAATTCTTTATCTGCAAAGGGGGGAGGGGAAATAAAGTACCCACATTATACAGTTGCCATGGAATTTAAATCAATTAATGCCTGTAAAGCACAGTATCTGACACATGTGAAATGCTCCAATATGGTATTTGCTGTATTTCATCACTATGTTATTTCTAAACTATAAGAGAATGTGCACAACCAATATTTCTCAAAGGGCTCAAGTTTTGTTTAGTAAGAAAAATACTTCCTAAGCATAAGTTAGGAATTTAAAAGGTTCATCAATTATACAAAAGTAGCATCATTGTTACTTTTAGAGATAATTTTCCAAGTGGTTTTTACTTTACTGATATTGTTAGACTTCGTTTATGCCGATGTCTGAGCGCCTTCCACAATCAAGGAGTAATTAGGTCATTTCCAAAGAAGCAGAATTTGGGGTACTGCATTGAATTACAGTTTACCGTCTAGCTCACACTTCTTCCTTCAGTGTCATTTATGGAGCAGGAAGTATTGCGCACGTCCCGTCCCCCCACCCCCAACCCTGACCCCAAATCTTATTTTCTCTATTAAGTAATATATTGAGCCTGGGTGCTATCCTGATAGAATTTACTGTCTAAACCAGAAGTTCAGTCAAATTAGGATCTATCAGTTATCTTATGGAATCAAAAGTGTTCATTGACTTATCCAAGTCCTAATTAGTGAGTGGCTAACAAGTGTCAGGACTTTGGATACACAGAGAAGAATGTTAAGATCCCCATGATAATGGAGAGGGCAGTGGAGACAGAAAAAATGAGTAATTAAATATGTTACCAAGATAGTGAGGCTGGTGAGGAGTGCTATGAGTGACATTCAACAGGGTGATGTGACAGAAATGTCTAAGGAAAGGGAGCTACTTCAGATTAATGGACAGGAAAAGGCTATCCCAGGAGAAGGCATTTGAGCTCACACCCAAATGGCAATAACAGGGCACAGAGTAATGTAGGGAAAGGGGACTGTCAGGGAAAAGACCCTTAGCCAAGACCATGACCATGAGGTAAGATCGCATTCAGGAGTCAGGTTTTGAGTCCAAGTTCAGATGAGAAAGGCCAGCAGAATTTAAGCAGGAGGATGTCATAGTCTAATTTGTCATCATTTCAGGTGTCCCTCCTTTTCCTCCTCCCCTCTCTCCCCAGGGACAGCTGTTGTGAAACCCAATGGCATGGTGTTTAACTGCAACATTGACTTCCACGTTTGCAGCTATGATCTCTGTCATTTCATTAGCGAACTTGTCTCATAGGCCATACAACTCCCCGATCACTCCCCACTGTGCTTTAGAACATGTGGACATGGTTAGGTCTGCACCCACAGGAGCCAGGCCAAGAGACGTTGTGAGAGTTTAGAAATATGGAGGCCTGGTACACGAAATTCATGCGCTGGGGGTGGGGGTGGGAGTGGGCATCCCTCAGCCCGGCCTGCGCCCTCTTACAGTCCAGGAGCCCATCCTTAGCGCTGCTGCAGAGACAGGAGTGGCTCCCACCATCGCCACTCACTCGCCAGTCGTGAGCTCGGCTTCTAGCTGAGTGGCGCTCTCCCTGTGGGAGCGCACTGACCACCAGGGGGCAGCTTCTGCATTGAGCGTCTGCCCCCTGGTGGTCAGTGTGTGTCATAGTGACCTGTAGTTCTGCTTTTCGGTCGATTTGCATATTAGACTTTTATTATATAGGATTCTCTCCCAGCGGGCTGAGGCCAGTATATCGGTGTCAGCCAACAAGAGTAGGGAAGGTGCGTTGTTTATATGTCTCTTATGTGGGTGGGGGTGAACAGTTAGGCCAGATCCAGGTGCAGGCAGTTGCAGGAAGCCGGGTCTAGAGCTGCTCTCCTTGGCCGCTTAGATGTCTCTTGTGACACCTGAAATGTGAAAGCCACAGAGAGGGAGGAGCCCCATGGGGCACAATGGAACAGTGCTGAGCGCAGGGCAAGGCACAGAGTACGCCTACCAGACATGGCATACAGTTTTCTCGCCATAGCATCTTACGGAGAGTGTCCTTCAATCTGTCACTAGGTTGCACCAGGTGACATTCGAGGTGCCGACCTGCGAGGGAAAGGAGCGGGAGAAGCTGGCGCTGACCGGGGACTCCTCGTCCTCAGCAGAGTTCTTCGTCACCGTGGCCGTCTTTGCCTTCCTCTACTCCTTGGCCGCCACCGTCGTTTACATTTTCTTCCAGAACAAGTATCGGGAGAACAATCGGGGTCCGCTCATTGTAAGTGGTTTGCTTTCTGCAATAACTTGTTTCTGTCCCCTCTACTTTCTTTTTCCAGGGCCTGAGGGGCTTCGGAGTTACCTGAGCCCTCAAAGCAGGTATTTTAAAGGGAATCGCTTTCTTTTTCATCCAAATCTCCTGGATCTAAACTAAAAACATGATGGCTGTCATTCTTTTGTGCCCCTGTGTTGGAAAAGTATTACAAGACTTGCTACCAACTCATCTGAAAAAAATAATTGGAAATCTCATGAAATCAAGGAGAGAGTAGTGAGGCTTGCTGCAGGTGTATTTATGATTCCAGCATTATGGAGGGTGGTAGACCATTTTTCTCACTGGTTATTTAGACGGTGTGACTTCTGCTTATTTGAATTGCGTATTCCCTTAGTACAGTGGTTCTCAACCTTGGCTGCACATTAGAATCACCTGGGAATCTTTTTAAAATCCTGGTTTCTGGGCCTCATCCTCCAGAAATTCTGTTTCTTTGTTATGGGGTGGGGCCACAACATTAGTAATGAATCTTTTTAAAATCCTGATTTCTGGGCCTCATCCTCCAGAAATTCTGTTTCTTTGTTATGGGGTGGGGCCACAACATTAGTAACAAAGAAACAGAATTTCCGGAGGATGAGGCCCAGAAATCAGGATTTTAAAAAGATTCCCAGGTGATTCTAATGTGCAGCCAAGGTTGAGAACCACTGCCCTA
>NW_005366456.1:840594-851068 GCF_000412655.1 Myotis brandtii | reverse complement strand
TCTCTTTCCCCACCACCAACTCTTTCCTATTTGCTTTTTCTTACACAATGGTTCATGAACTCACATGGGTGAAACCAGCATACGCAAACAGGGACACACGTAGACTTAGGAGGACACAACAACTCTCAGAGGTACATGGTCATGGATAATTTTAAGAAAATAAAACTTAAATTTCTCAACCTTCACATGTACATTTACCTAAAATGTATCTTACTGAGAATTTCCTACATTAAAAAACATCTTGCTGATTTTTTTCTTAATTACCTGCTTCATTTTAAGAAAGCATTTTTTTTTATTCCAAATATTACTGCACAGCAGATTGCTAGGGTGCAAAGCCTTTGAGGCACTAAAGAAAGGACCATTTGAAATATTGGTGTTGGTGTTGACAAAAGTGAGTGATGATAATGCCTAGGTAATGTTTTGATATAAAAAAGGTTTCCATTTTTTTTCTTTCAATAAAATGCAAGTCCCAATCTACTTTTCAGCTGATAGATCATTACAAATAATTTTTGGTGGGCTGAGGGATGTCACTCAGATGGAATTCAAAGTAATTAATGACATTACTATAGCAAAATTTCAGTCATTCTCACCTATTCATTTATGTGAGCAAGTGTTCTCAAGACATATAGAAAATGAAAAATGGGAATAGAATTTATGTTGAATCATGTCTCATTGTAGACATAAATAATATTTCTCTCCCCGAATACAAATGAAGTTAAATCAACACATACATTTCTAATAACAATTTAACTTTTTAAATTTAAAATTATTTATTAAAATTTATGTTGTTTTGGACAAGAACACATTCATAATATTTGTAATGATCACCCAACCCAAAATAAAATTTTGATACTTAAAGCATTAGGGTCACTGGTAAGTAAAAAGTCAAGCAAATTTAGATACATATTTTTGTTACAAAGAAATATAATAGGGTGATTGATTAAATGCCTTCCATATCTATAATAATAAAAGCATAATATGCTAATTAGACCAGATGACCTTCTGGACGAAGTCGGGGCTGCGAGGGAAGCCTGGGTCCTGGGTGCCTGAGAGAAGCCGATGCCAGCAGCTGGGGGAAGGAAGGCCTACTCTTGCACGAATTTCGTGCATCGGGCCTCTAGTTCTAGTTATAAAAAAGGACAGGCTCCTTGATGAAACTTACTTAGCAGATAACAGTTAATTTAAAAATGAGCCTGCGTCCTAAGAGTCACAGAGGTGGTGAGGACCAGCATGATGCCATTGCAGCTGCGCGGGGCAAGCCTTGCCAATTCCAATCCCACTATGACTGGCTGTGATTGGGGGTGGAAGAGAGAGCTATTAGACCCACCTTTCATTATGAGTTAGCAGGTTAAAGCAAATCCACAGTGCGAGCAAGATCTCCAGAAGGTGACTTATACCTAAGAAAACTCTTAAAAACTAGAAAAACTGCCCTGGCCAGTGTGATTCAGCTGGTTGGAACGTCGTCCCTTACACCAATGGATGGCAGGTTTGATTCCCAGTCGGGGCACATGTGGGAGGCAACTGATTGATGTTGCTCTCTCTCTCCCTTCCTTTCTCTAAAATCAATTTTTTAAAAAAAACTAGAAAAACATTGGTTCATATGTTAACAATATGACCCAATCCTATTTATTCAGAAAGAGGGCTACTGATCATTACTTGGGCATTTCTGTTCTTCTTATCATCTATTCTTTTTTGTTGTTTTGTTTTTAACAAAACACTCATTTTCCTTCGTTCTGTAATTTAGGGTTCTCCAAGTCAAATAAGCTTAGTGTGAAACAACAAAGTTACTATATGATGCTGACATGACCTAACTCAAGCAGTTTAAAAAAGTCAGGTATCATTCTAAGCTAAAAATTAATTTATAATCTGGCTCTGTAATCCTCTAAGACAGCGTTTCTCAACCTGTGGGTCGAGACCCCTTTGAAGGTCGAACGACCCTTTCGCAGGGGTCGCCTAAGACCATCCTGCATATCAGATATTTACATTATGATTCATAACAGTAGCAACATTACAGTTATGAAGTAGCAACGAAAATAATTTTATGGTTGGGTCATAACATGAGGAACTGTATTTAAAGGGCCAGAAGGTTGAGAACCACTGCTCTAGGACATGGCATTACAGATCACGCACAGATAAGGTTAATGTGTGGGAAAGTGATGAGGATGGTCATGGTGTTGATAGGACAATGATAATATCAACTAGTATTGATTGAGTTTCTACTATGTGTTGAGCTTATTTAATATAACAACCATAGCTTATATTATTATTCACATTTTTGGATGAGGAAAGGGAGGCTCGGTTACCCAATTCTCCCAGGTCACATCCATCACTAATAGCCAGAGGGTAAAGAACTAGAATCCAGGTCTCTCCAAATCCAGGGCCCAAATTCATAACCTCCATGCAAGAAGGTCCAAAATCCTGTTAGGCAATGTGCTATGCAGTTAGAGGGTGTAAGTGACTGAGACAAATTGGCTTATATACCTGAACAGTTCCTATACTGTCTATCTCTAGTTATGGAGAAACCAAAACCTGTAACCCTAGACTTCTCTTCAAATTTGATGGTCAAGAGGAAGGGGAGCTTTATTTGCCTTCAAAGTTCATGTGGAGTGATGGATGATATTAGGATAATTGGAATTCCTGCTTGTGCAACCATTGATCTCTGTTGCACAGGGAAGATGTCCATGATGAGAAAGAAGCTTTTAAAATGCCCAGGAAAGCCCTAGCTGGTTTGGCTCAGTGCATCGAGCATTAGCCTGCAGACCGCAGGATCATGGGTTCAATTCCGGTCAAGGGCACGTACCTCGGTTACAGGCTCCTCCTAAGCCTGAGCCCTGGTCAGAGTGCTTGCAGGAGGCAACCAATCGATGTGTTTTTCTCACATCGATGTTTGTTTGGCTCAGTGCATAGAGCGTCAGACTGCAGACCGCAGGATCATGGGTTCAATTCCGGTCAAGGGCACGTACCTCGGTTACAGGCTCCTCCCAAGCCTGGGCCCTGGTCAGAGTGCTTGCAGGAGGCAACCAGTCAATGTGTTTCTCTCACATCGATGTTTCTCTCTGTCTTGCCCTCTCTCGTCCACTCTCTCTAAAAATCAATAGAGAAATATCCTCAGGTGAGGAATAAATAAATAAATAAATAGATAGATAGATAAATAAATAAATAAAATGCCCAGGATGGAGGTGTATTATAAATCAAAAACTATGAGAATGATTCCTACACATTTGCAAGCAGTTGTGAGCAAGTACAGACAGACTGGGGCCAAGCTTATCAATGGCTATTTTTAAAAATATCTTTTTCTACTGAATATGCTTGATAAGATTGTACACTTTTAAGTAAAAATCTGAATGTCCTTAGAAATAACTTAATGTTAATGATGCTGAATGACACATTAGCAAGAAAATCAGGTCAAACCAAAGCTGCGTAAGTGCCTCCTTGTGCAGATGAATGCATGCCGGTTCTCAGAGGCAGAGAGGCCACCTGGATGGTGCAGGATTGTGGAACTGAGATGTCACACCTGGTGACACCATGGTGTCATGTTCCTCCAAGTATAGTTTTAAAGCCAATCTCCTGCCTGGATCTCTGTGGAATGACGTTCTGAGCCATTTTCAGATCTCGTGTCAAATACTGACACTGTGAGGCATTACTCTTTTTCATATTAATGTGAAGTAGGTTTTAAAAACTATCTTACAGCCATAACCAGTTTGGCTCAGTGGATAGAGCGTCAGCCTGCGGACTGAAAGGTCCCGGGTTCGATTCCGATCAAGGGCATGTACCTTGGTTGCAGGCACAACCCTGGTGGGGTGTGTGCAGGAGGCAGCTGATCGATGTTTCTAACTCTCTATCCCTCTCCCTTCCTCTCTGTAAAAAATCAATAAAATATATTAAAAAAAAACCATATCTTACAGAGCTGACAGAATGCTCCAAGCAGGAGTATATAGTAAACACCAACCCACATTTGGTGGATCCTTGTCACGGCAAGTTTGGTTTCAAGCAGCGGCTCTAGGAGTTAAGGAGGATCAGTGCCTACCTGAAGACACAGTGGCAAAGGAAGGAGCTGTTACGCCAACTGCTTTTCCCATCAAGGAGAGCGGGCGAGCGAAGGCGTTTCATGGCCGAGCAGTGCTTGCCGTGCAGGCGCGCAGTGCACAGCGGCCCCCATTCGCTCATGCCCAGTGCATCCCCCAGTTTTCCATGTTTCCCATCAGCCTCCACACAGTCTTGAGAGAATGGGGGAGCAGCCAGACTCAGCCCCCTTCTGCAGTTTCTTTTAACTCGCCTTCATTGAGCCCAGTGTTGGGAAACGAGGCCTTCGGAGATGAAAAGCTCGCCTGTGGTCAGAGGACAAGTGAATGGCAGAGCAAGGGCTCCGACTCTGAGACTCATGACCTGAAGGGCAGTGGCTCAACTCCGAGTCCTGGGTTGTAACCCCCTGATGACTACTGTTGAACAGCGGGAGCCTGTTCCTTCACCTGCAGAATGAAGTTGATGACGGTGCACACTCACAGGGCTGCCGACAGCAAAGGAGGAGCTCGCGCCTGCAGAGCACTCTACGCAGGGAAAGGCACAGGAGGTGACAAATTAACAGCATCTATTGTAACACTGTTGTGGTCATTAATTTTAATTATTCTCCTGCCCATTACTGGGTAGCACCTTAGTCGCATGGAGGGAAATTGCAGCCGCCCTCCTGCAACTGTCTGCAGGCCTCCCAGTTCTGCTTTCCCCGGGGCCCTCCAACCCAGGCAACGCCTCCTCCATGTCCCCCAAGGATAGAGCTTGACTCAGGACTACTTCTAAGACCCCAGTTGATAGGTTGAGCATCCAATTAACCTTTCTGTTCCTGGAAGATGGATCTTTACCTCCCCACAACAAAATAAGGCTCCTCATTCTCAAGTACAGGCTAAGACCATCACCGAGGGAGGAACACAGGCAGCGGGTGGCGAGAGAGAGGATCAGAGAATCGAATGCTAATTTCTATCAACTGCATCTTTACTTGGCTGTCATCAGAGATGGAAATCAGACTTTGCAGTCTCTGAGCTTTTTGTAAATTGCTGAAGAATCTCTCCCTTCCCTCTCAAAACTCCCCCTTCCCTTCTCTCTCTCTCTCCTCTCTCTCTCTCTCTCTCTCTCTCTCTCTCTCTCTCTCTCTCTCTCTCCATGTCAGTTTTGCTTCATGTCTAAGTGTATTTTATTTTAATTGGTAATGTTTCCACAGGCCAAGCAGCGTGTATATGTTGTTGCATTAATAATTATGGCTCCGCCACAAATGAGTGGCAGGAAGCAAGTAGCTGGGCTTTGGTAATCTAGGGAGGAAGCGTACCCTGCTAGAAGCCAGGCTCTCCCTCCCCAGGGCCAGTGTACCAGGTCCCAGTGGGAATGATAATACTAAAGACAGCTCCAGAGCATCTGATGGTTGGCGAGAGGATGAGTAGAGGAGACTGAACTTGAAGTTCTGCCCAGGTACAGTGTGTCTGATGCCAAAAAGAATAACATCATTTGAAGCCCCCAAAGTATATATCTTGTCAGTCACAGGCACGCCTGTTGGCATCTGACACTCTGGTGGTGTGTGTGTGTGT
Organism: Myotis brandtii; assembly: GCF_000412655.1. Taxonomy (NCBI): domain Eukaryota; kingdom Metazoa; phylum Chordata; class Mammalia; order Chiroptera; family Vespertilionidae; genus Myotis; species Myotis brandtii. The sequence goes on along the minus strand of NW_005366456.1, from coordinate 845,495 downwards.
GTGTGTGTGTGTTTCTACCTCCTCACTCTTTGAAACAAGAACTATTGACATTACAAAAGGGTATGGATCTAACCCTAACTGATTCTTAATCTAAATATAATCTATACATTTTGCATCAACAAATACATTTTTTGCAGAATTGGCACCACAAATTAAGGCAAATAAATTAATGTTTAAAGTGTTCCCAGCACACCATCTACATATTTTATCAGATTTTACATCCTCAGCTTCTTTATGTTTAGCAGATTCTATTTTTTAATTTTTATTGAGTTTATTGGAGTCAGTGGGTCAGAGGATAGTGGAGAATTTCTGTCCGAACCCCATTCGTTTTTGTCAGATTGCCTTTTATTTCAGGAAATTCATCATTCAGTTAGAAAATTCAGGACCTGGAGGAAACTTAGCAAAGCCCACATGTGTCTTTCCTGTGTGTTTCTTTTTTCATTTAAATAACCATAAAATGTGAAATATAAAAAAAAGAAAGAAAGCAATGCAAAATGCACCTGTTCCGTGCCAAGCACCCCCAGGAGAAACCATACCACCTTTCTGATAGAGACCAGAGTTCTCAGCTGGGGGCAGTGGCCCTTGGTAGGCAATGTCTGGGGACATGTTTGCTGTCACTACTGGTGTTGCTGGCATCTATTGGTAAAGCCAGAGATGTGGCTAAGCCTCCACAGAGCACAGGAGCACCCACCACAGCAAAGAATTACCCGGCCCCAAATGCCAGCAGTGCTGAGGATGAGAAACATGGTTTACAGCAACAACCAGCAGTCATTGAGTACCTACTGTGTGTCAGGCACTGCACAGCACTTTGTACATGTCTTCTTTTTCAATCCTCAAGCTAACCTTTTGAATTTAGTATTTTTATTCCCGTTCTTGACATGAAGCAAGTGAGGCTGAAGACATTTAAAAGTCTTGCCTCGGGTTTCTTGTCCCAGAGGCAATTCAGGTCTATCTGACCTCGCCTCAGAAACTGCTTCATTTTTTCCTGAATTCTCCCACTGCTGTGGAACTCTCTACCCCGCACTGAGTTCATTTCTCTTGGTCTATGGACCTCACATCTGGGTCTTGGCTACCCACCCTTAGGCTCCCTGTCTCCCTTTCCCCCTCTCTATGCCCACTCCTCCCCCCCACCCCTGCCACACACACACACACACACACACACACACACACACACACAAAACCGAAACTTCAGTTTTGTAGCCTTTATTCAAAGCCCTGCCTTCTATTCTACCTGACATACTAGAGAGAGAAATGGTGCGACCCCAATTTTTCAACCAATTTTAGGTGTTATGCCTGAAAGAACATTTCTGTTTCCAGAAGACTTTGAGAACTTCTTCACTGCTCCCGGCTCCATCTTCAACTATGACATGTGAGCCAACGTGAAGGTGTCCAAGCAATTCAGGGAAGTAGTGAAAACTCGGGGCTACAAGTCATTTCAACAAGGAGGAAAGGGACAAAGATATTTCCGTATTTAATGAATAGCTATCTATATATTTTTAAATTTGTCTTATATTTTTTCTATACCCTTACACATTATTGATTTTTAGTTTTTGCTTTTCAATCAAACAAGTTTACGTGGTGCTTCCGAACCGCAGAAGACAAAGCTCTGCCTTGGACTCAAAAGTAGCCACAGCTGTTTAGGCCCCTGGGCCCAGGCCCTGGGCTCAGCCTGGGGACACACAGAAGAATGAGACCTGGCTCCCGGCCTCATCAGACTTGCCTCATTCCCATCACCCTGAGGGCAAAATCTGCCATGGAGAGTCAGGGGGCAGTGCTTAAGAGTGCGGGTTCTGTATCCAGACTGCCTGGGCCCGAATCTGAGTACCACCTTGTATCATCTATGTGACCTTAGACAGGTTATAGAGCTTCTCTGTGCTTCCATTTTTTTTGGGGGGGGGGGGAGGTTGCCTGGGAAATAGAGATAACAATGATTGCTAACATGAATGTGTTAGTTAGATTAAAAGAGTATTGCACCTAAAGCATTAGAATAACATCAGGTACACAGCAGGCGCTCATTAATTTGAGCCATTATTTCCACCAGCCTGGTATTATTATCTACCCTGGTCCATACTGTGCTTTTATGTAGCTGGTGTCTGTTAATCTCCGTGAAATGACTGGCTAGAAAACAAGTGGATGAGTACAAACTCCATTGACTTTCTCATCTTGAGAAGTGCTTTGGAGGGTTTCTTGTTGCACAGTTCACCTCAAACACTCTTTCTTATTATTTTTGATTCTTTGAGCCTCCAAATTCAGCATAAGCTGCTGTCATTGCATACAAATGCAATCAGTCCCACCATGTCCCCCGCCACTCAATTTCCTCCCTTTAGCTCCCCCTGCGGCATGCTGGCACTCAGGAGGCCTCATACTTGAGGGAAGGAGGGGAATGAACACAGCTTCATTAAAGTAACCAGGCTCCAGAGAACAGGAACTTGAGTCCCTTATCAACCGGCAAAGCTGAAAATAGCAGGAGAGTGTGAAGAGCACAATTGTGTAACAGGAAGAAACTGGAAAATGTGATTGTTTGGAGGCATCCAACTGAGAAACTGGGTCAGACGTTCACCCTCCTCCTATCAGGTTTTGAAAGTGGTGAGATATTTCCCACTCCACTTCCCCACCCAGGATGGCAAAAATACCCTTACTATTTGCCAAGTTTATGCCTTTGATTTCAGAACAAGCAGACTCTCGCACATGCAGCTTTGGCTCGCCGGGGCCCCTCAGCAGTTTAAGGGTGCCTTGCTCTAAGACCGCTGGTTCATTACACTTGCAAATAATGGGCATGAAGTCCAGAGTTGGATTATTTTGCAGCCCTCTTAGCCCTTTCTCCCAGCTGGGCATCTTCACCTCCATTGCTTATTAGCAGGACCTAAATCAAAGCTACGAAGCCACACAAGGAAGTACTCCAACATTTGCTCAGGCATGCCCTCACTGGTGTGGCTCAGTGGGTTGGGCGTTGTCCTGTGCACTGAAAGGTTGCCAGTTTGATTCCTGGTCCCAGGGTAGGGGGCTTGCAGGAAGCAACCAATCAATGTTTCTCTCTGAAAAATCTTTTTTTAAAAATTTGCCCAGGTAACATGGAGGAAGTGATGAGAAAGTGCCTCTAGTAAAACTGGCTTGGATCCCTTATGAAGGAAAATGGTTTCTGGAAATACCTGAGAACTTGGCCAAGATATGATCTCACCTTCCCTCAACCACCTACCTCTGAGGCCTGAAACTTTGCACCCGCCTCCATGTTGTTCTCCAATGTCTAAGAAATATTGAATTGATTCCTATATTATCTCAAGAAATAACCAGCTAAACCTGAATTGCCATGGGTTTTAGTTGAGGCCTAGTAGTCCACTGGCAAACTGACTAGCCACACCTATGGACAGAAAACTATGCAGATATTGACAACCTAGAAATTAAAAGACAAAAATATATATATTATAGTGGAAAAAGAACTTAGGAAAATTTCAGGTGAGGCTAGAGGAAACAGAGCTTAAATGTTATTGTTTCAGCTGCCATTTATTTGTGAGTGCTTTCCATGGGCCAGAGAGTAAATAAGACAAAAGAAATTGTGTTTAATTCTTCCAAACACTGGTGAGGTGCCCATTTTACAGATGTTGAATCAGATTCACGGAGACTGAGTAACTTGTTCGGTGATGCAGTGAGTGAGCCTCCAGACATGCTCTTCCCCACTGTGCCATGCCACCACCTCATCTATACCTGGGAGGAGGAAAATGAAAATCCAAGAACATCCACCCTGGAGCTGAAAGTCCAATCAATAAGACAAGACAGGACATAGAAGGATATAAAAGCACAATAGAAGTGTGTTTGTTATTACAGGTGTAGAGACATCATGTAGGAACCAACAGGAAAGAGCGTGTATGATTGGCTTGTGAGGTCAAAGAAAGTTTATGGGGTTCATGAGATTTGACAGAGAATAGAAACTAGCTGGATGGAAAGGAGAGCTTTTTGAATATCTTAAAAATAGGGGTGTATAATGTGATAGCAGACACTAGTTTGGCCTGCTGGCTTCCTTCCCTGGGATAACCAGCCCTCTCCCTCTCGCATAGCCTTGCTGGACTGTCGATCAGTAACATAAGAGGTCAAGTGACTCAAGCCAGGCCATCAAAGTCTCCTCTGGGGTTTATCTATGGGGTGAAGTTCTTCTCCCTCTGAAACTGCCAGGTAGAAGATGTGAGTCTAAATGGTGGCCACATTGCACAGTGTGGAAGGACTCTGTAAATAATAAAGCTAAGCAGAGATACACAGCTCCTAGATATAGAGAGAAAAGAAGGTGGAGAGAAAGAAAAAAACACCAATAACAACAAACATAAAGGTAAAAATAAGCACGTGGATTTACCATACCTGAAGCCACATACACTCTAGACTTTTCAGTTACATGAGCTACTGAATTTCTCTTTGTGCTTGCTTGTTTGATTGGGTTTTTGATACTTGCCAAATGAATGATTGTCATCAATACATCATTTCTACTTCTTTGTAAAAAAGTTATAAGAACTGATATATCAAAAGATAGTTATTGATATTCAATAACAGTTTTCTAGTATGGTTGTTGTTAGGTGCTAAGCACATAGTAAATGCTTAATAATCGTTTATTTATTTATTCATAAGACCAAGAAAGAATAAGATAAAATAGTCTGGTAGTACTTTTATATTATTATTTAACACTAGCTTTTTCTTTTTATTGCATTTATTGGGGTGACATCCTATATAATAAAAGGGCAATATGCAAATTGACCCTAATGGCAGAATGACCCCGGTCGCTATGACATGCACTGACCACCAGGGGGAAGACGCTCAGTGCAGGAGCTGCCCCCTGGTGGTCAGTGCGCTTTTACAAGGGGGAGCACCGCTCAGCCAAAAGCCAGCTCATGGCTGGCCAGCACAGTGGTGGTGGCGGG
>NW_005366456.1:835949-840413 GCF_000412655.1 Myotis brandtii | reverse complement strand
GCGGGGCTGGGGGATCCCCCCCCGCCCCCCCCCCCCAGTGCACGTATTTTCATGCACTGGGCCTCTAGTTGGTTAATAAAATCACACAGGTTTCAAGTGTACAGTTCTGTAATACATCATCTACATACTGTATTTTGTGTTCACTGCCCAAGTCAAGTCTCCTTCCATCACCATTTGTCTCCCCTATACCCTCTTCTACCTCCCCTCACTCCCCATTTCCCTCTGGTATTTACCATACTGTTTTCTATCTATAAGATTTGTTTTGTTTTTTGTGGGGGTTTTTTCTTAATCCCTTAACTCTATTTTTTTTCCATTTGTAATAGCTGCATAATATCCCATTACAGTGAGATAACATGAACCATTTGGTCAATTTTTTATTGTTGGACTTTGAATTTTTCATGACTTTGAATTTTTCTCTCTCATAAACAATATTATGATCAGCCTTGCACTTCAACTTTGACACATTTTATTTTTTATTGAGCTTATTGGGGTAACATTGGTTCGAAAAAACCACACAGGTTTCAAGTGTACAACTCAACAAAATATCTGCACACTGCGTTGTGCGCCCACTACCCCAAACAAAGTCTCCTCTGTTCCACGACACCCCCTCTCTGCCCATCTCCACTACTCACCCCCTTTCCCTCTGGCTATCACCACACTGTGGTCTGTTGACACACATTTTAAGTCATTTCTTTCGGATAAAACCCAGAAAGTTATTATCTTCCTGATTTTTAAAGCTGAAGTTTCTGTTTTAAACACCTATAAAACATATCCCAACAGATTACCCCCAATCTGAATGAAAAATTTGGATTTCAACTTTTGACTCTACCCTAGACCCTGCAATATTGGAGAAGAGAAATTCCAAAAAAGATCTATAAAGAATGTTCTTCCCAGAGAGGAAAGATAATTTTTTTAAACTTGTTGTAGGAAGGTTGCCGCTGAAACATATGCACTGAAACTTGAGACACTAAGGGGCAGAAAAATTCAATCAAGTTCCTTTTAAGTATGCCAAAGCTCAGGCTTTTAATCACCAGTGAGAAGTCTCCACAACAGGCATTAATCTGCATGGCAGCAAAAGCTTAGCCCAGTGCTGTGCTCTGCATACCCCTCCATTTGGCAGTGTCCTGTCTCACTGAGGTTCAGTAAGTGAAGTTCAAGACCATTAACTGCTCCTCTGGGCACAAGCAGAAGAAAACACACATGCAAAGATTCCATGTGATGAATTTTTTAAATAATGGGATGCTTTGTCAGTTTCGCCCTGGGCTGTCCCCAGTGTGCGTGGCAAGCAAGCCAGCAGATGGTCGGGGAGCCGAAATCGTCGGTAGGCGTCTTGGCCCAGCCCTGCCCACTGCAGTGGGCCTCCCTAGAGCTTCTGCATAAATGTGGCGATGCCTTTCAAACCCCAGTTAAGCTGCATCCCGCAGCCTTTCCTAATTTTAGTTTTTTTCTTTTTCTTTCGTTCTTTCATTTATTTATTTTTGGACTTGTTCTGTAAATTGTTGATTTAGGATTGAAAAAAACCCAAGACCAAACTGCATGGGATTAATGTCCCTGATTAGAAGATCCAACTGCTTGGGACCCTATTCTGGGCTCTATGACATCCCTGTGCCTTACGGATTGGCAAAGTAATAGAGAACAGGCTGGGTGAGGGGCCCTGGCGAGAACTGATTCAAATTAGATCAAATTTATAGAGACTTTTGATGGAGCGGTCTCCTACCTCCTGACTTCCATTCTTCCATCATCATAAATGCAGCTGTATTTAGGCATTAGCACCTCTGCTTTATAGGAAATAGACTCCTCATCCAGCATTGGCAGCCCTCCTAAGCCACGACCCTTCACCTACTCTCCAGAGCCATCTTAAACCATTCCTTACAGCTCATGTTTTAGCCAAACTGAACTGCTTACCATTCCCTCAGCATGCTGCCTACATTTCTATGTCTGCATCATTACTGAGTACCTGCCACCTGAAGGCCTTCCTTCCCTTCCCCATCTCAGCCTATCAAGATTTGACTCATCCTCAGAGAACCATCTCCAAGGCTATCTGTTCCATGAAGAATTTCTTCACTGTCCACATCCTTCCTTCTGAAGATATATGAATTCTCCCTCCTCAAACCCCCACAGCTCTGTGTGGAAGTCTTTGTGTGTAAACCATTCCTGCTTTGTACTTTAGTTAGATGAGGTTTTGTCTGATTCCACCACTAAACATTAAACATCTGAAGGGTAAGGACTATTTCTAACACACTGTAGTTCTCTAAAGTCAGTATTAAAAGTGAAATGAATGACCTTCCACGCTGGTCATGAAGGATAGGATATGTGTAATCATTCGTTGACTTCCTCCTGTGTGCCCGGAGCTGTAGTTAGCACTGGCTGTACATAGCGAATGTATATTCCAAAAGAAACATAGAAAGAACTCCCCAAAATACAAGTATGCACTATCTAGATCTGGGTCTATAGATGTTGGAGGTATCCATTGGGACTGCTGCACCTTAAGCAACAGAACTTTGAAAATCCCAATAAACATCCTTGTTAAGACAATGAAGAAACTGACCTCAGAAGAAACTGAGCTTGCTATTTCAAAATGTTGGACCCCAGTTCTTCTCAAATACTACCGACAGCATGCATTCTGTTGTACAGGGGCATCTGCCCGACCAAAGGATGTGAAGGTATGTCTTTTATGCACTTTGTTCTGATAAATCATTTTCTAAGAGGGAAATGGAATCAAAATATACGGTAGTACACACGGCATCGTATTAATCTTTGCTCCTCTTTGACAAGTGAAATTTGCTTTAATTCATACCTTTCATTTAAAAGAAGTATTCATCATTGTGCTTCATCAAGGTGAATTCAAATTCTTAAACTTCTGAAGCATCATTTCAGCCTCTGGTTACTGATGCTTCTCTGTTTCCTGGTTGTGGGAGGTTGTTTGGTAAAAATGTAATCAGAAAAGTAAAGAATTACTCTTGAGTAAGAGCCATTCTCTTAAAGACTCAAATGACTCAAATATGAATTTCCCCCAGAGAGCAGCAGAGAATTTGGTAATATTCTGTTTTCAAAATTCAGATAATTTCCAAATGCTTGTAAAGTAACAGAAATCTCTTTTCTACTATGTCTAATAAAATGAAGCTAATTCACAAAGATGTTTAACTCTTGCTGATATAAAGTAGTTTGGTGATAGACTATGTATGAATGGATTCCTGAGGTGGGTGGAAGATAAGTCAACTTATTTCTCCAAAACAAATGAAATTTTCTGGAAGAAAATCTTCTTCTGGCTGGACCAGGGGACCCCACCCACATCTGTGCTCGCAGGACAATGCCACATTTTTACTTTTCTGTATATGTGTCCGTTTCCTATGCTGGAAAATGAAAATCTTGACAATTGGTCTAGTTTTGTTGTTTCTGAAGAACCAGCACTAAGTAGGAAATGGCAGGAATTCAGTAAATGCTTATTAAAGGAATGAACTCCAAGCTCCAATTTGCATGTACATGCCTCCTTAACTGTAATTCAGACGTTTAGTTTAAGCTAATCATACATATACCTGAGAGATCTTTATGCTGCCAAATGTCCACGTTTGATTGTAATTTAACTTAAAATCTGTCCAATTGATTCTACCTATTGAAGCAAATTGCTCTGACAGGCCTTCATTTTCATCAAAATTCCAGTTCAGTCTATGCTTTTTTGGTATATCCCCTTAACTGCCTCTTTTGCTGTGAGATTATTCAAACTCTCCTCTTCTGTCTTAAGCATTGTTCTTGCAACAAAGCTCGATGCCTGCTCACGTAGGGTAAGGCATTGCGGTAGGCATGCTCACCTAAGCCTGTGTCCCTCCATCCTCTTTTGCTCTCTCATTTAATCTTTATCTCTCCAAACCAGAAATACTCCCTTCCCCCAAAGCTCTTGAATTAGGGAAAAGGTCAAGAATTAAATGTTATCTCATCATTCTTGTTTGGAAATACGGAATCCTCACTGGTTTGTCAAAGTGGGAAATAGGAAGCCATTTTCCCCATCTAAACCTGAACAACAGCTAAGTAGAAGCGAAGGGATAGATTTAAATGAGAACGGCTCTTATTAAATCAGCCCAAATCAAAGCTGATTTTACTGCAGGAACTGTACGCCTGACAAGGTGTAATTATAAAAACTTGATCTCCTGCTGCCTTTATGCATATTCACTTTATGAACTTAGACCCCTAGAAGCCTCCCAGGACTGCCTTCCCATTTTTAATAAGCACTGAGAATGAGGCGCTTCCTGAAGGAATTAAATGAGGAAGGAGTTTTTTTGGTTTTCTTTTTCTTTTTTTTGTAGCTGAGCAACAACATTAAGACAAAAAGGCAGCTATTCTGCTGGGTTTTGTGTGTGCTCTAAGAGCCAGAAATGAAGTTGAACCTCTGGAGCGTCACAAAGGCCTTATAGTTTGACAATTAAGGGAACAACTGATCCATGGTGGGGGGGGGGGGGGGAACAAATT
>NW_005366456.1:773892-835889 GCF_000412655.1 Myotis brandtii | reverse complement strand
TCTCTGTGCAATTGCTTTGGAATACAGTGGGGCCTTGACTTAGGAGTTTAATTCGTTCCGAGACCGAGCTCGTTAAGGAGCTCGTTAAGGAGCTCCTTAACTCAAATTACTCTGTCAACTCAATGCAAAAAATCAGCGAGAGACAGCTGGTATCTCAAAAAACTCGTTAGTCAGGACACTTGTAAGTCAAGGCCCCACTGTACTTGTCTTTGGGAAAAGGAGGGTGTTTCTGAGAACTGCCCGAAGATTGGGTAACGCAGAGCCGGGCTACCAGCTGGATCAGGTTCCAGTTGATGAGTTGCTATAATGGGCCACACAGAACCAGCCAGGTGAGGGGAGAGCGGAATCAGCTCCGGCCAGCAGGTCATTCCACGTGGCTGCCAACCTCAGCACTCTGCCCTGCCAGGTGGAATCACACTTTAGGGAGCCTGTTAAAGGAGGAAGTCAGGGTGGTTGAGAGGCTGGTTTCTAATGTCCCCAACCCCCCAAATAAAAATTAATGCCGTGATGCCCCCAATTCTATGAGTTTTTAAGAAAGTAAAACTGCAGATAAAATCATGAGTGCTGTGAGCAGCTTTGAAATCATTACTTTCGTCACACTCTGTCTTACCAATAGAGGCTCAGAGAAGTTGTCACTCGCCCACAGTCACTCAGCTTGTTCCAGAAAGCTCCATTATCACCTCGCACATCCAAGACCATGAAGAAAGGGCTCACGCTGCCACCCTGCAGTCCCATTATTCCATGTCAGTCTGGTTCAGGGCAGAAAAGAATTATGGGTTGTGCTGTGAGTTTTCTTGTCCTCGTTTACGTCAAAACAATAGCTGACTTCGGGATAGGATGCCTCCACCGAAGCTGGGATAGATTTAATTCTATTTTGCAAAGAACATTTACTTCCAGCATGCACTGGGTTTGGAGCTCCCAGGTGGGTGCATCAGTTGGTGAAGCCATTAGTTGAATGTCAGGGCTACTTTTCTTCCCCCCCTTAGAATCTGGGCTCTTTTCTTTCCCTGCTGTGGATGATTAAATCTAAAATATTTATGTGGCTTTATAATAACTATTCAACATTTAATGCACTTGATATTTGCCAAAGTGCTTGACAGTCAGTGTTTATTAACAGGAAAATAATTGCTAAAAAATCTGAACTGTGACATTTTGGGGGCAAGTCCCTTTGGGGCTACACAGGGTGTTCCTGGGAACTATGTTGGGGTCAGTGATTCTGAGTGAAATTTATTGGCCAAATTCTGCCTAGGGCCTCATACTTGAAGGTCCCCCTAGTTTACCAGGCTTTGTCCCAGGAATCCTGAAGGACAGTATGATATTATGCATCCCATTCCCTCATCAAGCGCTTACTAAGGATCAACTAGGGGTTGAGGATGAAGAATTAATAAGACTGCTCAGATCTGGGCTCGGTGTTCCTGCCGTGATGCCTGGGTCCAGCCTTAACTAGAACTAATGGTTGTCAATGGCAGGGACCAGGGGACAGGAGATGGGGGTATGGGGGGGGTGAAATCTGGCACAGGCTGGGGACACTTTTGGTTGTCACTACTGGAGAGGGTACTACTGGCACCTAGTGGCAGAGGCCTGGAACGCTGCCAAGCACTCTAGGGTGCAGGAATACCCCAGCACAACAAAGAAGTTTCCAGTCCAAAATGTCAGTCATGTGGCGGTGGAGAAACCCAGTGTGAGCCTTATTTCTCTGTTTATTATTATTATTTCTGGTTACACATCAGCTTGCCCCACTATATTGTAAGATCTTTGAGTGCAGAGACCATTTCTTATTTTTTGCTATATCCTAAAAATAAGAATAAAAAGCTAATAAGAATAAATAAATGAAAGTTTGTGAGGGATTTGTTCTTCATTCCAGCCCTTGATTTCACACCCACCCTCTGCTGAGTGCTCCAAGATCGCAACTTTCTCTACTGCTTCTTGAACCTCCACCCACCAACTCTCCAGCACCTGACACATAGAACACAACTCAGTACATAGTGTTGAGTGAATTAGTGAATATCCACACCCATTAGCTTTGCTCAGCCACCAAGAGGTCCTCCCTGCACAGGAACCAGTGAGAGATTGTAGATACAAATAGCCTTTCCCAGACATGGCTCCCACAGCTCCCAGCTGCACTGTGGCTTCAGACAGAAAGGTGGGCTTAATCTGACTTGGGATTGTGGGCAAAGCTTCGCAGAGCAAATAATATGTAAGCAGACTGTCAGTTTACTCTAAAGACACTTAACCATTGAGCCCATAGACACACAACAGAAGGTCTGGGCCTCCTGTTTTCTGGGCGGGTGGAATTCTCTTCATTCAGCACCGAGCATGCATTGCTATGGGGTCAGGAAGATCTTACGCAGAAACTTGCTAAAGAGTGAAGTAAAGACTAGGTGAGGTTCCGACTTCTCCACGCCTAGACTTTGAAAGAAACACTGAGGCTTCGAGTTAACATTCTTTTCCTTTTGTACTAAACTCTCAGTACCACGCCTAGACTTTGAAAGAAACACTGAGGCTTCGAGAGTTTTCCTTTTGTACTAAACTCTCAGTAAAAAATAATTGTTTATCATCTTTAGGACCAGTTATTGTGAAAATCAGTGCCTACTTCTTTATGATCCAGAGTGTCATGGTTTTATTAAGAACAAATATTAGTGACAATAAAGGTGCTGTGTCTAATCTTAGGTAAAATAACTTTCTTCATTCTGTAGTCCCATCTGACACTACGGCAGCAGAGAGGGCCCCAGCTGAGACCGTAACATGCATTTCTTCCGAGACGAGGTTAAGAAGATCCTCCTCGGCCCCAGTTCAGCGGCGCCCATCACCTGGGTGTAGGTGTAGGGACTTCACAGCTTTGTGAGTTTGATAGCAAGTGAACCTTTCAGGCTGAGATGCTGCTGGTATTTGAGATACTGTTCCAGCCGGATTCTGCGAGTCCATGAAAGAAACACCAGATGGTGATTTGTCTGAGGGTAAGGGAACTGGTGCTAATTTTAGAACATTCTTGGCCATTTCTCTTACCCAAAGCGAGGAAGGGAATTCTCAGTTGGAATGACTTTCCAAGTTTCAAGAAGGAGCTGTTTGATTTCCTTAAAAGTGTGCCATCATTCTGCTTAGCAGTATGTCGGGCCAGACCACAGCATTGCATGCAGAGCGAACGTGTTGCTAAATCTCCTTCCAGTCATGGGAGAACGTATCATCTACCAGGACAAAGGTGGGCCTCCCACACCTGTGGCCCACTGACCCACTGACGTCCATTTCCACATTCACTCTATCCCTGAACACCTCCTTTTTTAACTTGCCAAGCTGGTTGGACCTGTTTTTAAATCTCTGGTTTAAACTGTCAGGTGGCAAATACCAAAAAGGCTCACGGGTGAGGAGAAGGAAGTGTAAGGTGTAGTGAAACTAAGACTGGGGGGACCTGGGCCTGTTGGCAGGTGGTGAGGCAGATGGCTATGCAGATGCACTCTCACACTCCCTGCAAGGTAAACTGTGAGCCAGGGAGCAGCAGGTGGCTGGGTGAATGCAAGCTTCCACGCTGCCTGCTGTTTACAGTTCCATCTCAGAGCCTTCAATCTTCCTTACTGAACCCAACAGACAGTGGCTATTGAGCAGTCACCATATGGAAATGCGAGGCTAGCCTCTGAGACCCAGAGGCAGTTGGATAAGAGAGTCCTGGCTTTAGGGTTATGTGATCCACGGTGCCACGGGCCAGAATGCTGGGAAAGCAAATCGTCGTATTGGAGGCAAGGAGGAACAAGGGATGGATCCAACCTGAGAAATTGGGTTGAGGAACAGATGGTCAAGTGTGAGAATGGACACTGGGCTTCTATAGTCAAATACACTGGGAAGCTTCTTCCAAGAGGAAAGGCATCGAATAAGGGACCAGGTGCGGAAGAGGACAAAGGGAGTGTGTGTGTGCCTGTGTGAGTGTGTGTGCGTATGTGAGTGTGAGTACGTGTGTGTGTGCTTGTATGATTGTATGTGTGAGGGTGGGTATGAGTGTGTAAGTGAGGGTGTGAATGTGTGAGGGCAAGTGTAATTTAGAGGTGAAGGCCCTATAAGATGAGACTGTGGGAAGAGCCTAATTGTGGAGCATAGGTTTACATCCTATAAAGGCAGGATGAATACTAAGACACTTACTTATTCAATTGGAAATTTTCCGTTGGAGAGGGGTATTAGTAAACCTGTGTTTTTAGAAGCTTATGTTGCCCTGGCCAGGTGGCTCAGTTGGTTGGAGCACAGTCCCATACACCAAAAGACTGCAGGTTCAATTCCCAGGCAGGGCATGTGCCTGGGTTGCTGGTTTGGTCCCCAGTCAGGGTGCATGGGGGAGGCAGCTAATCAATGTTTTTCTCACATTTCTCTCTCTCTCTCTTCCTCTCTCTCTAAAAATCAATGGAAACATATCCTTTGGTAAGGATTAATTTAAATTTTTTAAATAAAATTTTTATGTTAATTAAATAATTTGCTGGTAGTAGCAGTAGGGGGCTGATTAGGAGACAATTGAAATAGTCTAAAGAAAAAGCAGTAAGACTCTAATCATTACACAAACTCTTTCATGAGCACTTACTATGTGCCAGGCATGAAACCAAGTGCTTCGCCTACATTATTTCAGTAAAGCTCACAGAAATCCTATGTATTTTTATTCCCATTTCAGATGAGTCCTGAGGTCAGTAACATGGCAGGTAGTGGCTTAGCCAGATGTGAAACCAGATCTGTCTGATCCGAGGCCTGTGCTGGTAGCCGCCACCGTACACTATCCCATAGCAAAGTGGGAGGGCAGGGCAGGGAGGGGGAGCTTCAGCAGGCTCCCGGTGGAACCTGGGAGTTTCTTTCAGCCAAGCTGGTACCTGCCAGTGCAGGAGTAGGGCTGGAGACGAGGAGCTCTTTTCACACGGGGAATGGAGGACACCCATGTGGAGATAGCAGCAAAGAGGTGGGATGTGGATCTGAGATGTGCAGGAGGTAATGGGGGCATGAGAATGTGAGAGAGGGGAAGGGTGAAAAGAGGGGTTATGACTTCATAAAGTCCCAAGTGCGAGGGATAAGCAGGAAGAGACTCTCAACGAGAACTTAACTTGGGCAGTAGTGCTGACCATCAGATCTTCCATCTAAAAGATTTAAAAATGAACAAAGGTGAGGTTTCCCTTAACCGTGCCTCGCCAAAGATTTAGAAATACCCCGTCCAGTGGGACTTCTTCTCATGTGTATACTCTAAATGGGTACACAGAGCCCAGAGCTGTGTCTTGATAAAACAACCATCCAAGGGCCTGGCTGGCCTGTGCCTGGGCTTCCTGAGCTCTCCGGGCAGGTCCGCCAAGCGGATGCTGAGCCGGTGGACATTCTGCCATCAGGGACGCTGGAATTCCAGGTTCCCAGTCTGGGGCCCCACGAAATGCATCTACCAACTTCCAGCCAGGACTGGGTGTTCCGCATGACACGCCCCCACCTCTAAATCAATTCCTCACCAGCCGGCAGTAAGTCCCTCTCCCGATCCTCTCTTCCTTGAATCCAGCTGCGCTTCCATAAGCCAGACTACTGTCATCCCTTGTGGAAGTGTGACCACCATCTCCTACTTCTCTCCTCGTCCTTCCCACAAATCCAACTTCCCTGGAGCTGGATAAATGCCTTTGTCATCACATCCTATAAAGGGTCTCTGGCCCTAAAACATAAAGAACCGCTGTTGAAGTAATTTCAAGCAAATTAATTAAGCCTTCCTTTCTCTAGATTGATAACCCGCCAGGCTCTCTCCCACCTCAGAGCTCTCGTGCGGGCGCTTCCCTCTGCCTGGACGGCTCCACCCAGATAGCCACATGCTGGCTCCCTTATTGTCTTCAGGTCTTTCATCAAACCTGCCTTTTAATAAGGTTTCCCTGGCCACCCAACCTAGCACTGTAGTACTCACTCTCCCATCATATCAGTTCCTGTCCTTGCCCTGTGTTTTTTCTCGTGTAACACTTACCACTATCCAAACCACTAACACTTCACTTATTTACCATGTTCGTTGTCTATCATGATATGATATTACGAGCAGAACTTAACAGGGGCAGCTCATTCCACAAGAAAGTGTGTGCTGAGGGCAGGGATTCTGTCTGCTTTTGTCCACTGTGTCCCAGTGTCTAGAAGGTCACTTGACACACGGTGAAAAGTGATGGTTGATCAGTGCAGTTTACTGATTTTTTGTTTGTTTTTGGTATTTTGTATCATTTTGGATTATCTAACTAATTTTCCTAGTTCTCACTTGAAGAACATATAAGGAACTTCAGATTCTTTTTGAGGTTGATTCTTCATATCTAGCTATAAAAACAAATAAGCAAACAAAAAAGTTGTTATCTATCATTTTAAGGAAGAACACTCTGGTCTAATGAATTAAGAATTTTCATTTGAAAGGTCTTTCTATTCATGCTTAATATTATAGTATATGTGCTGCCAAAGTGAGCACCATTCATGCTTAAAAATAGCTATTATGTGACCCAGCTGAGCGAGGAGCTCGCTAACGGCTGAGGTGAAATTAGTCCTCGCATCTATTTTGTATTTAGAAACAAAGAAGCCAGTGAATATTAGAAAACCAAAGCTCTTTATTTTAATTACTTTTTTTAATAAGTAAAAATCATCTAAACCTCTGTAGAATAGAACTCAGACTTTTGAGAACGTTCCCCTTGTCTTGAGGAAAATATATTTGTTTTGATAAAATGTGGGTGATTCAGTAAGTACAACATTATTTGTGGGAAAGTGCATGTCTTTGCCAAAATGCATGGAATTAAGTGCCCTGGGGCAACTAAAAATGTGACTCAGAAAATACTTTAATAACTATTCCTTGCTCGTAGCAATACAACCCTAAGTCAGGCGTGGCCCGTGGGGAGTGGACCGGCAGAGTAGACCCGAGCACAGTGGGAGGAAGTGCCCACGGAGCCAGGCACACAGCAGCACGAGTGCCTCCGAGGCAGGAACTCAGCTGGCAGCTGCTGCCTGGCTTCCAAGAAGCCGGAGCATGAACCCAATGCAAACGTCAGCCTTTATTAACATGTTGTCAGCTACTGAGGTCTAGCCACCTCTCTCAGTCAGTCCTGAAGGCCAGGGGTTGTTCTCATTCTAGACCTGCTTTGGAAACGCACTCTTGACAATGAAATCTCATTGTTAAACAGTTCTGCCCTGTGTCTCCTATACCTGGGAATAATAATGCCAACAACTAATATTTATTGAGTATCTGTCATATGCCAGGCATGGAATGAGTGTTTACATATTACATCTCACTTAATCAGAACAATTTTATGAGATAGTTATTATCCCCCGTTTACAGATGGGGGAACTAAGGGAGAGAGGGCTGAGGGATCGTGGCTAAAGTCATACAATGAGTCAGAGATGAAGAATCCAGAGCTGTAGCGATCACGCCTGTGCTCTACTGCCCTCCTGGCGCCTGGAAACCGGAGAGATGGGGAAGTGGTGAGGAGGGATCTGCAAGGCCTTTTCTCCCACTGTCCGGAGGACAGTCAGAAAGCTGCATACTAACTCGGCAGCAAGGGTCCCCCAGCCTCCATTCCAGATCGCTTCAAAGGAGCACTAGGTTGAGACCCATTATTTTCAAACCTTTGAGGAAGGTGGGCTGGGAGGTTGTCACTAAAACAAAACAAAAAACCTCAAGGCCAGTCCAAACCAACAACACAACACTGTGGGTGCATTTGACGTATTCTCACTCATTCAGCGATATGTTTTTATAAAAGAAAGGAAGGGGGGGGGCAAAAAATAACACGACACACACAAGACAGATCTAGAGAAAAAGGGAAGCCAGCATCTCCAGCTGCAGGCCTGCCTGCCATCCCCTGGAAAGATCGGCACAGCTGCCGGGTCCCTCAGCTCCTCCGTGGTCCTCGAGGTGAGAGCAGCCCCCTGAACTGAAGCATTTCCATGTGCCAAGAACCGCGCTCTTCATCCCTGCCCCCAAACACAAGCGCACACTGGTGTGTGCACAGAAGCAAGACGCACTCACTATGGGAGACTCGAAAGGTTTATCAAAGGTTATTTGAAACCAGGCCGGCATGGCTCAGTGGTTGAGTGTCGACCTATGAACCAGGAGGTCACGGTTCGATTCCGGGTCGGGGCACATGCCTGGGTTTCGGGCTGGATCCCCAATGTGGGGCATGCAGGAGGTATGATTCTCTCTCCATTTATGTTTCTTTCTCTCTTTCCCTCTCTCATCCATTTATGATCATGATTCTCTCTCATTCATTTATGTTTCTTTCCCTCTCCCTTCCTCTCTGAAATGAATAGAAATACATATTTTTAAAAGGTTATTTGGACTCTTGATGACTTTCTCATTACAAAAGGCTTACAGCACGCATCGTCACTTGTGCATGATTCAACACTCATACTTTCACCACATTTTCAAAGATAATCATTATTGCAAGTATGCATTTATTTTTAGCGTAAGCTACACACCATTACCTTACAGGTACCATAATTCTGCGTTCTCTCAAAATCATCAAAGTCCTTGCACCGTGTTTATTTCCCAGGTGTTTTCCAGTGGAGTCCATGCTGTGTGCCCTGGTGCACAAATAGCAGGGAGTGGTTCCTGCAATATGGGACCAGGAGGGTGCGTGCGGACCTCCAGAATGAGGTGCAGCCTGCTTTGTACGCTTAAAAAAACCAAAAACAAAACAACAAAAAATTCTTTCTATTTGGTTTCATTTTGGAGATAGTAAAAAAAATTTTTTAAAGACATGATACAATATTTTAAGCAGCACTTAAGGGCATCTCTGCCAACTGGTACAGGGTTATTACATCTTCAGCTAATTTCTGCAAATTTGTGTGGAATCAGGGTCCTTATTGTGATTAAGAACATCATATGTAGAACCTTCATTTTTGTAATAGCTAATTCTTCCTCTCATCAACAGGATGCAATATGGCATATAATGGGATCTCATTATAGCAGATTTTAATATAGCACAGGTCAAACGGTGCCCACGCAGCAGAACTGCTCACAGCCAGATTCTAATGTGCAGTTTGGTGGAGCGCATGTTATTGCACTGCTGTCTGATGCTGTTAGTCCTAACTCCCGACACTCAGCTCCACAGCTTTTATTAAGCAGCCAGTTTGTGGGGGTGAAGGGGAGAGATAAAAACAGCCCAGCTAGTGTGGCTCAGTGGTTGAGCGTTGACCTATGAACCAGGAGGTTATGTTTCGATTCTCGGTCAGGGCACATGCCCAGGTTGTGGGTTCCATCCCCAATGGGGGTTGTGCAGGCGGCAGCCGATTCTCTCTCATAATTGATGTTTCTGTCTCTCTCCCTCTCCCTTTCTGAAATCAATAAATATATTTTTCAAAAAGGGAAAAATAAGATAAAACTGCTTCTCTGAATTTTCTTTGCTTGTACAAGGGATGTGTGCTCTATCGGCTTGCAAGTGTTAGGTATAACACTGGAAAGGGTGTTGCAGGAGTTGTGAAGACACCGGACACCATTCCAGGGAGGCGTAATCTTAGCAAAGCCTGGATGAGTGACAGCCCCGGCTCCAGAACCAAACTGTGTTTGTGTCCGGGTTAGGCTACTTGCTGGCTGGTGACCTTGGGTAGCTTACTTAACCTCTCTGTGCCTCTAAGCCTCCCCTGTTAATCGATGGTAGTAACAGCATCCGCCTTATCACTGAGAATTAAATGAAGATAACACTTAGCAGAGTGTGTGCTATGTAGAAGCTCTTCAATAAATGGTAGAAGACAGCAAGTAACAAGAGACTAATCTAAAAAGGGAGCTGGGAACATGAGACCGACCTATGATAATGAGGCCGAGCGGCAGCGTCTGCAGTGCCTCGGAAAGCCCGCTGGAGTGGGGCCGTGGAGAGCAGCGGTGCCCGTGGCCGGGGACGTTTTGTGGAGGGAGTTTCCTCCTAGGCTAGGACCTTGCTTCTCAACGTTTGTCCCCGGACCAGCAGCCCTGGTGTCACTCGGAAGCACAGACTCTCAGGCCTCCTCCAGACCACTGAAGGGGAATCTGCAGCTCAACACGAGGCCTGGCAGACAGCGGGCACGCCCTGCTCTCGGACACGCCTTGCTTCTCAAAGCCTGCCACTCCCTCTCAGCACAGACATGAGCACAGACAAACACTCAGGGCAGCGGGATACTGAACTCCCAAAACACCCGCCGGAAAGAACTGCGCATGTTACATTCTCACAGTTATATGTTGGAAATAGGATAGAAGTGGCAAGACGAAGCGCACTCAGCTAGGTGAGGCCTGAAACCTAAGTTACAATGCAACTAATATTTATGCCTAACAGGGCAAGAATCACAAATATGTATTTTATCCAGCCTGAAAATGAAAACCAAGAAAACATAGGATCACTCTCCTTAGGAGGGTTTGAGCAGAAGTCCCCTGGACCACCAGCTTACAAGAACATGCACCCCCTAGACTCTAGACCCCCTAGTGTGGCTCAGTGGTTGAACGTTGACCTATGAACCAGGAGGTTATGTTTCAATTCTCAGTCAGGGCACATGCCCAGGTTGAGTGTTCAATCCCCAGTGGGGGTTGTGCAGGAGGCAGCCGGTTCTCTCTCATCATTGATGTTTCTGTCTCTCTTTCTGAAATCAATAAATATATTTTTTGATTAGGGCCTAGGATGCAATGACGTTGCAGTTCCATGGGTCCGCCCATCCATCCTCCTGTGCACACATCAAACAACGCAGCGTTTCATCGAGGGACACCGTACACCACACACACTGCAGAGGGACAGCCACTCCCCCAGCTCCAGGCCCACCTTGCACTTGCACACGTGTGCCTTCCTCTGTCCCATGCACCCAGCCCAAACCTTGCCGCCAGAGACGCGGAATCTTTGACGTGGAGCAAACATCACAAGAAGTGGGATAAGAACCGAAGGGAAGAACTGATGGTGAAAATAATCTCCGTCATTTATCAGGGCCTGGCTGTGTAAGATATTGTCCCACAGATTATCATCTCTTTTTCATCTTGCAATAACTCTCTAAGATAAGCCACTACTTCTCTACTATTTCCGTCAAGGAAATAAAGGTCTATAAGGTCAAAGAAATTGTCCAAGGCCACGCAGCCAACGAGCAGCATAACCGAGACTCAAACCAGGTCTCTTTCCCTCCAACTGATTGAGGAAAGCCAACCGCTGTCGGTCCAAGAGCCACCTTTATGAGGAAGGCATCTAATTTGTAATTCAAATGTAATATTCTCCTCACTGGCACTTCCTATGCTGAGTGGGGCGTGCAAAGGACTTTTCTGAAGTCGGGCTGGATTTTAGCCGCGGATGGCAAAGTGCAGAACAGTTTCCTCCTTGGTATTTTAGAAGTTCTTCATTCTAACCATCTGTTGCGGGCTGACAGATGGGTTGATCCATGACAGGATAATGGGTCTTCAATTCTAGAAAGGCATAAGGAATGCTTAAAAAATAGCAGCTCTTTTCATGAACCTAACTGAGCTAACACCTCTTGCTCACTTGCAAAAAAAAATATTTGTGGGAGGGAAGTGTGAAATACAATCATAATCATTCCCCTAAACAGAAGATTTCTCACTATTGCCAAAGGTCAAATCCAGTAAAATATGCCTATTCTAAAATTATACTAACGTTTTCAAATCCACCGTTTAAAAGGGTACACAGGGCGAAGGGGAAAGGTATGCATAAAGAAAAATAATAGACCTAACCGGTTTGGCTCAGTGGATAGAGCATCGGCCTGCGGACTAAAGGGCCCCAGGTTCGATTCCAACCAAGGGCACATGCCCTGGTTGCTGGCTCGATCTCCCCCAGTAGGGGGCGTGCAGGAGGCAGCCAATCAATGATTCTCATCATTGATGTTTCTATCTCTCTCCCTTCCTCTCTGAAATCAATAAAAAGATATATTAAAAAAAGAAAAAGAATAAAAACAATGCCCTCCCTCCGCCCCCCCCAAAAAAACCTTATTCCATCCCTATCTTTCAGTCACTTCATTTTTTTAATAGGCAGCCAGTGTTAGAGTTTCTTATATCTTGGAGATAATTTAAGGAACAGGCCAATTTTTGAAATCCAAATGCTTTTCCCTCTAAGTGACTCAGCCAAATGTGAAGTCTCTATCCTTTCTCCTCCATCCAGGGGTATATATGAGAACTTGTATATGTGGCAGATATTTGGCGAGGCCCAGGGACACAAGTGCTCCAGACTGTCCCCTCCCCAAGGAAACACTACAGTCTCGTGAATGAGACCAACTTGGGAACAGACTTGGGCTAGCACAGGCTATGTGCCTCCTGAATGAGCATTGATCAGAGCAGTGGCTCATTCTCGCAGGCAGAACGTCTTCAAATGGCCTTACGTGTCTTAACCCAGCCACCCAGCTCTTTTCCAATCATGCACTGCAGCCAGATGAAATATTCACACACACACACACACACACACACACACACACACACACACACATGCATGTGCCTGGTTGTTGCAAAGTATTATTGTAGCTCTACCTACAAAGAACCACTGGCTCAAAATTTAGACTGAATTAGCAAAAATTCAGCCATATGAATTTAACCTCAGCAGATAAATCTATTTTCAAAAGAACATCAGAATACAGATTGGAAAAAAAAAGTCATTGCAGCTGAATTCATGGTCCAACATCATTCACCATGAAAAATCCAGCCACGCCATCATCTTCACCACCATCATCATCCCACCCTTTAACACTAGAAGGTTCCCGTTTCCATGCTTACCATGTTTACTTAAATTTAATTTTCACAGCAATCCTTTGAGTTAGGCAGTCCTATTTCATGTTACAGATAGAGACACTGAAGCCCAGAGAGCTGTAAAACCCCTGACCATTTTGCTTTCTTGCATTATTTCCAGCCACACAAATCAACTCTTCCCTGCCCTGTCTGGGAGGTAATTGGTGTGCAGCACAGTAAGTTAACAGGATTATGTTTTCAAAGGAGTCATTGACAGCCCGGATTTATCTCAGCAGTTCCTCCCACTCTAAGGTTATGTAATTCTGGAGGAGGAGAAGCGCATTTTTTTTCCAGTTTCAGGGAAGGTGATGGCAAGAGAGCATAGAGCCGGGTTCAGAAGGTGGTATCTGGAAGGTCTGCCAGCATTTTCTGAGTCAAAATTTCTCCGTGTAACTTCCTTGAAATGATTTCCTATAATACACAGCCATTTTAAAGTATAGGTTAGTGGTGGGGGCAACTTAAAAATATTTAGACAAATTAAGAAATGACTTTAGATTATCTGATATTTTAATTATCCATGACTTTACTCTTTGCCATTGTATGGAGGGAAAAGATAGTTGTGTGTTATCTCTTTCTTAAGAAGTGTGTGTGTGTGTGTGTGTGTGTGTGTGTAGTGTTATCTCATATATATCTGACTCCCAAGTTTTATATACATAAAAGACTGTGGTGGCAGAGTTTTGTTCACATGATGGGAGAACATTGTACCTCAGGGTACCCGTGGAAGGTGAAGTTCAGATCTGGCCACTTTTGACTCTGAGCCTCCTGCCACGCCCCCTGTGTGCCACACTTCCTCCAGTCCTTTCATCTGCAGGCAGCCTTTCATCTGCAGATATGTTCACAAGGCCCAGATGTTTCATGTCAGGTAGACAAAGCTGGTGGGTAATTGCCTAGATTGTAGCATTTTCACCTAGTTGCTTCAATGGTAACCCCCCAAATACTTTGGAAGAGCTAACAAATACATAAAAATAAAAGAGATGGATAAGATGTTCAGTAGCATCTCCAAGTTTCCAGATTGTTTGGAATTGGTGTTTCAGGATTCTTAAAATATATTCCCAGAAGTGGGATTGTTAGGTCAAGAGGTAGGTCCATTTTTTATTCTTTGAAGAAACTCCATACTGTTTCCCACAGTGGCTGCACCAGTCTGCATTCCCACCAGCAGTGCACGAGGGTTCCCTTTTCTCCACATCCTCACCAGCTCTTACTGTTTGTTGATTTATTGATGGTAGCCATTCTGACAGGTATGAGGTGATATCTAATTGTGGTTTAAATTTGCATTTTTCTGATGATTAGTGATGTTTAGCATTTTTTTGTATGTCTCTTGGCCATCTGTATGTCCTCTTTGGAGAAGTGTCTATTCAGGTCCTTTTCATATTTTTAAAAAATATTTTTTATTGATTTCAGAGAGGAAGGGAAAGAGAGTTAGAAACACCAATGATGAGAATCATTGATTGGGTGCCTCTTGCACATCCCATATTGGAATGGAACCTGCAACCTGGGCATGTGCCCTGACCAGGAATTGAACTGTGACCTCCTGGTTCATAAATCAATGCTCAACCACTGAACCACACCAGCCAGGCCTTTGCCCATTTTTTAATTGGATTATTTGTCTTTCTTTTGTTGAGTTGTATAACTTCTTTATGTATTTTGGAAATTAACCCCTGCTGAAGTCCTGGACAGTGACTCCCACCCCTAAATCGCAAGGGAGGATATCATCGGAAACTTGGAGATGTTTCTTTAAAGTATCATCCTCTTACATCATAGCGATTTTGCTTGAAGTGAATAAAGAAGCTTCTTTTTTCTGAACTCATATCAGACGGTTTTCTAAGTCAGACAGATCTGTATTTGCATTCTGCTCTGCTACTTTCCATGTGTTACCTGATGTACCTGGGCCTCAGTTTCCTCATCTTAAAAATGGCACTAAAATGCTGTCTAACATGACACTTTTATGGATAATTTCATAGAAAATCTCTCAAAAGCACTCAAAACATTATAGCTATTATTGTCCCCCACTTAGCACAGTCCCAAGCATGCTGTAGATAATGCATAGGCTTGTTAAAAGAATGTATGAATGAATGAATATTACCATTCAGAAGTCATTACCAATCAGCAAATCTCTTTAAATATTTGAAACCATCATAGCATGGTAGTTAAGAACATGGGCTCAGGAGTTGTGTTGCCTGGGTTTGAATTCTCATACCATCACTGATCGTCCATGCGGATCTCAGACAAGCTGCTCAGCCCTTTGTGTGAGTTTGCCATGTGCAAATGGGATCATGATTGCAACCTCCTTACAGGGGTCTTGTGGGAGCAATTAGATGAGGGTTATAAGTACTTAACATTATTCCGGGGATATAGTAAGCATTTAAGAAAAATATTACTATTATTACTTACTAGAGGCCTGGTTCACAAAATTCGTGAGCGGTACAGTCCCTAGGCCTGGCCTGCAATCAGGGCCATCTTTCCAGGCTGCCCGCAGCTGGCCACGCACTCCCTCCCCACCCCCGTCGCCACCCACCCCCAGTTCCCTGTTCACCATAGGGCGATCAGAGCCTGCCAGCTGGAGAAAGGGACCGAGAGGTGGTCAGTGCGCCTCATAGTGACTGGTCAAACAGTCGTTCTGGTCGTTCTGCCATTAGGGTCAATTTGCACATCACCCTGTTATTATATAGGATTTTATAGAAATATAAGTGTAATATCACAAAACTTTGTTGTTGTTGTTGTTTATCAACTTTTCCTTGGTTTCATTGCTATGGGATCTTGGAATTTTCCAGAAGACAAACCAAAAAGTTGTATAAACTAAGTGATTTGTTCATAAAATTCACATTTCTTTCACTGTTTTATCTTTCTGTTTGTTTCTATAGGACTTCATCGTCACTGTAGTCTTTTCGTTCTTGTGGTTGGTGGGTTCATCAGCATGGGCGAAAGGACTGTCTGATGTCAAGGTCGCAACGGATCCCAAAGAAGTGTTGTTACTGATGTCAGCCTGCAAACAGCCATCCAACAAGTGCATGGCTGTCCACAGCCCCGTGATGTCCAGCTTAAACACGTCTGTGGTATGTTTCCACCTGTGCTTTATCTCCCAATTCTTTGTTTGCCTGTCAAGTGATTAAAACATCTCAGAAGTCATCTTGGAAGTTTCTGCCTCCAAAACTAGGCCAATCTAACAGGTGATATTTCACTCCTTGTGCAAGCTGACCCTTTGGTCCTGAAGTTACTATTGTCAGAACCCATAGACTTCAATGCTGCCAATTACAAAGTTCTTAATAAGAGCTCAGCAGGAATTGGCAGCTGTTGCTTGGATGACAGTCAAATCAAAATTCTAAGCCCGAAGCAGATATAAAATCTGAATGTTAAGGCTGAAGCCTGCCAGAAGTTAAAAATGAATATTTGATGGCATAAAGGTTACTGGGAAGAAAACATTGTTCAAGCCACACAGAGCTAGAATACATCCAATTGATTGTCTAAAGAAAAATGCCCAGACTTGGTAGGCAACAGAAAGAAATGCATCGGATAAGAAAGCACTTACAAATGTTATGGTGACTTTTTATCTTTTCTATGCTCCCAGTTTATTTGCTTAATAACTTCAGAAAAGCTGAACTATATTAGTTAAACAAAGTAAAATATTATCATCAAGTGGATAGCTCTTCCAGGAAGACAGAAAACCTGACAGGCAGCAGGTTGCTAAATTGGATTCTTCCTGTATGAGTGTAAGAACTTGTGTTATTCCAAAGAAAAAAACTACGTCTGAGAAAAACAGAAGCTATACTGGAAACAAAAAGAATAGTAGTTATCGGAAAATAAATGACTCAGCAGCACCGGCTGAAGGAACAACATTCTTTAGCAGCCCCCGAAAATAATTCTCTTTGCTTCAAGGTTAATTTATGCTCCTGCAGCTTTCTGAAATTTAATCTGAGAAGGTTTATAAGAAGGGAGGAGGGTTGCTCATCAGCTCCTGGTGGCTTGGCTGTGAATCTTGCCTGGGTAAAATAGTGAACATGGAAACAGACTATGTATTAGTGTCTCATAGTCATTTTAAATTTTTTTTATTGGTAATTTTTTATTGGCTGCTTCCCACATGCCTTCTTCCCGGGATCCAATTTGATACCTGGGTATGTGCCCTGACCGGGATCCAACCCTGTTATAGTTATAGACCCATATCAGTTAAGGTCTTCCAGTTCCTAGTGACAGAAAACTCCATTCACACTGGTTACTGCAAAACAATCCTCATCTCCCTACAGTCTGTTCTTCACACCTTCACTTCTAGCACCAGCATCTGTGTGCATTAGAATGTTAGGGTTGCAAGTAACAGAGATTGACTCTGACTCACTTCATCAGGAAAATTAGTAGCGCAGGAAACTGATGAGACCTGAAGAAATGGGCTCTACCCACAGCAGGGTCCAGGGCAGGATCAAGGTTCCAGGTGTCGGGAACCGAAGAAAGGTCCCATCAAGGTGCTGTTGATGGCAAGTTGCATAGCTCTGCTCAAAATGCAGAGTCCCTGGAAAGAGCTCCACAAGGGCAATCACATTTCTATTCCCAAAAGCAGAAGGACAGTATGTTAATCTGAAAAGCACAGCCATTTTTTTTCCCTTGCAAACTCATTCAGCTCCGAATCATACTGAGCTAGCTTTTACCAAAAATAAAAATAAAAATAATTGAAAAAATATTAAAAATGTCTCTTCCAAAGGCAGGACCCAGGGCCAGGACCCTGGAAGGCTGGCAGGAAATGGGACAGTTCCCATCCTCCCTCCCCATCTCTGATGCTGCCTGCATGGCTGCTACAGGATTCCCTGTTATCAGATGGGAGTTTTTCTCTTTTTTCTGCTCACACAAGAGAAGACTGCCACTGTACAATTTCTGTGTTTATATTTCTTTTTACAGAAATGTCTCCAACTGAGAAAAAGCCACTCAGGTTTAACCCCAGATTTCTGGTAGAATCTCATTAGCTCATCTTGGGCCAAAATAACTATATTTTGTAACTGGGTAACAATTTACTTTCTTCAAAGCACTTTGGCATCTATAATTTCTCCATAACACTGATAGGTAGGCGTACCATCCAGCTATTCCAGATGCAGGGAGCTGAGGCGAAGGGCTTTGCATAAGGTTTCTCGAGCAGTGACAGCAATGCCAGATTAGAGCCAAGTTCTCCTAATGCTGTTGCCACTGACGTGGTGAAGGGCTGGGTTTTGCAGTGAATCTGCAGGCATTTGAATCCTGGCTCCACTGCTCAATAACTGACTGTTCTTAGGCAAATTTAGTAAGCTTCCTAAACTTAGTTACGTTGTCTACAAAATCTATAGTTTTTCATCATCTATAAAATGGGGATATTATAAAAGAGACCTCACAAGACTGTTGAAAGGATTTGATGCTATAATATCTAAGTACTTAGCATAGCGCCCAGCATGTGGTAAATGTTCAGTAAGTTTCCAAGGAAAGCTGCTACAAAAAGTGCATTTATTTCCTTAAATCTCACATAGTGTTAGGGCCTCACAAGGGAAAGAAAAGAGTGTTTTTTACTCTCTCAACTTTCCTTACCAAGGTTCATTGCCCTTCTATCCAAAATTTCCACTCTGTGTCACCAGCCTCACCATAGGCGATCTTGACACATTTCAGTTCATCCATATTTCATCTCCCCTTCTCTCATGGTACCTGGTGTCTCTCTCTTGTCCGTCCTCACATCCGAGCTTGAATCAAAATCCTCACTCCAGTTTCAGTGGCAAGAAAATATTCAAGAGCCTGTGTGCCCCTAAAATGTGCCAGCCTCGAGGCCTGCTATCTCTGTGATATGAATGGAGTAAGACATCGCTGTTCCTTAGATATGGGGCACATTGATTACATTCTTAATTTAAGTTGCATTTCCCTTGTTTCCAGGTTCTTCTTGAGCATTTCTTTTTTAGCAACCAACTAGCATCAGGGGAAAGATAGAGACCAATAACTAGAAAACAGTTAAAGCTGCGGCCCCCCGCAGAGCCATCCGTCCATATCTGAAAAGATTCCTTGGTAATTTTTCTACTCATATATAATGTTGACACATTTGTACAGAAGTACAATTTAACCAAAATCTCCCTTTTGATGGAAAATGTCCTAGTTAGTGTACACATAGTTAAAAGGTCCTATATGTAAATTAGAGTCATGTCAGTAATTACCCAATTCATTTTGATGATGCAGCTATTACACTAGTATAAGTGCCTTATTTATGTTTTGTATCTCCCTCAGCAAGTAGACTAGAGCACAGCACAAAGTAATAGTAAGTAAATGTCAGTCAATGTTAAAGGAAAGGAAGCGGATGGGATAGGAGCGAGGGTCGGAGGAAGGGAGGGAGGGAGGTCTGGACAAATCACTCTTCAATTAGATCAATTAGGGGCCTAGAAACTCAGTTTGGGCTTTTGACATCTTCAAGAATACAGCCTCACTGTCAAAGCCCTGTTTCTGTTTCTGCTGCCACAGAAGAGTCAACTGAAAACAATTCATGGAAATACTTCAGGAAGTGGTTCAGAGCGTAGCTTAGCACTCGGTCAGCATTTACTAATGTGCCGGACACTGTCTAGCTGCTCTATGCATCGCCTTCCCCCAAGGAAGGAATAATTGTTTGCATTTCATACGATGAGGTTTGGAGGCTAACTGCCTTGTCTGAGGTCAGAGAGCAAGAAATTGCCAAGCCCAGGCCCCTCTGATTCCAAAGCCTGCAGGCGCCTGCAAGGCTGACAATCAGTCGGTCTGCCTGATTCACCTGCCCCTAAAAGATGGAAATACTTTGGTAAGTAGGTACTGCTCCAAGCCCCCAAGACCACTCATCTTGACCGTACTAGCTCCCCACTCACAGCCCCAGGGTATTCTGGACCACCCACCATTCAGCAACCAAGGGACCAATGTTGACCCAGCAGGACTTGCAACACCCTACTCCAGGGCTACGGCTCAAGTGCATTTTGGCTGGAGTGGTTACTAAATGTACTTTAATATCACCGTTTTGTATGCTACTGTTGTTACCTTGCTCCAATGGGGGCCGTTAAACTGACTGCCGGGGGTTAATGCCCAGGGCAGCCATCTGCCATGGGGAATACTGCAGAACCACTGTTTTGTCTGGGCCCCTGGCAGCCATGAACACGTCTGCTCCCATCCAACCCTTTACACCTGGTCACCCGCCCAGGACACACCTGGAGAAAAAGAGGAATTTGCATAGCAAAGCCTTACACCCCGTGTTTGAGGAAACATTCCTGCCTCTGAAACCTGCGTTTTGTTCCTGCTCTGGTTTCAGTGTTCCCTCCTGAATGCCAAAGGCATGGATGTGCCACCTCTCTGCACGCAATCACACACATGCTCTCTGCATACCCCATACCACTGTCTCTCCCATACTTCTTCTTGAAGTGACTCATTTTCTTTACATCATTACAACAAACGGAAAAGGAGTACCTCTAGCCACAAAATGAAGGTAAATTAATGGACCATCATTAAAATGAAAATAATCCTGTACCCCTTACACTCTGTGAGGAATGCCCATTTGGGGAGATAGAAGGGAGAGACTCAGTCTATGGAGTCAGACAGAACAGGGCTTTGAATCTGAGATCTCATACTTACCAAGTTATGTGACCTTGAACAAGATTCTTAGCCTTGCTTAACCTCAGTTTTCACATCGTTAATATGGATATAATAATGCCACCTTCCACTTAGACTAGCTGATTGATATACATAAACTCCTTTATGCAGTGCCTAACATGTAGTAAGCACTCAACAACAGTCAGATGGCCTCGACATTGAAGGGAAAAGTGATCTTTCATATTGTGAAATTGAGGTTTTTCTTGGGTTTCTGTGCATCTTATTAATTCACTAGAGGCCTAATGCACGAAATTCGTGCAAGAGTAGGCCCTCCTTCGCCCAGCTGCCGGCACTGGCTTCCCTCTGGCACCCGGGGCCCGGGTTTCCCTCGCAGCCCTGGCTTCATCCAGAAGGTTGTCTGGAAGGACGTCTGGACTAATTAGCATATTACACTTTTATTATAGATTTGCTTTTGTTCTCCTTTAGGTCTTTGGATTCTTGAACTTCATTCTCTGGGCTGGAAACATCTGGTTTGTTTTCAAGGAGACCGGCTGGCATTCCTCAGGACAAAGGTATCTTCCAGACCCAATGGAGAAGCACTCGAGTAGCTATAACCAAGGCAGGTACAACCAAGACAGCTATGGGTCCGGAGGCGGATACAGCCAGCAGGAGAGTTTGGGGCCAGCCTCTGATGAGTTTGGCCAACAGTCCAGTGGCCCCGCCTCCTTCAGCAATCCGATTTAACAGGGTAGTATTTGCATTCCTCTGGAGATAGCCTCGCCATCTTCCAGTGGCAAGAGAATTTTTATGTATTTCAATCACTTATTCATGCAGAGAGTGTTGAATGTAAATCAGAGATCTGTAATCCTCATTAAGGCAGAAAGGCTGTGTCATGATAAACGGTACTTAGAGACAAGATGACATGAGGAGATATGTCATTCATCAAAAATGGCTAATTGGATATTGTACCTTGTTATATACACAGATACATGGTCGTTTTGTATATGTGTTGAGATAGTAGAAATATGTTGTAGTTTAAAGTCTCTAGTATGTAATATGCATAAAGTAAATTAAATAGCACTGAGTTTTCCTATGCATTTTGCTGCAAAAATCATTTTAATGATTCCTATAAGACAATTTGGTGTATCTCAATGTGCATGTATTATTATTTTGAGGTGTAGGCCCTATAGGATTAAGTCTCAAGTATTTGTTTCAGACAGTTACTCTTGGTTTTTTTTTTTTACTTAATAAATCGATACTCATATGATTTAGTGCATGAATAGGCATTTTTCTCACAAAATGAACATTTCAATGGAATTTATGAAAATTTTCCAGTTTGCACCATGAATTTGTTAAATGGATGTTCAAAAAAATATTCATACTTTGTATACTTGTAAATTTGTCTCTCTGGCTTCTCCAGTTCTGAATGCATTGTA
Organism: Myotis brandtii; assembly: GCF_000412655.1. NCBI lineage: Eukaryota > Metazoa > Chordata > Mammalia > Chiroptera > Vespertilionidae > Myotis > Myotis brandtii. The sequence goes on along the minus strand of NW_005366456.1, from coordinate 814,241 downwards.
ACTAAGGTTCGGGGTTCTTCTATCCCTATTACTAGATATTCAGTGTTAATATATGGTAATTACCCAATATTTATTCTATTTACTTAGCTAAATATTTACATTCCTGTAACTTTCTATGGTATTTTGTGGATCTTATCCTATGGGCCAAGAACAAAAGGCCCAAGAACTTTTTGTGTTTATAAAGTGCTGTTTTCTTAGAATAATAGAGATGTAGATATCAGACATCATAGTCAAGAATCTATTGTGTTAAATATTAAAGAAGATATTCTGCAGTACCTAAATTACCAACTAAACTTTTAAAACCTATTTATTTATAAAGTTAATATGTTCATCAACTCAATTATTAAAAATTCTCAAGCCTCAACTCAACTTACTAATTCTAATTTGAACGTTACCCATTAATTAGAAATTACTTCCAAAAGCCACTCCGTATTCCAAAGAGGGTTCTCATGAAAGATCCCCCAGAATGAATACATTATCAAGAAAATGCCAATCTTTGCTTCTTTGTTTTAACTCAATTGAAACACGAGGGCCCAACAGTGAGGGAAAGCTGTATTTCTAAACAAAAGTTGGTATCAATGTAGTGAACTCATTGTATGATCTGTGATGTTGAAAACATTTAAACACAAAACAATATTAGATGATATCTGTAACCAATTTCTGGATCCTGTTGGATAAATCTGTATTGTGATATCTATTTGATCTGAATAAAGTTATTGCATACAATGCTGGCTGGATAATGGAGAATCTCAACAATAGAACCTGGTTTAGCTTTAACAATGGAAGAACAAGGGGTAAATGCACAGTGTTTCCAATCTCTTACCCTGTCTTTGTTCCATGAGCACAGGAGTGTTCATTCATTCATTCCACTATTCTGGAACCTTCCATATACCCACCACTATGCAAGGCACTGGGGTTAGGAGAGTAAGCAAAAGCAGAAACATACCCTACCTGAGAAACTTACACTCTATTCAGAGAGACAGACATTAAATAATCATTCCCTGACTATGCTGTGTGCAACAAAGGGAGGCAAGGATTCCCTGAGAACGTTTATCAGAGGGACCTGAGCTAGTTAGGGAGACGTCAGGGAGCTTCAGTCCTGAACATGCATAGAGTTTCACAAGGACCAGGTGGGTGGAATGGCCCAGGCAGAGACCAGCCTTGCTAAGCTCTCGGATGGCAGGATGGACATGTAGAGTTGCCAAAGGGCAATGAATGAGGGTCTTTGTGAAGAGGTGGCTGCTGGTGGGTGTGCGAGGGAAGCCCTGTGTGGGGGCTATGGTCCAGAACTCTAAGGGAGAAAATTGAAGGGTTTTCAGCTGAGGAGGGACACGATGCATTCTGGAAAGATCTCAGCGGCTGCAGGGTAGAGAGTGGAGTGGAGGAGGGCAGAACAAAGGACATCCTGGAAAAGGAAACAAGCCTTGACTCCTAACATCTCTTGGGCAGTGGGCTGGGAGGGGGAACTGGTCCGATTTCTGCCCCATCCACCTTTCATTTCCTGGGACGGTGTCTGGGCTCGACTGCTTCCTTCAGCACCAGCCAGGAGCACAGTGGCCTCTGCTTCTGATACTGTCATGAATGCTCTCTCCAAAGCAGAAACCCATAACCAGCAGTTCGTTTTAGCAGCCTTGAGCACATCTACATCAGCACTCTCATAAACAGAAAGCACTCCCTGCCTTGGTGGAGATCGGGTGCTGTTCCACAGCCGCTGCAGGCTCACATGCTGCTGTAATCCCACTCGGATTTCACTAAGCTGGCTTGATTCCTTGTGGTTTCAAGGAAAGAGCAAGCAGATCTGGCCTTTTCCGAAGGGGAGTAATCCGTGCAGCAGGAGAGCTGGTCTGTGTGCAGCAGCCCTGATTTGGCATCGCAGCTTCCTGCTCACTCACTGTACTTCAGGTGCGACTCCACTTTCCTGAGCCTTCGTCCTTGGGAGGAGGTAAAGCGCACAGTAGGAAGGTGCGCCCCAGGCTCGGGCCAGTGAGGCTGGTCTCTGCGCTGCCATTTACTGGACTCTCCTTTTTCTTCCTTGAGGCCTTCACCAAAGCCCTGGGGCTTTTCTGACGCCACAGAAGCCTGAAAGCCAGTGCAGACTGGAAACATAGGGGAGTTGACACCCTGGGAGGGAGCATCCTCAGTCGCTGGGGGATGTGGGCTTTGGCAAGATGCTTAACTTCACAGTCCATTGCCGCATGTCTATTATGGAGACAACGGTGATATATGCATGGTAGGACTGACAACAGGATGGAAAAGGTAAGCCACGTTAAGGCATGAGAACAGCTTCTGGCACACAGTAGGTAGTTTGGTTCCCCTGAAAGCAGGGGAAGATGATCCCAGGAGGCAGGAGTGAGGGAAGGGAGAGCAAGACAGGTGAGGAGGGAAAACTGATAAAAGGTCACATCGGGGGTGTTACTGTCGAAGGCTGTAGGGCAAGCATGTCAAACTCGTGGCCCACGGGCCACATGGCTCGTTTATTTGGCCCGTGTTAGCCTTTAAGTTTGACATGTTTGCTGTAGGGGCTCAATCCCATCAGGATCAGAGCACGTTCAGAATGGCTCCCGTAACTTTCCGTCAAGGGGCAGGAGCTGAAGCATTTATCTACCAACCCCCAGCCCATGTTGACTGAGATTTGCCCACAGGGGTGGTAACTTGCCCACGTTTGCAGGCTGCACCTGCCCAAGGACTGAGCAGCTCCTGCGATTTCAGAGAAACAAGCCTTGAGCCCTAACAGCTATTAGGCAGTGGGCTGGGGTAGGAGGCATGAGTGCTGTCACTGCCCACCACTCCTCCATCTCCGGGGACAGTGGCCTGAGGAAGGGAAGGGGAGCCCTGGAAGGTGCATGCATGAGGGGTCACATTCGACATGAGCAGGGACTATACTTAGCTGTGAAATCAGAGTCTGGCCGAGGGGAAGGAACGAGGCCATCAAAATCGCCCACGGCAGCGAGCAACAGGCATGGCTATGATCACTTATCTGTCAAATGGAGATGCAGAAAACCCCACCTCACAGGGTCCGACAAAGGCTGACCTGGGCACGGGTGGGAAAGTGATGACCTTTATAGCCCTCTACACGTGCTAGTTGGCTGTTGAATGTTGAGGTATAAGCCCGAATTTTTATAAGTCAGACTTCTAGATGAACAATAGCTCCGACATCTTGGACCTTATTCTCAAGTTTGAAAGGCTCACATAATAGACAAGTAAACAGAACATGTAAGGATGCATTTCTATTACTGCTGTGAAGAAAAGAAATGAGGCGCAATGGTGGGCGGAGCGGAATAGGGTGGTCGACGAGAGCCCCTCTGAGGCCTGCAGAAGGAGGAGTCAGTCATGGGAGACCAGGCAGAGAGAAGAGCACATCCAAGCACATTGGGAGACCACCAAGTACCTTTAAAGGGCTAACAAGAGCAAAACTAAGGGGGCTGGGGCACACCACATAAAGGAAGAGTCAGGAGAACTCTTAGAGTTTGGAAGAACCAGGTCACGAAGGGCCTTGAAGGACATAAGAAACAAATTGTATTTGAAGTAAAGTGGGAATACACTAGGCAAATAAACAGAACAATGACATGACTTAATTAATTTTCAGTTTGAAAAGATCTCGCTATCGATGTCCTGGCTCCAACATACTTTAGTTATATAAGATGTCAACACAGCGGGTAGCTGAGTGAAGGGTTCATGAGACTCTATGTACTACATTCACAATTTCCTATAAATGGGGATGCTGAGAATGGATTAATGAACACATCAGTTCATTCAACAGCCGTATATTGAGTACCTGCTCTGTGCCATGCTCTGTTCTAGGCTGCTGGGGATATAGATTTGAAGAAGGTAGACATGATCCCTGTGCTTGTGAAGAGGGCATATAGAGATGGTAAAAGATACAAGATAAATCCAAACAGTGATAAATGCTAAGATAGAAAATAAGCAGGATGACATGAAGGAAAGCCATGGGTCTGGAGGAGGGTGGCTGCAGCATGACATGCAGGAGCCCTGGAATGAGGACACGGCAGCCTGAGTTAGGATGGGGGCTCCATAAGCTTAGGCGGGTTCCTAGGGCTTAAATATTAGTGCAGGGACACCTTTGATCCTGGCACAAGAATATGTCTTCATTCACATGCAGCACTTGTAGTTTGGTATCCAAAGGTCATACAATGCACCTATGATTTCATACAATCCACTCCACAACCCAGTAGAAGGTGGATGTCATTGTCCTTCTTTGAAACTGAGTTCCCCCAGAAGTAGCCTCTAAGACAAGAATTCGAGTACAAGTAGGGGGTTGGGGTGTGAACCAAGGAAGGGAAGCAAGGTTACAGCTGTGGGCACCTGAGACTCAAATCCCTGGAGAACAGGAGACAGAGCAGAACACCTCTCTCTGTTGGCTCAACAAGGGCAAAGGACCTGCAGTATTTATCCACAAACTCTGGCCAGTCAGTGAATGGCTGCTGTGGGGACAGGATGATCAGACCACCCTGTGTGTGGACCAGGTGGCTGAAGCAGAAAAGACAGCTTCAGGCAGTGGAGCAGGTAGTAGTGGCATTTGGGAGTCACCGAGTCAGGATGCAAAAGGGAATCCAGCAGATATGTATGGGACACCAGCAGTGTCTGCCACACTGAGTTTTGGCTAAGGGAAATAGCTTCACCAATTCAACCCCAACAAAAAGACTAGAACTTAAGTCCCTTTTAGTTTTTAGCCCTAAGAGATTTTTTCCACTAACTCCCAGTCAACATAGTATATATATGACTTTAACCTCAATATGCCATGTGATTTTATCTAGCTGCCCCAAATAGCAATTTTTATAACTATAAAGTAATAATTAACATTTTTGAGCACTTACAGTGCACCTGTCACTGAGTACTTTGCATTTAATCACAACAGCAATATGAGATAGATATTAGCATTAGTCCTAAATAAGAGTTTAGAAAACCAAAATTCAGAGAAGTTAGAGCATGAAAAAATCTTTGTGATCACCTCCACTAATAAAAATAGTTCAAATTGCTCCTACCTACCAAGCATCTACTCTGCACAGATGTTCTATCACGGTTATGCAGCACGGTTCTATCTCTTTTCCTATTTAACGCTCACAGGAAATGCAAGATAAAATAGTGTCTTCATGCCCATTGAGCAGATGAGAAAACTAAGATCCATGAAGATTAGGTAACTGTCAACTCAAGGTTAGAGCTGGACGTGGGTTGACCCCACATTCAAATCCAGTTCTTTTTGCGTCTAAAACTCCTTGCTCTAAACCAGGGGTGGGCAAACTTTTTGACTCGAGGGCCACAATGGGTTCTTAAACTGGACCAGAGGGCCGGAACAAAAGCATGGATGGAGTGTTTGTGTGAACTAATATAAATTCAAAGTAAACATCATTACATAAAAGGGTACGGTTTTTTTTTTTTTTTTAGTTTTATTCATTTCAAACAGGCCGGCTGCTCTAAACCACCTTGCTAAAGCTTCAACAGTGCTACCCTTCTGCTCTGCGCCATTTAACCCGAGTGTGCTTTGTCTGCTACCCTTCTGCTCTGAGGCATTTAACCCGGCTGTGCTTTGCCTGTCCCACTGGCATAGTCAACAGAGACCCAGACTATCAAGTGCTTCATTTGATTTGACTTTCCATGGGGACACTGAGTCCCTAATAGTTAGAAGGATAGATTATTTTTTTCAGAATAATTTGCCAACAAAATCAGACCCAATTCACTGAAGAAGTCATTAAGACTGCTAAAGGTCCAGTTGAACTAAGAGTGATTTCTTAACTTGTTTGACTCAGAGCCTGAGGCTTCACTGAGTTTGAGGACTCGGCTGAATGCTCTTCAAAACCTGTAGGCTGGCAGCCAGTAATTGCAGGCCTGGCCCCAGCTCCTCCAGGCCCACGGGAGCTTGCTTCCAGGTACACTGGGCATAAAAGCTAAGGAGGCTTCCTGGGAGCCCTGTGTTTCTGTGAAAATATTCAAGTCTAGCTGAGAATTTTCACTTAACAGGCAGTCCCCACAATCTGTATCCCGGGCCATTGAACAAGACACTTGGAGGAGGTCAGAATCAGTCTAACGGGTTTCCCGGTGGCTAAGAAAGGGGTTGTCTTTGGGCCTGTGCTTTTTTATTCATGTTTTTATTACCTGACCTCTTGTGGCTTAAGAGGGTCTAACTGGCTTGTGCCGTGAACAAGTTACTGGCTCATGTGAACTTAAAGTTATCCCCCTACTTACTAGAAACAATCCCATGTGACATGTTACCTGCTTTCATGACACTTTGGTCAACATAAGAAAAGCAAAAGGAAAACTCAAAAGTTTTTCTTATTTCAAATATTTTCCTCTTTCCTGTGAACTGACATTTTTCCTGGGTATTTTCTGCTCTGGTCTTTTCAGACATTCGAGATGTTCTGACTGACCTCCCCTGTCCTATTACTTCTAGACTGTGATACATTCCACAGCGGACACATTGCTCTGAGCATTAGTGCCCTCCTTAGAAGTCCTGTGAACCTGGCTCTCTGGAAGCTCTTAGACCTTCTATTAAAATTTCAGTTAGTAATGGCCTGTGCTTCCTCAGATCTTGGCAGCATGGTGCCACGTGCACCCAGGAGGATCGCATTTATCAGCACAGACATTTGCTTCAGAGGAGGCCTGAGGTCCAGAGGCCTGGGAGTTGAGAGCTAGGTTGCATAGGCATTGGTAAATGTGGTCATTAGCTTTATCAATGTAGATTGATCATGTAAACTCCTAGCAGAAGAGTATAAACATCAGGCTGTAGTCACATAGACCTGAATTCAAGTCTTGATTTCATCATCGAAACCAGGCTGTGTGATTCTGAGAATGTGCCTCAACATCTCTGAGCCTCAGACTCCTCAGCCATATGTTGGGAGATAATGATACCTACTTCTATTAGTTTTCTCTAACTGCAAAAAAACAAAACAAAACAAAACAAAACCACTTAGCGGCTTAACCAACACAGATTTATTGTCTTACAATTCTGTAGGATGGAAGTCTAACATAGGCCTCGGTGGGCTAAAATCCGGGAGTTGGCAGGGCTATGCTCAATAGAAGTAGGTATCATTATGCTCAATGTGGAGGCTCTAGTGCAGAAGCCATTTCCTTGTCATTTCCACCTGTATTCCTTGGCTTTCGGCCTCTTTCTCCATCTTCAAAGCCAGTAGCAGCAGGTCAAGTTCTTCTGACATTGCGTCACTCTGACCTCCTCTCCTGCCTCCCTTTTCCACTTTTAAGGACCTTTGTGTTTGCATTGGACCAGTTTAAATAATCCGGGATAATCTGACTTTCAGGTTAAATGATTAGCAACCTTATTCCAGCAGCATTCTTAGTTCCCCTTTGCCATGTAACCTAGCATATCCATAGGTGCTAGGGGTTAGGATGTGGGCATCTTAGGGCAGAGAGTGGGGGAGGAGCATGATTCTGCCTACCCCACTACCCCAGGAGGAAAGGATAAAATAATATAATGTAAGTTTCTTCACCAATTTGCCTTGTCAGAGTGCTCAGTAACTGAAAAAGACAATCAGAATTAATAGTGATTCCAGTCTATGGTATTAAATATTCTGTGAGAAAATGATCCAGCTATAGCACTAAGTGTGGTAATTGATGGCTTTTCAATGGCCTTGTATTGAGATGTCAACCTTGTATTGAGATGTCAACTTGGGCGATGCTCCCAGTCGGGTAGTTTATGGCATCCCCTGCTAAAGCGCTCTAGCAAATGAAAATGCATTGTTACAGGTGGGACCCTTGAATACCAAGCATTCGTTCAGCCAGCACAAGGCTGGAGAAGCAGCAGGATAAACACTATTGCCTCACTGTTCTTACGTCCCGTGGGTGAGAGCACATACAGACCTAACTTACCTTGTGTATTCGTTTGTTTGCTTGTCCTTTATATCTCTCCCTCGTGAACATAAATCCCATGAAGGGCCAGGACTTTATCAGATTGCACCTGCCTGCATCCCCAGCACCTGGAATATACTGGGTACTCAATAAATATTTCTTGAACAAATACAATGTGATACAATATACAAGGTGTTGTATTGCAGATTTGTTCATAAAATATGCAAACTATTGTAATATAGGTGATGCAACATATTGATGCGCCAGAGAGGAAAAGGAATCTTAGCTCTGCTTTGAAGAGTTTCCAGAATGTTTCCAAATAGCCCCAGGGAGCCAACACAGAAAGGCCTTCCTGCCCTGTGGGGCCTGCCCCTCTTGGCCCTCCTGACTCATTTCCAGTGGACTCTTTTTTGTCACCCTGTTTCAGACTGCACCATCTGCAGGTCAGAGTACAGGCATACGTAAAGCCCACACCTGTGCATCATGGTCAAGCGCATCTAATTATCCACCATCCCCATCTGCTTTCAGATATTGACAATCTGTGGAGGCTGTAAAAGGAGTGATGGGATAGACTCTATCCGATAGAGGATACCTAGAGGGGCGAACATTTGTCTACAGAAGCAACAGGCAATTAACAAGGCCCAGGCAATTAACAGGGCTGGGGTCATCTCTTTGCCATGTATCCTACAACCCACAGGTTCTGGGGGTTATGAGCACTCTTGACAATAAATGCATTAGAATGTGCCTCAGCGCACACAGACACTAACTCAGACTTCCACAAGTCTCACCTTTACCACCTGGGACACACTCTTCCACCAGGTTCCATTCTGTGCCGTTCCCCTGAACTTCACTTGTTTTCAACGCTGGCCTTCACGCTCTCATTGATTCACATGCAGTGAGGGGTCACCCATGGTTGACCTGGGCCATTATGGGGCCCAGTTCTCCACGACACACGACACACATGCAGGGTTTGACTCCAGATCAAAGGTGTGGTTTAGTGAATATGAGCCAAGCTTAGACTCCAGAAAATTCTCCCCCTGGTTCTAACCAGTTCTCTTTGCCATCAATAGGCACCTTTCCTCCCCACCCCTCACCCCCCTAATATGCATTTAGCAGAGTCTTCCTTTGTTGGGAAACCAAGAATAAATAGGAAGTTGTGTTATCCCGGGAGGGGATTTCTGGGTCCCAGGAGAGACAAAGGCAGGGTGAGGTACATCCTAACAAGGGGCTAAAGAACTCACTTAAAAGTCTATTTCTTTCTTCCAATTTGGAGTTTTCCATGGGGAACAAAGCATGAGGAAAGTCCCTTGTGTGGAAAAGGGAAGGAGAGACCAGTGATGCAGGGCAAACCAACTGCCCATATTGTCTATGGCTGCTTTCGCAGCACAGTGTCAGAGACCATGTGATCTGCAAACCCTAAAATGTTTACTCTCTAGCCCTATTGCTAAGTTTCCTAACGGCTCCTCTAGTCAATGCCTACTGCAGGACACACGGGCTGCTGAATCAATCTTCTGCTCCGACACATACCACAGCAATGAATATTCCTGAACACACACCTCCGAGCACGTTAGCAAGCATATCCCTGGCTTTCTTGGGTCAAACGATATATGTGTTCTTAATTTTCATAGATATTGCCAACTGCTTCCTCAGAGGTTCTATCAACTGTACCCCCAACTGCCGTGTACAGAAATACCTTTTACTGCTCTTCATAGTTGCTGACAGGTAGTATCAAGAGCTTTATCCTTGAACAAATGCATATGAGCTAGGTAGCATTATACTAATTTATAGAGGAGGAAACTGAGGCACAGAGAAGTTAAGTGAACTTGGCAAAGATCAGAGGCATGGGGGCACTGTGGCGAAGAAAACTGACTTTGGGGTCAGACTATGTGGGTTTGAATCGCAGCTCCACTACAGTTGTATCTGTGAAATCGGGAAACTAACTTAACCCGTCTAGGTCTTGGTTTCCTTTCTTTTTTTAATAAGAATAATAATAGTAGTCACTTTATAGTGTGATGGTGGGAAATAAATGTGAATAAATGTGAATAAATTCTGAATGTGTTCTGAACTCTGTCTCCAGGCCAAGCCTCCTACATGGCTCAGGAGGAACTGTCTAAGGTTTTTAGTCTACTGTCTCCATGAAAGGCCCTGAGGCCTCTCCGCCTGACTTGCCCACCCTCCTTCTACCCGTCACTTGCCCGTCTCTCACCACGCCTGCTATTCCTCCTGTTTTCCCTGCTTCTGGAAATGGCAGAGATCCTCTAACAATTCCACAGTTAGCCGAGCCAACCACCAGAGGGTCATTTTAGTCACTTCTTCAGAAGGGACATCTGCACATCCTCTAGTCTCCCTGGAGGGTATAAAATCCATACCCTTATTCTCCCCCGCTCTCCCATAATCCCTGGTTTAAATTTTTTATTTATTATTCTTATATAAAGAATCAAGCTCCACTCTTTCAACAGTCTCCAACCTAGCCCGTTTTCCACCATAATCCAGCCTCCACTTTTTGAAACTTTTCCATAGCTCCCCTTTGCCCGCAGGATACACTCAACCCACCAAGCATGGCAGATAAGGCCACCCTTCAGCTTCTGGCCTCTGTTCTCGAGCCCCAAGGGCTTCCTTTCCCACTGCGTGCTCCTCCCTCTTCCTGGAAGGCTCTTCCCCCAGCACTTCGCATGACTGTGAAGGACTCTTTAATTATTTTGGAATCAGCTCAGATGTCACCAGAGAGACCGTCCCTGAAACTTCAGCATCAACATGCCCCCCACCTAAACTTGTCAGCCCATGCTCCTTCGTAATGTTGTGTCAGATTTCCTTATCACCAGTCACTGCGTTTGTTTATTGTCTATCTCCCCTACTAAAATGTAAGCATCATGAGGAGGGGACCCTATCCATGGCCCTCAGCCCTTGACACAGTGCCTGGGACATAGCTGGCACCCAGCCTCTGTTGGTTATTGAACATCCATCATGAATGACTCTCTGAATGGATGGATGGGTGGATGGACATATATAAAAAGCAAGAATCTGTTCTAACTCATGCAACTAAGAAGTGGTTCCAAAATGTGTTCCCCTGTGTTTCTTCCCAAAGTAACACTTGTTCTAAATTGGATATTTGAAAGAAGAAATCTCAGAGTATATGAAAGAGACAAGAATTCTTGCTGATCAGTGAATAGGGTCAATGATAGTCAGGTGGAGGCAACTGAGGTCTCAGCTAATTTTCCTTTGGATGTTATTTGAGGTCGTTTGTGCTCCCTGAAACCTACAAAGGGTTTAACTAATTATAAATTGGTAGTGGGATTTGCTCCAACAGATGTGCCATGTAACAATTTGTCTTCATGAGAGGTGCTGAGGAGTTCAAGGCAACTTTGATGCCCCATTTCCCTGAGTCAGAGCTCAGGCGGAAGAACATTTTGTTGGGGAAGCTAGAATCCTCCAAATAGATTCTTTTGTGTGTTAATATCTCTGCTGGGCTCCAGATTGGATCTTTCTGTTTACAACTTGGTTATCTTTGTTTCTGTCCAGTTCCAAACATGCCACTAGGAAGACAAATTGCCGGCTGTCTTACGTTTTAAAAAGCCAATTTTACCAACACAATATTTTTAAACCCCATATGCACGCTATGGTGAGAATGTGCTCCAAATAGAGAAAAACAAAAGTGGTAAAAATAAAAATAGATCTTGCTAGGATTCTGGGACTCCAAGCCTCTCCAGGTTAAATCCCTTTCCCTCCACCACGGGAACACCAGCAGAGACTTAGCTCACAGGGTTCTCACTTCTTCCGTGCAGATTAGTCTCCACTCTGACACCAGCACAGGGTCTGAAAGTCAGGTACTGGAGACGTAAACGAGAAACATCAAGGTCTGAGTGGAGGCTGGACGCTCCTTTCCCTGGCGGATGAGCGTAAAGGAAACAGCAGCAAGGAGAGGAGGAGACATCCAAGAACTCCACCAGGACAATAGCCGGTGCTCAAAACACTCCCAATGATGGAACTTGGCAGGGCTGGGACTTCCCCCGTCTCAGAAACACAGAAAGTGGCTCATCAGAAATCAGACAGCAGGCACACAGCTCCTGAAAGATCCGCAGTAGAGAGAGAGGGAGGGAACCCGTCACTCACCCCACCCCTGGGTGCCTGGTGTGATGGTTGGGACTTTGTCTTTATTTATTCTGTGCCGGGTGCTCTAGGACTTACGACCACCTTGATGCTATGTGAAAGCTGTGCCTGCCATTTTCTTAAGAAAAAAAATTCAGACTTTATAACTAATTCAGACCAAGGTGGTTATAATTGGGGAAAGGAAGGAACTGGGCAGATGGGGCCCAGGATTAGGAAAAAAAAATTTCACCACATGCCTATTAGATGTGTGGTTTAAACCATGAAAATATGTTATTTATTCAAAGATAGATGTGTGGTTTAAACCATGAAAATATGTTATTTATTAAAAATAAATGAAAAGTTTGATTATAAATAGTTAAACTGAGGACTTTGAAAGCAAGCATTTTCCTCACAGAAGCTACCATTTCTGGGGAAAATGCACGGAGCATTTCATTGTCAGGGTAAACAATTTCTCCGTCTCTCCGCCAAGCCTTTCTAAGCATATTTTATGAAGCTCAGCATTGTCGCCTGATTTCTTCACCCTGTGGACATAAAAATTCTAAATTCAGACCCGGGGATTAACAAGAGAGATTCCAGACCCTCTTAGTGAGTGATGGACTACTAACCATAACAAAGCCTGCAATCATGCTTAATTTTCTGTGTTAATTGACAAGATAATAAGCATCAATTTTACATATGTGTGTGTGTTGGCTGTGTCACTGCAATTACATGACATGTTTTATTCATGAGTGAGGCACCAGACTGCTCCAGGGAGCCCCCAAACCAGTTTCCCCCTCTCAAATAAGCGTCAAGAAAGGTCTCCATAATGACAGTCATCACTGGAAAATGAGAGGTTCTCTCTCCCCACATTGCATTGTAAGATAATCAAAGCCCAAACCAATAAAATGCAGAGCCCTCTTATTCAGGAATGTAATTTTCACTACATCGCAGGCAGTTAAATGCATTAGGCCAGCTGCTGACACCCTCCCTGGGTGGGCCCATGACAAAGCCACAGTCTTTCCAAGTGGTGTTGCTGGTGCCCAGCCAAGGAGAGGACAAGGGCTGGGTTTTCCAAAGGCTTGGGCCCCACTGCCTACTGGCTTCTGGGCAGCAAATCCAAAGGAACTGTCCGATTAAAAGCAGACAAACAAACAAAGATGGTGCATCAAATATGTAACATCAGAGGGTCAAATCCTGTATGAATGAACCATATTTCCCTGAAGCCTGTTTCTTTACCCATGGGCTGGCTAGCTTCTGGGCAGCAAATCCAAAGGAACTGTCCGATTAACAACAGACAAACAAACAAAGATGGTGCATCAAATATGGTAACAAAGATGGTAACATCAGAGGGTCAAATCTTGTATGAATGAACCATATTTCCCTGAAGCCTGATTCTTTACCCATGGGCTGGCTGTCAGCACAGGGGGTTAATAGCAAAGTCCCGTTATTAAAACAAGGTCATTCTAATGCAGTCCATTGTGAGGCCACAGCAGCATGGACATCAGAAAAGGGTTAGCAAAGGGTAGATATGAAACTTGTTAGAGAGAATAAATAAATGAACACCTGACTGCGCAGTAGGTGAAGGCAACTGGGACAGGGACAGGAATGCAGTGCAGTTCCATAAACGCAAGGAGGGACTCTCATTGGCAAAGAAGCACAGTGAGGTCATGTGAGCCGGATGGTATCAGGTCAGAAAACAGGCTCTTGAGCAAGTTACTCAAGCTCTCAGAGCCTATTCATGAAACTATTGCAAGTACGTTCTTATTTATATGTATTTATTTCCTGTACTTTTTGGCTCAATGTGGCTTCTGCTGTATACTCTCATTATAGAACTTCTGTTCAGCTGGACTTCAGGGGGTTCTCAATGATGGGTGCTCTGCAGTTTAGTTGTAATTTTGATGTGATCATGAGGGGAGGCAGATACGGCATTGACCTACTCGCCATCCTAACCGAAGCCATATTGCAAGAATTTAAGTAAGTTAATGTTCCTAAAATTTTCCAGGGACTTCCATTTCCAGAACAATGGAGTAGACATATTTTTCCTAATTCTGTTGTAAAGTACAACTGAAAATTCTGGACATTAAACAAGGAACAGGAAAGGAACAGCCTGGCAGAACAGGGAATTTAGAAAATAACTACTCTGCCGCAGCTAAACTCCATTACAAACAACTGTGCCCACCTCCACCCACATCAGCCAAGATCAAGTGATTAGCCTAGACCTCATCCTCTCCAGACAGGAATGAAGGGCCCCACATAAGGGTGTTGACAGAGAAGGCTGAGAAGGAGGTCAGGATTTTCATCCTCCACGGGTGGAAATGAATCCTGCTACTTGCCACCTGGTTAGCTGAGACCACGTGAGGAGCCTGCCCTTCTACCCACACTGGTAGCAGTGCGTGACCCTTCGCATCCCTGCTAAGAGAATTTGTTGCCAGCAGACCTACTTTTTAAAAAATGATTAAAGGAAGCTCTCTGAACATAAGGTATTCTGTATTTGATGTACTTGTTTATTGTGTGTTTTTCTACTAGAAAGTATGCCGTAGGAGGGTAGGGATCTTTGTCAGTTATTTTCACTGTGTGTCCTCATTGCTTTCAATAGTGTCAGACTCATAGTGAGTGCTCAATAAATATTTGTTTAGGAAATTAATTGCAAGTTAATTTCTCTGTGTATTGCAGGGCCGTTAGCTGTAAAGTTGAGTAAATGATGCTTCTATTCTATATGAATATGAAGATTAAATTAGGTAATGTTACAAAACACAACTTTCCTAGGATATATAAAAAACACCTAAAATAAAAATTCTGATTAAAAAATGAGCAAAGAACTGGAATAAACATTTCTCCAAAGAAGACACACAAATGACTAATGACACATGAAGAACATGAAGAGATGTGCAACATCACTCATCATTAGGAAAGTGCAAACCAAAACAGAAATGAGTTACCATCTCAGTTCAATTGCTACTATTAAAAAAAAAAGGAAAGAAAGAAAAGAAGTGTTGGCAAGGATGTGAGAAATAGAAATCTTTATACACTGTAGGTGAAAATGTAAAATGGTGTAGCTGCTATGGAAAACATTATGGTGGATTCTCAAAAAAATTAAAAATAGAATTACCATCTGCTCCAGAAATTTTACTTCTGGATATACTATGTATCCAAAAGAACTGAAAGCAAGGATTCAAACAGATATTTGTACATCCATGTCCATAGCAGCATTATTCACAATTGCCAAAAGATAGAAGTAACTCAAGTGTCCATCAATGATCGAATAAACAAAAGATGGTTATATACATACAAA
The DNA here is from genome assembly GCF_000412655.1 of Myotis brandtii. Classification (NCBI taxonomy): domain Eukaryota; kingdom Metazoa; phylum Chordata; class Mammalia; order Chiroptera; family Vespertilionidae; genus Myotis; species Myotis brandtii. Next base: position 799,045 of record NW_005366456.1, on the reverse strand, counting down.
GGGGAGAAGGGGAAATAAGCAATTACTGTTTAATGGATTCAGAGATGGATGTTTGTGATGGTTGCAAAACAACATGAATGTACTTAATGCCACTTAACTGTACACTTTGAAATGATCAATATGGTAAATAATTGATATGTCACATGATTTGACCATAATTTTTAAATTAAAAAAACAACCTGAACTATATCAACAGCATAGCAGAGATTAATTAAATGGTAAATTTCAGAGGTGAAGTACAAAATTTATGTCAGACAACCTAGTATTTCTTGTTTACAGTTATGGCTGGGAAAAGAGTATCTAGCTATCTAAGTAGGTCTCGTTGTTCTTTTGCACCAGCCGGGCAAGATCAACCAAGAAAATGGTGAGGGGCTTGGAAGGGTAGTGTCAGTGGCTGCAATGACACTACCAGCTAAAACTAGATTGCCAGTGCACGGTCTCAGCAGCAAAGAGAGTAAGTTTCTGGAATCCTTTTACTGTAGGAAAAGGACAGAGCAGACTATAGAATAACAATTAGATTAGGCCTTGAGAAAAAATCAATACAAGTTATCCCAGTGCCCGGAGCCCAACTATGTAGTTTATTCAACAGAATTTGTGGCAACAAAATTGAGGAAGAACTCAGTAAACTAAATTATTCCTCTTAAGTTTTCATTGGAGAGGAAAGGGGCATCTTTGCTAACAGAATTGAAGACATACTTAGTTGGAGAAGCCGGCTCCTGAGAGTAAGGGCTATTCTTGCCTGGTGGAAGAAAGTCCTCAAAGATAAGATCCAAACACTGAGTGGAATGGTGTTTTATCTCTTAGCTGGGGGACCACAGTGGTGTTGGTGGGGGCGTGCGATCAATGCCTTCCTTGATAGTGGCCTCAAACTGAGGTGAGCCAAGCTTCCTGAACTTCATTCTTCAAATGAATTTATTTGGCAAAAGTTTTAATAAACTTTCTTGAATAAACTTTATGGAAGTAAAACTTGTTTATGTATGGGACCCCTCCCAGATCAAGATATAAAAACACTTTCATTATCCCCGAAAGTGCCCTCACGCTGCTTCATGGTCACTGGTCACTGCCCCTTCCAGAGGGTAACCTCTCTCTCAACTTCCATCGCCATGGAGTATTTTTTCCTGTTCTTGAACTTCAGATAAGCGGAATCATACAGCACAGACGTTATTTTTTTCTGTCTGCCTTTTTTATTCAACATGTTGGTTTTGCAGTTTGTTCATGCTTTTTGTGTATTTGTCGTTTGTTCTCTCATTGATGGGGCGTCTTCCGAAGAGGACAAGCAAACAGCTAGGAAGCATATGAAAAGGCACTCAGTAGCATCGGTCATCAAGGAACTGCAAATGACGACCACACTGTGGTATCAGAATAAATAAAGCTTAAGAAGACTGGGGTGTGCAGAGTGTTGGTGAGGATGTGGAAGAACTGGAACTGTCATACATTACTGGTGGGAGTGTAAAAGGAAACAATTCCTTTGGAAAAGTATGGGGTAGCTTCTAAGAAAATTAAACATAATCTACCCTGCTACTCAGGAATTCCACTCCCACATAAATACCCGAGAGAAACAGGTACATACATAGAAATACTTGTCGCCACTTTATTTATAAAGGTCCCAAACTGGAAATAACCCAAATATCCATCAACAGGACAATGAATACATAAACCATCGTATATTCAAATGAGGGCCTACTGGGTGTAAAAGAAACTTTTCCTCTTTGCATCTCCTCCTTTAGTGGGCATAACACCCTCTTCTTGAGAATTCCACTCATTCTCAATGTCCTGGGAAAGCAGGGACAGAGCACTGGACACTACATATTCCCACGACCAGATATACCCTCAACTTTCTCCGGGGATATTACACTCTCGATCCTGGGTTTAAGGGCTATTCTTGCCTGGCGGAAGTATTCAACAAATGTCCGGTTCCATAAACATCTCCTTAGCATGAGGCTAGAGACCCTGAGAGGAAGATGCTAGTCCCTGCAGAGAAGATAATGGTTGAAACCTTGAATGTTGGAGTCAGAAAGACTGTTGCTTGAATCTTAAGGCCTTTTTTTAAAAAAAACAAAATAACAGCTTATTTTTAACCACATCTGGAAATTTCAACAAACTAAAAAACTTGAAATTAACTAAACTTTATTTTTCATAGCATTGAGAAATGCATATTTTTCATTTACATTGAAAACAAAACTTTTTTTGAGTCCCAAGTCTTACTAGCTATGTGCTCAAGCCCTGATCTAGTCTGCGTTGGCATGTGCACAGCGCGAATAATAATAATGCCACCAAAAGAGTGTTCTAGGAACTGAATGAGCATAGCAATGCCTGGCACTTAGGAGGTTTTAACGAATGCTACTTGTTATTGTTGTTATTATTATTGTTATTATAATTTTCACAAGCTAATGAAAAGGAAAGATAAATCATAGCTAACTATAAATACAAAACAAATGATCAGAGGTGCGAATGTAGAGGTGAAATGCACTTTGAGGATATGGAGAGAAAGAAGAGGTTAGTTTGGGGTAGAAAACGCTGGTAAGATTTCTCACAGGCTTTCTATAGAGTCGGGCCTCAACTTGGGAAACAAGAAGTGCAGCTCTAATGTTAGTGATGAAACAATGCAGGAGGAAGCAACTTGATGTAATCACAGAGCCTCAAGGTTGAAACCCTACTGCCCTACATTTGAATCTAGGCTCATTCATTTATTAGCCATAAGATTTTGGTCAGGTAATTTAACCCCATTAAAACTTCATTTTTACCATTTGTAAATAATGACAACTCCTATTTCTAATGGTTGTTGAGAATAAAAATAAATATTTATCAAAGACCTGGTACAGTACCTATTATTCAATGCACAGATTTTAACAATCATGTTAATTGTGAGAAATGGAAGGTACACACACACTGCTCCTCTTGGGATGAGGCTGGAGGTTCTCCCCAAAACCGCAATATCATGACCAACCTGCTGGCAGTTGCCTATGGCAACGACTCTTACAGGGGCTTTAAGATACAGAGAATCCAGCAGTTTTTTCAACTGGGAAAAGGCACACATACATGACAATTTTTGCATAATTTCAAGAAGTCCTAGGACTCCCCAAAACAGAATTCATGGAGCTGCTACAGAAAAAATCATCATCATCATCATCATCATCATCATCATCATCATCATCATCATCATCATCATCATCATCATCATCATCATCATCATCATCATCATCATCATCATCATCATCATCATCATCATCATCATCATCATCATCATCATCATCATCATCATCATCATCATCATCATCATCATCATCATCATCATCATCATCATCATCATCATCATCATCATCATCATCATCATCATCATCATCATCATCATCATCATCATCATCATCATCATCATCATCATCATCATCATCATCATCATCATCATCATCATCATCATCATCATCATCATCATCATCATCATCATCATCATCATCATCATCATCATCATCATCATCATCATCATCATCATCATCATCATCATCATCATCATCATCATCATCATCATCATCATCATCATCATCATCATCATCATCATCATCATCATCATCATCATCATCATCATCATCATCATCATCATCATCATCATCACCATCACCATCATCATCTTCATCATCATCATCATCATCATCATCATCATCATCATCATCCTGTTGTTTGTGGTGCACTTGTTCACCCCTCATTCCATTCTCTGCCCTTCTCTATATCCTAGGAGGCTGATTCCTACATATCCCACCACCCAGGCTCCCTGCCTCTGTCTCCTGATTGGCTGAGGCAATGGGGAGGCACAGGTTGGAGATCAGAATCTGGGCAACTTCTCCCCCACTCCCTCCCTGCTTTGCCTGATTTCCAGCCATGGCTGCCTCCCTTCAACCACAGCTTCTGTCACATGGCTCCTGCTCCAAGAATTCAGCTCTCACTCGATCCAATACACAATTTCCTCTTTTTGTCCTTCCAGGACAAAGTGTGATTAGCTTCTAGGTGCTTCAATATCCATGTTGAGTTTCCTAACCCTGCCCACTAGGTAAACCTTTCATGGATATCTCTGGTGCCATTTAATTAGATTCTGTGTCCTGCCAGGACCCTGATGACAGTCATCTCTAACATCTTCTTCTCTATGACTATTATGTACTAACTAGTGGTCTGGTGCATGAAATTCATGCACATTTAAAGGAAATTAATTAGAGGAAATATTTTAATATTGCTATTTGCCCTTTCTCTATAATAGAAGTGTCAGAGATGAAAGAAAATTAGTAAAATGTATATGAAAATTTCCCTCCTGTCAGAGTCTGGGGCATGCCGCAGGACCCAGAGTCAAGTCCCCACCCACCCGTGTGCACCTCAAAATCGTGCGAAACCCAGACCCAGCCAGCCCCACCCCCATCAAGCCCTGCAGGGTGGGGGATGCAGCCTCAGGTCCCCCACCAAGTCCCACTGGGTGGAGGGCGCAGCCTCTGGTCCCCCCCCCAAGCCCCGCCAAGCAGGGGGTGCAGCCTCAGGTCCCCTGTCAAGCCCTGCCAGGTGTGGGGTGCAGCCTCAGGACTCCCAGCCCAGCCTCAGGTCCCCCAGCCCCAGGTGCTAGGGCACAAGGGCGCAAGGGCGTGATGATCATTTGCATATTAGCTCTTATTATATAGGATTGCTCCCCATGTATCAGACGTTGTGCTGAGTTCTTCACCAACATTGACATCCACCTTCACAATAACCAACAAGGAATGTATTATTTTATGAGAAAGTAGACTTGGCATTTGTAAAGATCTTATCCCAGGCAACACAGCTAGTAAGTGGCAGAGTCAAAATGCACACTCAGATCTTTCTACTTCCGAGCTTCCTTTTACACTGTCCACAGTTCTCCTGTCCATGTCAGAATCCTGGAGTGTGTGCTACAAATCCAGATCTGGGACACCTACCCATTGCCCTCTGCTGAGGAAACTGCTCCATGTTTTCATCTGAGCAGCAAGGTTGGCTCACAGCATCACCTGATCCAAGGGCGATAATTGCATAGGAGAACTGACATTAAAACTTTGATCAGTATGAGCGATAGTGAGTTAGTGAGGCAAAGGAAACTCTCCCTCCCAAATGGAAGTGAAAAAATGCTAAGGAAATTGGTCAGGAGGTAGAGGGAAGAGAAAAAAAAAGTAAAGAGAAGCAAGCAGTTTGAGTGACATGGCCATATGGTGGAACAGTGACCCGGGAAGCAGTAATAAGATGGCATGTCCCTGGAGCCAACTTAAAGGCTGAACAATGACTATGTGTAGCTTCTCTTGAGATCTAGCTCCTCTCACCCATCAACCCACCCATGATCTAAATAAATAATCACTGGCCATGCCTTCCCTGACCCAGACTAATCTGACTGAGTTGACACATCCCCAGTTTTTACAGAAAGCTCCAAGCTAACACAAGTGAAGTAGCCTCCCTACCAGTCTTGCTGCATTTACTCTGGCTCCCTCTCTAAACCAGCACTCACATTGAAGCTAAAGTGATTTTTCCAAAATGTCCATCTAACTTTATTAGTCTCCCTGCTTAATACTCACAAATGATTTCCTGTTCTTTTGACATACAGTGAAAATCCCCTATGGTGACCCACAGTTCCTGCATTGTCAGCCTCCATCCTCCTCTTCATCCTCAGCCAGAGCCTCAGTCCCCCTCACCCCTCTGGTCCAGCAACATTGGCCTTCCAGTGCCCCTGTTCATCACACTCCTTCATGCTGCTGGGCTCAGCACAGGCTACTCTGTCTGCCTCCAGTGTGGACCCCTTGCGCTTTCACCAGGGATGTATCTCTGACCTCCAGATCTGACACCAATCTCAGGGCACCCCTCCCTTGCCTGGTATTTTTCACAGGTGTCCCTGTTTGCGTGATTACTTGATTAATATCAGTCTTTCCCAAGGTCTATATCTGATTTTGCTTCACTCTTGTGCCCCCGGTACCTTGTAAGATGCCTGGCTCACAGTAAACACTCAAATATGTGTTGCATGCATAAGCCAGCGGTTCTCAACCTGTGGGTCGCGACCCCTTTGGCGGTCGAACGACCCTTTCACAGGGGTCGCCTAAGACCATCCTGCATATCAGATATTTACATTACGATTCATAACAGTAGCAACATTACAGTTATGAAGTAGCAACGAAAATAATTTTATGGTTGGGTCACAACATGAGGAACTGTATTTAAAAGGCCAGAAGGTTGAGAACCACTGGCATAAGCAGTTTAATAAGCAGTCTGTATAGTTGTTATGGAAGAAATGACAATAGTAACAGTGGGCAAGTGACTGTTGCTTAGGAAGGGCCAACACACAACAGGAGGCCCGAGTATGTGTGGCTGTATGCACAGTACCCAGGACCGAGCTCTGCACTTGGAAGGGGAGCCTGATTCTTCTGCAGCCCCAGCATCCACTTTAGCACCTAAGAAAATGCCCAAAAGGTCAGTGGCCCTTGGCTCTCCTTTACTGAGTTTCACTTAAGCTTGCAGGTGTATTTCCAAAAAGTCCCCGTGAACAACTTCATAGCCAAGATATTGCAGGTTGGTGCCTGTTACTCGCCCCAATCCAGCTTTATACTGAATTGGAAAAATAAAGAGAAAAAATGTAAACTGAATTGGAAAGATAAAGAGAACAAATATGCAAACTGAAAAGGTGATACTACTAACTCAAATATCTTTGATTGCTCTTGAGAAACATTTGTAAATCAAAATTGGTAGTGCTGTTAACTATATGACATATACTTTTATATTATCCATGACAGAGGAAATTGTCTCATATCATTCAAATATGTAAAATTATGACTAATAAATAACAGGTATTTCCTACTTTAATTCAAAAACTGTTTTTTGAATACTTAGCCCAGTGTGGGAGATAACAGGATAACCTGACTAGCTTTGCTTTCAAGAGCCTCAGAAACTAATGGAGGAGACCATTGTAACAGAAAATAAACCCAGGTCCAGGATATCATAGAGTTTTGCAAGTAAGAAAAATGAGGTTCCCAAGGGTGATAATCTATTGACAAGTTAATGCCAAAACCAGGTCTGGAACTTTCCTTAAACATTCCCTTTAAGGATACGATATGACAAAGGATATATGTTAAAGATATGACCAATTTCTATTGTTCTTATTGGCTTTCTCAAAACCACTCCATCCATTGGAGGCTGAAATATCAAGCAAACATTGATATGGTCTTCTTAAGGGAGCAAGATCCATCTTCCTACCTCCCATCTGGCCTTGTTCTAATCTCCTTCTCATGTGTCAGGTGAAATAACTTCCCCAAATGGGAATCCGATCCTGGCATGCCCTTCCTTCTTAGTGCCCTTAGGATACCAACCTGAGTCCTTGATAAGGCTCAGCATGCTCTGGCCCTGACCCTGGACTCACCTTCCACCACTATTTCCTTCCTTCTCCAGGTTCCAGACACTCTGCTTCCTTCGGCTTTTCAATCATGCCGTGCTTTCTCCCACGTCAGGGACTCAGCACACACTGTTTCCCCTGCTTGGACCACCCGTCTTCCTTCTTCACCTACTGATTCATTGGACTCAGAGGAAATGCCATTACTCTGACCTGTAGACTGGGTTAGCCCTTCCCTGCCCGCTGTGTATGCTCTGTTGTTACTATTTATTGAGCTGCCCATTTAACATCTGTCTTCTGTACTAGACTCTAAGCCCCAAGAGTGCAGGAACCTATCTCAGCCATTCATTGGTGCATCCCCACTCCCCAGCACAATACTTAGATTTTAGGGAGGTAGGCTAAGCTGTCAGAACAAATAAACTTTAAATCCTCAACGTTTTACAGAAGAAGAAGTTATTTTTTCTTTTTTATGTGACAGTCCAGAGTGGGGCTTTCTGGTCAACGGCAGTTTCACTCCCTACAACCATACAGGGACACAGGCTGCTGTGGCAAGTGTCTTTAACATGTGGATTCCAAAGTACCCCTGATCATTCCTATGTTAATCCTGTGGGAATGGGAAAGAGCGTGGAAGAGCTTACATAGAAGGTGATCACTTCTCTTCTACTCCTTTTCCAATGCGGGAAATTTAGTCACATGGTCACAAAAATACACAAAAGACTAGGATATGTGGGCCAGCCATTGTCAAGCACTTCTTTACCTAAATGCATCAAGGGAAGGAAGAATTTTAAAAGACAGATGACTGCTCCACCAGAATGCTCAGTGAATATTTATGAAACATAGTTCATCTTTAAGCCATTGTATTGCTCTACTGTGGATGTTTATTTCAATACCCAAACTCTCAGAATCATTATGTTTCTTTCATTTTGTTGGCAGCATTTCAATATCCAAACAACTGGCTTCAATAAAAGGTAAGGTGTGGGGCGACTGAGATGTTCGTGTTTTTACTCTACTGTGACAGTCTACCAAGAGTTAAAAATAACAGGACATCAGAGAATGTCCAAAATGTAAGGGACCTTGTGGATAAATCATCAAACCATGATGTTCTTTTTAAAGGTTTGGGAACTGAGATCCTGGCGTGGGAATTAGCTTCCCCAAACTTAGCCCACTGAAAGCCAAGCCACAATGGATCCCGACCCCTAGTCAGTGTGATTCCCACCTGGGGTCTCCTTGTCTCTCCACTGCTGGCATCGTCAGTAAATCGGGAGCAATATCATCAACATCTAATTCATGAATGTTTGGTGGAACTCAGGATGCGGTCAACCCACACCTGCCTCTGATTGAGTGAAAACAGTGTAGCCAACTCCCAAAGTGTAAATATTTGCCCTCAGAATTCCATTTCTATAGGTAAAATGTCTTTAGATCTAACACTATTGCCATAGAAATAACAATATAATTTTTTTAAAAACTCATATACTTGGATCATTATCTTATTCCAAAATGTGTGACTTAAAACATTCACAGAGAAAGAGGCACAGCTGGATTTTACTGCATTGCAGTTGTTTGTCCTCCAAAATGACCAGCCAATGTCGCCAAAGGAGACTTTTTCAATTTAGATAAATCATCTTGATGAAAATATTTTTACACTATCCCAACACCAGACTTATGATTTCTGTTTTATAATTTACATAATTTCCAGTATTTTTGATAATTTCTGACAACATCATGTCTATGATATATATCCATGACATTCCTAATACTTCCTCCCCTTGGGAGGTTGAGGAGGGGATTAAAACTCTGTCACCCTCTCTGCCTCACACACATGTGCACACACACACACGTGCACACACACACACGCACACACATGCACACACTCACCATTCCTAGCACCAGACTTTACATTTGAGCCATATTTATTCCCTTAAGAAAACACAAGATCACCTTGAGTTCTTTTCCCAGAATGTGTTTTATTCTGTAAGTAATGTTAAATGTTATTCATTGATATAAGAATGGGTAGATCATGAAATAGAAGTCAGTATGAACCCACATTTTTTCTAGCTACTTGGGCTTATGCCCTTGATCTCTTGAAGGGTGGGAGTGGAGGATGAGGCCATATTTGTCTGGAGCATACAAAGTCATTTGATAGTGGAAAAGGTTGAGGAGTACTATAATATTGAAGAAACAATTAATCTAGCAAGAAAATGGGAGATATCTAGTGTTTGGTTTTGTTATATATATGCTACCCATGTTAACCTGTACTCTTCTCCTGGAGGTCTTCATTTCCAAAAATAACAAATATTAGGAAAAGTTCTAAAATGAGGTGATTCTGACAGCTTGCTGTACTGAGAGTTACACTAAAGTGTCAGGAAGTTACTAGATCAAATATTTAATGTTTAGTTTTATGGTCCAGGGCAGGAGAAAGAGGTAGAGAATTCTTCTGAGGTTCAAGTCAGCTCAGACAGTGTTTTAGTGTGAGATTGTGATAAGTTTATGTTTAGGGAAGTAAGAAGCACAGAGTAGGGACATGTCAGAGTTGGAAGAGTCCTACAGAATACACTGCCTGAAACCCAACATCCAGAGGCAATATGCGTTATGGTGAGGGGCCAGACTGGCTGGGTGACCTTGAGCAAGCTACTTAACCTCTCTGTGCCTCAGTGTTCTCCTCTACAGTGTGGAGATGATACTGAAACCTACCTCGGAGGCTGATATAGGAACTGAATGTGTTGACTCGTGCACCCCCTGGAGGAGTGGCTGGCAGAGAGAATGAGCTCCACATTCATTCACTACCACCATCCACCAGAAGCCACGCTCCAGGAAACCAAGGATTCTTCTCTCCACATTGCTCACTGCTCTGTCTCCACAGCTAGGATGGGGCCTGGCAATGAGCACTTCCCAATAAATTCTTGTTGGGAGAAAAGAGCATTTAAGGAACTACACACAGTTCATATTATGAAAGCATCAATAGTGAGGTAGGAAATGGCAGGAGAGGTGGACATGAAGCGGCCTGTTTTAATGCTCTCTCCACACTCCCATTCCAGAGGCAAGAGACCCAGTAAACGCTGCCAAAAGAGAAGCATCAATCCTTTGCCTTTTTAATAACAGCCTTTGACAATGTGCTTTCGCTTATCTGCTTGCAATCCTGAAGCAGGCAGGGCGGGGATTGGAGACAAAGTGCTGGGTTTGTAAGTGAAGAGCCAACCGTAAAAGCAGGAAACCAAGGCCTCACAAAGGAGCACAGTGTGGAAGGATAACTAGCGCCCCTCCTTAACTTTTCTTTTGAATATTATCCAGCTCAGTTTTTACCACGAGCATGTGTTATTTTATAGTCAGGGGGATGCATGTTCTGTTTAAAAGATGGGGGAGAAGGGAGAGGAAGCTGGCTATTCCAATGGAGTCCCCATCTAGACCTGAACTTCAACAGAGGGTTGGACATGCTGACTCCACAGCCTCCGTGGGGATGCCTCACGGGACAGTCCAACGTGGCAGAGCTCTCTATGGGCTTGGCAGTCAGACAGACTCTCAGATCATTTCTCTGTCACTGCAGAGCAATGTGGTCTTAAAATTCTGAACTCTGCATGTGTCAGTCCCCAGTATGTAACACTGAGACACAAGTAGCGCCTCCCTCCCTGGGTCTTACTCAGCATTGAATAAGTTTCTGTGTGAAAGGCCCATGGCACACAGGAAGCGAGGACATGTCTGTCACTACTCTCAAGCTCGCTCGCAGCTTGGAAATTCACCCCTCCCTCGCTAGAAGGGCAGGGCCTGGAGGACAGGAGGCTAGCGTCTCCTGAGAAGTCTCAGACAAGGAAAGCAGCTTCTGTGAAGCCCTCCCTAATGACTCTTGGTCATTAATTAAGAAATCAACTGGTCAAAGTTGCAGAAGAAATATTTACCACCTAAGGAATTAAGGTGGTTCCTCTAAGCAATTTGCTTTGTAAAGACAGTACCATTTACAAACAGCCCCACTTTAGCCACTTAAATTCAAAGTTACCACCATATGGCACCCAACCAACTCAAATACACACACCCCAGGAAAGGTAGACACGAGCTAAAGACATATGTCCATCTCCCTGTATTTTTTTAAATATGTTTTTATTGGTTTCAGAGGGAGAAAGGGAGAGGGACAGAGAGAGATAGAAACATTAATGATGAGAGAAACATCATCAATCAGCTGCCTTCTGCATGCCCCCTACTGGGATTCAGCCCTGGCATTGTGCCCTAACCGGGAATCGAACCAGCGACCTCTAGGTTCATGGTTTGACACTCAACAGCTGGGCCACACCGGCCGGGTGTCCCTGTATTTTGATGAGCAGAAAAATAGGGGTAATTGAGAAGAATCCCAATTTCAAATGCAGGTTTCCAGATGTGGCAGAGTTGAAGAGATGTGGAAGAAAGAGCTAAAACAGAATTCAAAAGCAAGGAAGTTTCTAAAGCTGGATTCTAGGCCAGCTGGAAGGGCAGCCGCTAGACAAGCGGGCAGCAGCAGGAAATATAAGGCACAAGCCATAGGCCACGGTGAGACTGAGGATCGGAAACCAGGGAGGAAATCAAGGAGTAAGAAGTTAAGGACACAGCTTTTGCAGACATTCATTTGTGAAGCACCTACTATGTGCTAGGCATTGTTCTAAATGCTGATGATTGCACAGAACACAACACAGGCAAAAAAATCCCTGTCTTTGTGAGTCTTATGTTTTCAATATGGATCCAAATTCAAGCGCTGCCACTTCCTAGCAGAGTGTCCTCAGAAGGATCATCTTTCTTCATGGATTAAAAGGTATAATGCTGGAGAGACACACTGTGCTCATAGGCTGGAAGAGTCAATGCAGTAAAGACATCAATTCTCCCCAAACTGCTTCCTAGGCGTAGTGCAATTTAAGGCTTTTCAAAAATAATCAAGCTTATCCTAAAGTTTTATGTAGAAAGAGAAAGGCTCTAGAATAGCCTAAGTAATTTTGAAAAAGAATAAAGTGTCAGGAATCACTCTTTACAATATTAAGACTTACAGGAATTAGAACACTGTGGCAAAGGGTAGACACATAGATCAAAGGAACAGAAGAGGAGACCCAGAAATTGACCGACACAAATATGCTCAACTGTTTTGTGACAAAGAGGCAAAAGCAATTTTGAAGGAAGGATAGAGTTTTCAATAGCTAGTGCTAGAGCGATTGCATCCTCACAGGTAACACAATGAACCTCACCCTAACCTCACACCTTAAACAGCAATGAACTCCAATGGCTCATGGATTAAAATGTAGAACATGAAGTTATAAAACTTTTAATTATGCACAGGACAAATCTTTCATAAGAGGCTAAGCTGAGGGTTAGACTTTATCCAAGTTTAAAACATTTCTTCCACAGAAAACCCCTTGAGAAGAAAATGGCAGTTTAAAACTGGGAGACTATATTTGCAAATCACATATCCTACCAAGGACGTGAATCTTTACCTGATACAGAATTCTCAAACCTCAAAAATTATTTTAAAGTCGATGATAACATGAACAGACCTGAACAGACATTTCACCAAGGAAGGCTCACTTTCATGCAAATAAGGACATGAAAAGCTGTTCAGCATCATTAGCCCCTAGGAAATACAAATTAAAACCACAGTGAGATGTCATCACACACCTATCAGAGTGACTAAAATAAATAGTGACAATGCAAAGGCTGGTGCGCCTGGAGAAAACTGGCTCTCTTACATGTGGCTGATAGGGCTGTAAGATGGTACATCCACTGTAGAAAACAGAATATAGTTTCTTTTAAAAAATAGGTTTATTGCCCTAACTGGTTTGGCTCAGTGGATAGAGCGTCGGCCTGCGGACTGAAGGGTCCCAGGTTCGACTCCGGTCAAGGACATGAACCTTGATTGTGGGCACATCCCCAGTGGGGAGTGTGCAGGAGGCAGCTGGTCGATGTTTCCCTCTCATTGATGTTTCTCTCTCTCTCTATCCCTCTCCTTTCCTCTCTGTAAAAAATCAATTAAAAAATAGGTTTATCATATAACCCAGCAGTTAGACTCTTAGGCATTTATTCCAAAGCAAAGAAAAATCATGTTTTCTACAGTAATTTGGACAAAATGTTCATACGAGCTTTATTTCTAATAGCCAAAACCACCCAAATGTCCCTAAAAGTTGAATGGTTAAACTATGGTACATACATATAATGAACTATCACATTAAATGGTGCAATAATTCCTATGATTGTGATGATAATTAAATCTACAAGTTATTAAAGTACATAAATAGATGCATAATAAATGGCAACTCCAACCTTCTGTCCAAACCAGATTGCTGCACACACACACACACACACACACACACACACACACACGCGCGCGTCCTTGACTTGCTTTAGTTTGGAATAAATAAGTGAGGTACTCCCGAGTGAGAGGTAAAGAGAAGGGCCATCCATTTGCAAGACCATGCAGCCCAAATGGTTCCAGCTTCGGGCTAAATGGTGGGGGAAACAGCCTGGGTGAGTGGGGAGGACACACATTTCCTCATATGACAGGGAGAGATATCAGCTCATTGATTAGAATGCTTGGCAGATGTGCATGGACACAAAGATTGTAACAGCACCATTTAGGTACTGTTCAGAGACACAGTAAAAACCGACAAGGCCCACATACTCCTTCTTTATCCATTCCTCTTAACTCTCATTCTTCCCTTTCACATTTCATTGGGGAAAAAAAGTAGATGCTTAAGACCTTTCAATGCCTTTTCTCTTCTCTTTAAAGGAAATCTTGTTTTTTTTCCATGGCCCATGAGCAGGTCTGGCCCTGCCTACCTTCCCCACTCAAATGCCTGCCAGCTCCTAGCCTCCAGCCACACTGTCTCATCTCAGCTGCTCCAGCAGATCTGAGGCTTCTGATCTGTCATATACTAAGCGCATGACTCCTGAGCCTTTGCATATGTTGTTCCCTGAGCATGGAATGCCCTGCACAGCCATAACTCAGCCTGACCCCACACTCTTACAAGGCAGGCTCCTTCTCATCCTATGGGTCTTAGTTTAAATATTAATATACTAATAGTGGCCTCCAAGACCACCTATCTAAGTAACTTTCCTCCCAGACCCACTCTGTAATTTTTATTTTTTCTCTGTACCTTCTTTGCCTCATATATTGCAAGTTGCAAATATGCATATTGTGTATATGTAAAAAGAAATAAATAATTATCAAATATATATAAAACAAATATGCATGTATACACACATATCCTCTTGATTATGATTTATTTCTCCACTGGATTGTAAGATATATAGGGCAGGGGCCACCGCTGGTTGTGTCACTTCTGCCTACTAAGCCCCTTAGGAGAGTACCAGGAACACAGGGACTGCTCGGTACAAAAGTCACATTATTCTGACTGGTCAGCATTCTTTGAATTGACAATTATTGCACATAACATGAGCTGAAAGCTGTGGAATTTTTTTATTATTATTTATTCAACAGCATGTATTAACAACTACTACATAGCTGGCATCTGTGCTGGTCCTGGGAATATAATGATAAAGAAATGTACGATCCCTGGCCTCATGGACCTTGCATTCTAGTTGGGAAGAAAGCCAGTTAAACATGTAATACCTATAATGTAAGTTCTAGAATAGGGACTGTATTAGGGACTAAGAGAGCAGGGAGCTTAAGAATGTTCTTCACCATTCCTTGTGCTTGGTGTTCCCTGCGTGCTACCAGCTGGAAAGAAATGAGTTAGCACTGACCTTGCAAGGAATTTAAACCAGAGAACCCAGCTGGGAGGTCACTGTGCTTGAAGCAGCGAGTCACAGAAATCTCTATCTATCCTGACATCAAAAAGTTTGTTCTGACGTCATCCTCCTTTATCACACTGGCAGGAGGTGACGCTTTGTCTGACATAATATTAACTCCACAAGAGCAGGATTGTGTCTTATTCAGTGAGGTATCCTCAACGCCAGGGACTGAGCCCAGCACATAGCAGGTGCTCCAAAAACATTTCACAGTTCAGAAAACCCAAGCCTAGAGAGGTAAGGTTTTTTCCAAGGTCAAATAGCAAGAAGTTGGTAAATCTCATCCTAATTCTACCAATTCCATTGCTCCTGAAAGAACTCTTGTTCTCCAATGTTTAAAGGTCCAGGTCCGATTCCCAGTAGAAGACAAATAGCCCAAGAACAGAATCAGGTTGACATACACTCTCTAACCCCATCCCCCACAGTTCCCATGGAGGACATGATCCCATGTCTGGGGAGAGAGTATTTCTAACCTGGGCCATGTCATTGTGCATTTCTCCTCCCACAGCTCTGGGGAAGGGCTCCGATCTGGAAAAAGCCATCGCCACTGCTGCTCTGATTTTCAGAAATTCTTCCAACAATGACTGTAAACTTGAAAAAGCTGCTGCCAAAAATCTGCTACAAACCCAATTTAGGAATTTCACAGAGGTAAGAGTATTCATCGGCTTGAAAAACAGGAGCAACACCACAATGGCTGGTCCAAAGAGCCTACAACTCCAGCTCAGGGACCCCATCATGTTGCTTCATTCACCAAACATGTATTGAACACCTACTAGTACTATATGTCAGGAAGTGAGCACTGGGATTAATGCAGTGAAAAGCTAACAATTCACAGAGTAGAGAAATATGCTGAAAAGTAACTAGAAATATTCAAAGGATGGTGAAATAGTGGACCATGCAGTAAAAGAGTAAAAGGGAGGGGCCATCTTGAGGTGTGGTCAAAAGGATTCCTGGGAAAGTAAGGCATCACTGAGAACTAAAGAATGAGCAAGAGTTAGCAAGTCCAGGGCGCTGGGGTGAGGATGGCAGCATTCCAAGCAGAGGGAACGGCAGATGCAATGGCCGTGAAGCATGTCAGAGCCCTGTGAGGGCCAGTAAGTAGCTGGTGAGAAAGGGGAAGTAGGAAGCAGTGTGCAATGAGGCTGGGGAGGTGGAGAGAAGCCAAATCTCACAGAGGCATAGCCTGAGGGCAGAAGGAAGCCGGGCATGGTTTCTAAATCTAGGAAGAAGAAATGTCACCAGCTGCAGATCAGATTAGGGCAGGGGTGGGGGTGGGACAAAAAAGAATGGAACGACGGTGGGGAGCACTCCACAGGGAAGACGATGTGATGGTTTGGACTAGGGTGGTGAATATGCGAGACATTTGGAAGGTGGAATGAACAGGATTTGCTCATTGATTGGCTGTGAGTGTTAAGGGACAGGAGGAGCAAATTGTGATTCCCCAGTCCTGACTTTGGGGGGGCGGGGAGGAATGGGTGGTGGTCCCATTCCCAGAAAAGAGAAAGACGGAAGACTCAGCAGATGTAACATGGGGTGAGGGTGGGGAGGAGGCGATGAATTCCGTTAGAAGGTGTCAGTTGTAAGATGTCCAAGAAACAGAGGCAACACTCAGCAACAGGATATGTGAGTTGGGAGGTCAGAATAGAGATCTGTGTTCAAAATATGAAGGTGAGAACTGGCAGTGTATAAAGGGTCACCTAGAGGCATGTTTCTCAAAGTCAGTCAGTTGAATACCATCTTCAGTATTTTCCCCACAATTGCCTACAGCTTGTATCATAATTTACTTAGAACTTTTTTTTAAAATATATTTTATTGATTTTTTACAGAGAGGAAGGGAGAGAGATAGCTAGAAACATCGATGAGAGAGAAACATCGATCAGCTGCCTCCTGCACACCCCCCACTGGGGATGTGCCCGCAACCCAGGTACATGCCCTTGACCAGAATCAAACCTGGGCCCCCCAGTCCGCAGGCCGATGCTCTATCCACTGAGCCAAACCGGTTTCAGCATTACTTAGAACTTTTTTCAAGTTAAGCACTCTACTTAAATAAGTTCATTTTATAAAGACACTTTATCACTATTGTAAGTGTAAATTCAGTGGGTAAAGGAAAAGGTAGTAAAAAATAAGTAGTTTATTAATTCTTATTTAATATTTATTCTTGCATCAACTAAAATTGCATTACCAGCAGTGTGCATTCATACTTTGAGAACTATTAGCCTGGGGAAAATTAGTAAGAATTATAAGTGGTTTAAAAGATAAGTGTAAGAGATTTAAAAGATAAGAATTATAATCCCCTTAAAATATAAACACATGTGGGTTGGACACACTAGAGCTAATATAATGTATCATTTGCTGGGAAAGCTGGGTCAAAGATACAACTTCCTATGAATCTATGATTTGTTCAACTGTGCTTTGTGAAATTGGTTTTTTAAAAGTAGATTCCACACATAAGTGATTTTTAAGAAAAAAAAAAAAAGGCCAATTTGGTAGAAACAGAGACTAGAATAGTAGTTGCCAGGGTTTGTGGGGAAGGAGTGGGGTGATAAGGTCAAAGGGTATAACTCTTTAGTTACAAGAAGAATAAGTTCTGAGGATGTAATGTACAGCATGATGACTGTAGCTGATAATACAGGACTGTGCATTTGAAAGCTGCTGAGAGCAGATCTTAAGGAATCTCCCCCCACACAAATGATTTAACTATGTGAGGTGATAGTATGTTAATTGTCTTGATCTGGGTCCTCATGCCCATGTGGATGTCAAATCATTACATTGTACACTTCAAATATATACGATTATATTTGTCAATTATTCTTCAGTGAAGTTACGAAAGAGTGCATATGAGTGTGTATATGTGCATGTGTGAGAAACGGAGACAGAGAAAGGCTTTCAGGTGATGCACAGAAAAATGACTGGTAGGAAATGTTAATAGCTAGCTATTTGCGGTGATGGAGTAAAGATTTACTTTTACACTAGAGGCCCAATGCACAAAATCCATGCAAGAGTAGCTTTCCTTCCCCCAGCTGCTGGCACTGGCTTCCCTCCAGCACCCAGGACCGGGGCTTCCCTTTGGAAGGTCGTCTGGACATCGGTCTAATTAGCATATTACCCTTTTATTATTATAGATTCTCTTTTTGAAAAATATCTTTTCAAACGTCCAATATTAAACAGTTACTATATTTGAAATAATTTTTTTAAGAAAAGCTATTTTTTCGGCTAGAAATATCAGGCAGAATTTGACAAAAAGTTCTGGGGAGTCTTCAAAGAGAAGGTGAGAAAATCCTGTAACAGTTGCCTGACTCAGAGGCCAAAAGAAGTGACAAATCCCAGAGCGAAAGGGACCCCTACCTGGCTGCCTGTCTGTCCTCAGGGAGCTTCTGAGGGGATGACAATGGGGACCTCGGGGATGGATCGTCCTCTGAGGACACCAGAGGCAAAACCAAAACCAGCACCTCCAGGAAGGTCACCTTAGCCTCGCGCCCCTCGGTGTAGGATCCCCAGCAGCAAACTCTCTGGCCTCCCACAGTCCTGCCCTCTGCCCGGGTGGCAGAGCCGGAAAGCAGGGCCGTGTTTCAGGGGTGCTGGGGGACAGCGGGCCCCGAGGCAGCCCCAGTACCAATGGTGCCGGCTGAACTTGACGGGGCAAGCGCCCGGGTAGCATCAGAATGCTGCCTTGGACCAACCGCCCCTCCGGGAGACTCCCTAAGACGGTGCCCACACCTGAGCCAGGGCAGAGGGCCCTCCTGCTGCTGCTCCTACGACCCCGCGAGGACTTCTCTGCTGAACTGGATGGACCCTGCGGCTGAGCCTGGGTCCCCAGGGGAGCATCTGCTTTCCCATAAGCCTCCTGGGGGATCTTATTCTATAGCCAGTCAGGTCTGAGGAAACTGGACATATAAAGGCTCTGCGAAGAACTTACCAAGCAAACAGGGCTGGTCAGGCCCAAGCGGCTGGACCTCGGTCAGCTTCACCTTCTGACACGCGGTGCAGGAGACCTGCTGCCCCTCTGCCCTTTAGGCAAGTGCTGTCCGCTAGCGAAGTGCTCCCATCTCTATCCGGAATCTGACCCTCTCAACACAGCACTGGGCTCTCTCGGAGGGGCTGGGAGAGCGCCCTCCGCCCTCGCTGGCAGGTGTGGCCTCTTGAGAATGAGCCCAGAGAAACAGTAATGGTCTAAGCCTGTAGGGAACATGGTCATTCCTACCTGCCTTAGTCCCTGCTGTGGTGGCTCCTTAACAGCTGGCACGTGTGTGAGCATTTGGGGTTGAGCTAAATGCAAACACAGCTCAGTACACCAGTGAATCAAATGACCTTAAGGTTTTTAATGCCACTTGGAAGCTATTTCACAAGCTGTGGTTGGAAACTGAAAGGCCTCTCCATTTATGTACTATTCACATGTTTCCTTCAATATGTTTATGAGGGCTGTGAACTTGGATTTGATTTGTGATCAAACTAAATGCTGAACAATCATCCAAAGCACATATTTTCTTTTAGCATATTTTATTCCAGATTTCTGGATAATCTAACTGTTCTGTGGAACCCATGTTGTATAGCTCCCATAACAAAGAGCTTATGTTTTGGAAATCTGAAAACACAACACTCTGTTGATAGAGGCGAGATGGCTTAGCAGTTACGAGAGGGTCAGGTAGCCAAGGCTTTGAATCTGACTCCAAACCAGGAGCTGCCTGGCTTGGGGCAAGTTACTTAAATCTCGACAAGTATCTGATACTGCACCTGTGAAGTGGGGCTAATGGTTGTATATATTCAATAGAGTCTCTGTGAGGAATCAATGAGACAGCCATGCAAAGATATACCACAGTGCTCGACTAGTAGCACCAGTAACAACTTGGCATGTTGTTATAGTTAATAAAAACTTTATTATTGCTTTTTCTCTGTAAAACCCAGGTGGCACAATGAATTAGTTTTGTGCTTCTCCTTTATTCTTACAGGGACAAGAAACCAAACCAAAATACAAAGACCTCCTTTCCGAACTTGACGAGCATGCAGAAAAGAAGCTTGATTTTGAGGACTTCATGATCTTACTGTTAAGCATCACTGTAATGTCAGACTTGCTGCAAACGATATGGAATGTAAAAATGACTAAATGAACAGCTTTCACTATGTAGTGAGACAAAGTAATGACAAACGATAGAGTTAACTGATTAAAGAGTGTTTTCCATTTATTTTCAATTAGTTGATATCCTGGCATGCATCTGGGATAGTCTAGTGGTCGGCAAACTCATTAGTCAACAGAGCCAAATATCAACAGTACAACGATTGAAATTTCTTTTGAGAGCCAAATTTTTTAAACTTAAACTATATAGGTAGGTACATTGTTATTAACTTAATTAGGGTACTCCTAAGGCTTAGGAAGAGCCACACTCAAGGATCAAAGAGCCGCATGTGGCTCGTGAGCTGCAGTTTGCCGACCACGGGTCTAGGTGGTTCTGGTTGCTAATATTCAGACACAATATGACTCCAAACTCTATGCACGCTCTCAGGAATGCCTGAATAACATGGTCTCTGGGTGCTTTACAACATGCTTTACCACTGAAGACCACATGGCTCCTGCTGAGTCATTGGTGACAGAGCACTTTTCTTACAGTCAGAGAGTCACTCATCATTCATTCATTAAGCGACGTTTGCTGAGCATTTACTCCATGGTACCCCAGAGGATGCAGTAGTGAACCAGCCAGAGCATCCCTACCCTCACACACGCCTGGAGGAGTCTAGCAGAGGAAAGGGACACTGAACAATGTATTAATCAATTGCATATGGAGCATAATTATAGTTATGATAAGGGCTACAGGATGCTAGAAGTGCTGTTACCACCTGACCTTGGTTCAAAGGTCCAAGAAGCTTTACTGACATTTTGCAAAAGACAAAATTATAGGGGAGGGAGGAATAAATCAGTGGCCAGGGCTGTGGGTGGTAAGTGGAGTTGTCCACAAATGGACATGAGAGAACTTTTAGGGGGGTTGGAAATGGTCTGCATCTTGATTGTAGTGTGGTTTCTTGACTGCATAATTTGTCAAACTCTTAGAACTGTACTCTAAAAATGGTGAATTTCATTGTATGTGAATTATTCTTAAATACACATGATTTAAAACAAAAACAACAACAACAATATCCTTGCCATCTGTGACCATGGCTTGAATACAACCTCTTAAGATTATGATTTAAAAGTGGTCATGTCCTAAGGACCCACAGCCCCTCTTCTGAGTTTAAATCATATCTATATATAAATTTACACATACACACACAGAAGTCAATGCCTGAACATTTGAGACTGATTTTCACAAAGATTCTTATTTATTGTAACATTATTGTCACTTCCCAAGTCTCCTCCCTCATCTCCCCTTTTCCTCCCTGCCCCACACAGTAAGCCTCACAGACACATGTTCAGAAAACTCTTTCAGGAGGAAGACCTTCACCCTTGGTCTGGTGAAGTGCTTTCCCATCTGACAGTGCCCCAAATCCACCAGGACCCGACTCCCTGGCCCTCCTCACTTTCCAACCCTCAGACATTCTAAGTCCAAGCATTTGCATACCATTGAGGGAAAGGGCCACACTCTGTCCTCTCTCACCATTTCAACGGGAGGTACCTGTGTTCAACAGGACTCATGCTGCACACCAGGCACTATCTTAGGGGCTCTGCAAATATTAACTCATTGGACCCCCCTAATTACTCTAGGTAAGTAGTGTTATCATTTTACAGATGAGGAAACTGAAGCACTGAGTTTTGATTTTTGTACAACTGGCAGGTTTGAGAGTTCTCTGCCCTCTCTGTAGGCCTTGCTAATTTTGTTAATATTAGACTTTGTTTTGAGCAATAATATTATAACTCAACAAAAATAGCTGTGCACATTTCAGGCACTGTGCGGGAGAGAGTGGGACCAGCTGGGTCCTGGAGAGCCAGTTGGCATTCCTCAAATAGAACTCTGTGGGCTGGTCTCCATCAGAGTCGCACGGAGCTGAATATGGCAACCTTGGTGACCAATGAAAAGGTCAAATTCACACCTTTTGGA
Organism: Myotis brandtii; assembly: GCF_000412655.1. Lineage (NCBI taxonomy): Eukaryota > Metazoa > Chordata > Mammalia > Chiroptera > Vespertilionidae > Myotis > Myotis brandtii. The sequence continues at coordinate 776,917 of NW_005366456.1, read as the reverse complement.
GGAGGAAAAAAGAGCCCCTGGACAATGGTGTGATCAGAAATCTTGGAGCCATTCCAACTCTCTGGGCTCCCAGTAAGAAATCTTTGAAATTCAACCCCAGATGGAAAGTCACACTCTTTTGAGGAGAATATCAATTATGGAATCTATTTTTACCTTATGCAAAGAATGAAAACTGAGCAAATACATGTCTACATGTTAGAGCATCAGTGACAGATAAATCAATTAGCACGATGCTAAGACCCCAGATCACAAAAGCCTCATGCTTTGGTTCTAATCCCAGGACCATAAACTCTACTCTTAGAACAGCCTTGGTTCTAATCCCAGGACCATAAGCTCTACTCTTAGAACAAAGGTGCCTCTTGCAAATGTTACTGGTTGTCATAGGTGAGATTATGGAGGCGAGTCTGTCTTGGGATCCCTTGTTTTCAAGGAATAAAACCCACTCAAATAACAATCATGCACACATACAGATCTACACATTCAAAGAACAAAAGGGCGTTTCTGTTTATCAACAATGTACAGGGCATTTTACAAAAATGCAATTAACACCCAACTGCTGCAAACAGTAAAAGAAAGCAAACAAGGGCATGCTCTTGTCTCTCTTAAATTGGTTTCTTATCTCTGCTTCTGTCTGCAGGTGGTTGTTAGTCTTCTTTCTTCTCTCTCTCTCACTTTTTCACTAATACATTTTTTCCTCTGATTAACTTAAAACATTTTCATCTTGCTTAATTTTTCTGCAGCTAAACTATAAATTTATAATTTTTCTTCTTTAAATCATGCAATGATGTTCTTTCTTATAAATTTCCCTCTCAGATTTTCTTGTCAGTCTGCTTCAAGGAAATCCATGTATTCAATAAACTTGCTTGCACTTTGGTTGCTACCAAATGGTTGTTTAATCCAAATATCTGAGCAGCAGACAGAGCTGATCCTCCTGGAGGAAATAGAGTTGAACAGCCAAGACCATTGGATAGTCGAAGAGAAGACCACAAATCTTAAACTCTCCAGTCTGGGGAGGACAGCTGGTGAATGGATATGTGGTGTTAGCAGTCCTGAACCATTGCTTCTGCCGGCACTGCCATAAAATAAAAAGCAATTCGTACAACTTAATAAGAGAAAGCAAACAATCCAATTAAAAAATGAGCAAAGGACCTAAATAGACACTTCTCTAAAGTGGACATACAGATGACCAAGAGACATATGAAAAAATGCTCAAAGTCACTGAGTGTCAGAGAGATGCAAATTAAAATGACAATAAGGTATCATTTCACACCTGTCAGAATGGCTACCATCAACACATCAACCAACCCAACGACAAGTGCTGGCAAGGATGTGGAGAAAAGGGAGCCCTAGTACACTGCTGATGGGAATGCAGACTGGTCCAGCCATTATGGAAAACAGTATGGAGTTTCCTCAAAAGATTAAATATGGAACTTCTATTTGCCCCAGTGATCCATTCTAAGAATATATCCTAACAATCCCAAAACACAAATCAGAAAGAATGTACCGCTATGTTCATAGCAGCACAATTTACAATAGCTAAGATCTGGAAATAGCCCAAGTGCCTATCAGTAGATGCGTGGAATACTATGCAGCAGCAAAAAAGAAGGATCTCTTACCCTTTGAGACAGTATGGAGGGACCTGGAGAGTATCATAATAAGTGAAATAAGCCATTCAGAGAAAGTATCACATGATCTCACTCATATGTAGAATATAATGAATAAAATAAACTTGATCAAAATAGATCCAGAGACAGAGAAGCATGGAACAGACTCTCAAATCTCAGAGGGAAGGCAGGGGTGTGGGGGTGTGTAGGAAGAGATCAACCAAAGAACTTGTATGCAAATATGTATAACCCATGGACACAGACAATAGGGTGGTGAAGGCCTAGGGTGGCGGGCAGGGCAGGCTAGAAGGGGTCAATGGGAGAAAAAAGGGGACATGTGTAATACTTGCAACAATAATGATTAAAAAAAAACAATTTTTAAGATGCATTATGCCAGTCTCCTTTCCTCTGATTTCAGCTGAGGACATGTGGATGCACATTTCTCCTTGATCCTTTGGGGGATATGGTTTTAAAATTATCCAATGCTGGAGGCAGACGATGTAGATCAGGAACTCAGGATGTTTTCCACTTTGGCACACTTAGAGAACACCATGCATTCCTGCTACCAGCTTTCAATACTTCATCCACATTCTCATCTAACAACAATGAACACAAGATTTTTCATACTCATTTAGTGACAAGACATGAACATAGTAGTAGCATAGGAAATATAGTCAATAATATTGTAATAACTCAAAATGGTGCCATGTGGATACTAGAGTTATCAGGGTGATCACTTTTTAAGGTATATGAATCTCTAATCACTGTGTTGTACACCTGAAACTAATATAATATTGTTTGTCAAGTATAATTAAAAACTAAAACAAATTATTTTTTAAAAATCAAAGTGGGTCTATATACATGTCTCATATTCACTCTAATTTGTCTAAATTCTAGACAATTACATCATTTTTTTTATTAATAGCTGCCCTGAATAAGGGACACTCAAGTATTGCCACATGGTCTTTTACTTAATTTTGTAAGCAACTTTAAGATTGGTGTTATAATCTCTATTTCACAAAAGAGAAAGCAATTACAGGGTCACATAGCAATAAGTGGCAGATAAAACCAGGATTCCTCCCCACACGAGTTCTGTGCTAAAGGCTGGCTGCTTTCTATGACGACATGAATGGATATAAAACTCCCCAAAGGACAGCTTCTCCATTATTGAAGTTTATACCTTATTACAACAAATTATTCTCCAAAGTAAGGAGGAAGATGAGGAGGAGAAAGAGAAAAGAATGGAGAAGGAAGAAGCAGTGGCATTTCTTATGTCCAGAACCCAAAGGGAGTCAAGAGTTAGGGGGAGCCCTAACCGGTTTGCCTCAGTGGATAGAGCGTCCGCCTGCAGACTGAAGGGTCCCAGGTTCGATTCCGGTTAAGGGCATGTACCTTGGTTGCAGGCATATCCCCAGTGGGGG
>NW_005366456.1:762335-773495 GCF_000412655.1 Myotis brandtii | reverse complement strand
TGAACCAGGAGGTCAGGGTTCGATTTCTGGTCAGAGCACATGCCTGGGTTGTGGGCTTGATCCCCAGTGGGGGGGGGGGGTGCAGGAAGCAGCTGATCGATGTTTCTCTCTCATCGATGTTTCTAACTCTCTATCCCTCTCCCTTGTTCTCTGTAAAAAATCAATAAAATACAATTTTAAAAAAAGAGTTAGGGGAAACAGTGACAATATAACGTCTTTCTATGTCATTTAGTTTACATTTTCCAGGGAATTCTTCCTTTAGGGAAAGGGTGTAGAATGTTTAAATCTGTGAGTCCTATAGCCATGTTTTCCTTGAAGAAAGTGAAATGGCAGGAAAGAGGCAGGGAAGGCAGGGAGGTGGGCAGCGGAGCCCCTGGGCCGGCTGGCATATGCCGGGTGGAGGGGTAGAAATGCTGATGGAGGTCGGAACCTGAGTTTTCCCCAGCTCTGCCCTGCTCCACTCCTCTCGAGGTCTCAGATTCTTCCTTACTCAGTAAAAGGGGGCACAGCCACCAGATGTTCCCCCAATTCCCGTCCCTCCTCATATCCTTTTGTGTAAACCAAGAGTTTTTAAAAGAAAATTATAACAAGATGCCAGGAAGCATATGGACAAATTTTAATCACTTCAAAACCTGTCTCTTTTACTCCGTTTTGCTACCTTTTGACCTTGGCTATCTGTGGCATAAGCTCAGTACAGAGAGAGCTAACAGTCAGTGAGCAGAAGGTGTCCTAGAGAAAGAGAGAGAGGGGAGAGAGTGAGGGGGCAGAGAGAGAGAGGATAAAAAGAAAAAAGAAAACTGATAATTTCTCAAGACCTTTTAGACTAAAAACGTGAAGATATGCTTTATATTTGTTTTGAAAGTGCCCCATAAGTCACACAATGCATGTGGCCATGTGCTGGCCTATAAGTAACATCTTTAAAAGCAAGCGCCCTGCCTGTCTTGTATAGTAGTATTTCAACACCTAGAACATAGTAAGTGCTCAATGAATACTGAATGAACAATTAAGAGAATGAATGGGTCCTTTTCCAACAGGAGAGGTGGGAAAGGAAGCATTAGGGCATTTGCTTGGATGTAGGACGATGTCATGCTAAGAAAACACAGCGTGCTCTGACGGCGATGAGTGAGCTGGGTCTCATTACAAAGACAGTGCTAGTTTATGAAACCGGTGAGGAGAAGATTTAAGCTTTAAATGAAGATTTCTTTCATTCCAGGTTATCTCAGAACCAGCAAATAAGCAGTACAGAGAATATTCTCAAGATCAAAGACACAGAGAAGGAAGTGTCGCCATTGTGTAGGGGCCAATGAAGGCCTTGTAGAGTGGATAAGCCCTTAGGACAGAGGAGCCAGGACCTGGAACCCCGGCCAGCTGTGACTCTCTGGGGCGCAGCCACATGAGCACGCCTATGTCCTATTGACTTGGGGACCTCAGCCAGCCCAGCCATTTTTCTTTAAGGCGCATTTTTTACTTATAAGATAAAGCCATTTCAAAATTCAATGATCTGTCTTTGTATTCAAACTTCTTTTTTACCTTAAAGGTATACTTTGACCTCAAACAGATTCGCAGCCTATAGCCAGACAGGTGAATTTTGGGAAATCTTTGGACATTTCACCCAGAGGGAGATGGAGGCCTTAGGCTCAGGATGAGGGCTTATTTGATGGTAAAGCTACCGCATCTCTAAGGGCCTATACATGCTTGGAACTGGCTGCTTTCTCAAAATCTCTCTTTCTGAGGGAGAGAAATCTGTAGGTACTGGGGGCCACTAAAGGGCTTAATGAAAATCAATAGTGAAATTAAAAGAAGGAAAAGAGAACCACAAAGAAGTTCCTAAAGGATCTTCGATTTTTCTGACACTTCGGTCTTCAAGGAAGGAGTTTTGATTCCCCCTGAAAAGCATGTGTGGAATCATGAAGACATTAAATTGCAGAGAAATGTGGTAGCTCATGAGCTGTCCAGGCGAGATTTCCCTCCACCCGGGCCCTCCTCTGAAATCTGGAAGGGGGGAGAGGTGAAGAATGGAAATCACTTCTTACCTCTGGGGTGACCAGTAGGAAGGAAGTGGGGTTTCTTGACTCTTGGAACCCTTTGAAATTAAATTAGAGGTGGGTGATCGGGCTAAGAGGAGTGGGAAGCTTATATTTGTGCTCTGAGGCTGCACAAAAAACCAACCTGATTATGCTAATGTCTCAGATCTTCATTTCAACTGTTCTGAGCTGATTTGGGGCTGATGCCAAAGCTCTAAAGGACCATGTCATCATGGAAATCATATCAGTTGTTCCTGGAGCATCTCAGCCTGAGAACTGAGATTCTTATTCATGTCTGTGTCTTTGAAAGAGCTGATATGTGTGTATTCATGGGCAGGTCCGCAGTAGATGTTCACAGTCAGCATCTATTCTAATTGGTCTGTGCTCGTGTCATACAAATAGCTCTAAATGTCACCCTGTAGCAGATGATGCTGATGCCCAGCATGTATTTCTCAGCATACCTGAGTTCACCTATAACCTGCCAGCACACTGACAACTTCCTGCCTCACATACCATTTTATAGCAGGCAGAGGAAGCCACAGCATGGAGAAGAGCTAAAACCCCAGAAGCAGCCCTGGTCAGGTAGCTCAGCTGGTTAGAGTATATCCCGATGTGTCAATGTTGTAGGTTCAACCTCAGGTCAGGACACATACAAGAGGCAACAAATGAATGCATAAATAAGTGGAACAACAAATTGATCTTTCTTCCTCTCTCTCTCCCTCCTTCTCTCTCTCTCCTCTCTCTCTCTCTCTCTCTCTCAAATCAATCAATAAGTAAAAATCCCAAGAGCAACTCTCAACCAATAGGGGAGAAAGTCAATGACCAAAGTCAAAGTCCTCCAGCCTCCCCACGCTGTGATTATGAGGCAAGCCCAGTACAGATTCTCAGAGGTCCCCAGAGAGATTGAGCCTCAGTTACCTACAGTGGTAGTCGACCCACATACCTTTATTGCCTTCTCTTATTTTCTTAATTCACTTTCCCAATTTCCTCACTTTTGCCTCCTAGGATTGCCTTCCTATAAGCTTGCTTCACCTAAGTCTTTGTTTCAGGGTCTTCTTTGGGGAGGAATCCAACCTGAGAAAACTGCCTCTCCTGGTCCCCAGAACAGTGTTTGGCACGTCATACACATTCAAAAAACACTTATGTCTTGGGAAATCTGTCCAGTGATAATTCTGGATATTCCTTGGAATCCTTTGGGAGATTATTCACAATTGGAGGGCATGAAACAGAGAAGATAAAATAGTCCTTTTTTTCCAAGAAGAACAACAAGAGGCAAGAATGTGTACAGTAAATGCAAGGAAAGGTCATAGCTCTGTGTGCCTGGGACTCGGTAAATAGAAGATAAGTGGTGAGGAATGAGACAGGAGATAGGTGTCTATCCTCTTGACTCATTTTATTCAAGTTACAGCAGTAGAAGAGAGAGAGATTTCAGCATAGAATTGAACTCAACTCCAAGTTAAATAGGCAAAGAAGGGGAGGGTTGGGGGGCAGGAGGGAAGGGGGTAAGAGATCAAGCGAAGAACTTGTATGCATGCATATAAGCATAACCAATGGACATAAGACAGTGGGGGGTAGGGGAGGCCAGGGGATTGTCAAGGGTGGGGGAAAAAAGGACACATATGTAATACCCTTTGTAATACTTTAAGCAATAAAAAAATTAAAAAAAAATAAAATAAAAAATAAAAACAAACAAACAAAAAGACTACTACAATGGAGGAGAGAGATTGAGCGCAACTCTGAAGACAGCAGGGACAAGTGGGGTGTATAGTCAATGAGCAGAATGAAGGAATGGATGTAAAATGACTAAGATATCAAGGGTAAGAGGAGTGTCACTAAACTGGTTGAGCAAGATTCTTGCTGAAACTGGGCTCAGCAAGCCCAGGGAGAGACCCAGCTGAGAAGAGGGCACCAAGGAGCCTGATGAAAGTCTGACCCAGAAACCAGTCCAGGACCCGAGAGCTAGTCCTCTCTCACCCAAAGGCTCCAACTATCCACACGGTCGACGTGTTTATAAAGTGCTTCTGCTGGGTTCTGGGATACAATGGGGAAGCAGGACAAACATGGTCCTGTTCTTATGAAGCTACATGGTTTGGAGGGAAGGTGGACACAAACTGGGAATTACATGGTTCAGTGAGTGCCATGATGGGGAAGCACCGAAACACCAGCAGAGACACCTGACCCTGATGTTGGGGATATTTTAGGAGGGATGACTTTCCAGATGATATGGCATTTTTTTCTAAGGCTTAAAAAATAAGTAGGAATTGGCAAGGCAATGAGAAAAGAGAGTCACATCATTAAGAGTATGGCAGGTTCAATAAATTGAAAAAAGTTTAATATAGGTGCAGGAGATTTGAGTAAAATTCGTTTGGGAAGTTGGGTAGAGGCCAGATCATAAAAAGCCTCTGAGAAGTCCTTCATTAAGTCCTTCATTAAGGACTTCTCAGAGTCTTTAATTGATAGGTATCTTAGTTTGGGTTCCCCCTGAAGTATGCTCTAAGATATAATTTGCTTGGGAAGTGACTTCAGAGAACTCCACCAGAGGAAGTGAGAACAATCAGTAAAGGATGCATTCATGAGCAGGTTGACCCTGTGGGCACGGCGGCTTGGTCCCACTGTTGAGCCCTGGGAGACAGTATAGAACATGCCTCAGAGTTGTCCCAACCAATAGGCAAGGGAGGTGTGGAATTTTCTCTCTACTACTACCCATCATTGCTTGAGGTCTGCTTTCAGGGGCATTGACTCTCAGATATTTCCAGTTTGCCCTGCAAGAACCCAGGGCAAGGGCCACAAGTGCTAACCGTCAGCAGAGTGTGCAGGATATATGGACAGAGCTTGGGCAGGGTCAGCTACAAAAGGGTAACATGTTTGTGAGGCCCCAAAAGGGGAGATAGTCTGTGCTTTTTTTCAAATATATTTGATCTTTTTTATAGAACATCCAGAAGGACTAGTAAGGTTCACATAGCATATTTGGAGAGTTCCTTGTCCAGGTTAGTGGTCAACATGCTTGGTTTATAGAAGGCCAGATAATAAATATTTTTGGCTTTGCAGGCCACACAGTCTCTGTTATAACAGTTCAACCTTGTTGTTGCAACATGAAAGCAGCCATAGACAATATGCAAATGAATGGCCATGGCCAAGTTCCAATAAAATTTTATTTAAAGAACCAGGCCGTGGGCCAGATTTGGCCTGTGAACTGCAGTTTGCTGACCCTTGGCCTAGGTCATCCCTGCAGCTCCATCCAGCTCTAGGGTTTGAAGACATGTTTGGGGTTGCCCTACACAACAGAGAGAGACGTCTGATTGATCTTAGCAAAGCCTTTCCTCCCTCCTCCCCATGTGGATCATGCTAAATGTGTTTCAGATCAATATGCCTAGTCTCTCTGGAACCCATCCCAACCAGCCCTCTGCAGCAGCCTCTTCATCCAATTTTGCCCACAGCCTCTCTGCTGGGGAAAAGCAACTGACCCTATAACCCATAATTCTGTTGGGGAAATAAAAATAGTGTTGCCCTGAGGCTGCCCAATACCAAGAATTTTCCATGTCATGGGAAGAGAAATAGAATAGCAGTTCAAAATAAACAAATCTGACCCACACGTAATCAGGGAGAGGTGTGAAGACTGGGGGATGCCGGGGAAGAGTCAGATGGCAAGACTGGGCTCCAGCTTCTTTATTTTTGCACTTGAAGACATTAGCACAACAGTTCCTTCGGATCTGCCCAGGTAGCCTGCTTTTGCCAACCACCCAATGAATGCCGGGCATTCATTACTTCATTCAATAACCACACATTGAATGACCATTTTGTGCCAGACACTGTGCTAGACGGAACTGGCTACACAATTTGTGGGGCTCGGTGTAAAGTGAAAACGCAGGACACCAATGCTGCAGACATTTAAGCTGATTCCGCAAAATGTCCAGTTCTTCTGTGGAGCCCATAAGCGACCTAAACGGCCTGTGAGCACACAGGCTGTGAAGCCAAACCCACCTGAATTGAATTCTGGTTCTTTCACAGCCTGAATAATCTGGGGCAAATCACATCAACTCTCTCAGACTCAGTTTCCTCATCTGCAGAATGAGAACACCTGCCTCAGAGGAAAGTTGAGAGAGAATTGACATGATTATGGTAAATTGATGATATCTGGCACATGGCAAATATTCCAGTGGGCATAGCTAAAATGGTTATTATCTAAACCTCATCTTTTCATGAGAGAGAAAAGCTTCCAGACCCTGGAGAGGGGGAGGTAGAGTTTCCCAGAACTCCACACGCTACTGCTTACTATTCCACACACACGCTGGCATGTCTGCGTCTTCATACAGGTGCCTCCTTCTCCAGGAAGCCTTCCGATCCTCATTCCTCCACTGGTGTTAAGAGTTGCCACATTTAGCAAATAAAAATAGAGTAAGAGCCCGGGACCAAAAGTTTTCACTGGTGAATTCTACCAACAATTCAAAGAAGAATTAACTCCAATCCTTCTCAAACTCTTCCAAAAAAACTGAAAGGAAAGGGAACCTTCCAAACTCATTTTATGAGGCCAGCATTGCTCTTATATCAAAGCCAGACAAAGATACCACAACAAAAGAAAATGATAGACCAGCATATAAACACACAGTATACAAATACACATAAATCCTCAACAAAATACTAGCAAACCAAATTCAACAGCACATTAAAAGGATCATACACTGTGACCAAGTAGGATTTATCTCTAGGACACAAGAATGATTCAACATATGAAAATCAATTGTGATACACCGCATTAAGAAAATTTTTAAAAAATAGTATAATCACCTCAGTAGGTGCAGAAAAATGTTTGGTACATTTCAATGCCCTCTCATGATAAAAACTCTGAACAAACTAGAATAGAGAGAAATTACCTCAACATAATAAAGGCCGTATATGAAAAGCCCACAGCTAACATCAGACCGAACAGTGAAAAACGGAAAGTTTTTCCTCTGTGATCAAGAACAAGGTGAGGCCCTCTCCGGTTTGGCTCAGTGGATAGAGCGTTGACCTGCAGACTCAAGGGTCCCAGGTTCAATTCCGGTCAAGGGCATGTACCTTGGTTGGGGGCACATCCCCAGTGGGGGGTGTGCAGGAGGCAGCTGATCGATGTTTCTCTCTCATCGATGTTTCTAACTCTCTATCCCTCTCCCTTCCTCTCTGTAAAAAAATCAATAAAATATATTTTTTTTAAAAAAAGAACAAGGTGAGGATGCCCACTCTCACTATTTCTAGTCTACATAGGACTGAACGCCCTCCCATTCACCAAAACGACTACAATTAGGTTTTGTGCTGTTCTGATGAGTGTCAGGGGGAGAAGGACCCGGAGCTCACGGTGGCTGAGAAGCTGCCCCCCTCACCTGTGGGCAGCGGGAAAGGCAGCTCTGAGTGCGGCCCTCAGCAAGGACTCCCACAGCCCACTGCAGCCCTGAGGAGGGAGAAGACCTCCCTTTTCATTTCGCTTTTAGACCTCATGTTTTCGTGTCTGCAGTGCGCGAACTCCCGACCTCCCTGTGAAGTTCCTGTCTGAGGTTCCCAAGATTGAACGTCTGATGTGAGTCCAAGGGGTGATTTCTGCCTGTCCTGCTAAGTGCAGTCAGAGGAAAGGAGGCATAGATATGTGAGTGTGTGTGGAGGGGGGGGGGGCGGGGGGAGGGGGCTGGTACCAATTGGAAGCTTCACTTTGGCAGCAATCTAGCTCAGAGTGGTTGTTGGTTTTTCCCTAATATCTTTATGACTTTTGTGGGGGAAAGATATGTGCTCATTATTTTAAAGATTCAAGCAAAACAGGAAAGCACAAAAATACATGAACAAGTATCCCAAAATGCATCATCCAGAAGTTAACTGTTATTAGAACCTGGAGATTAAGAGTCTAGAACTCCTATGAGAAATGAAATGGTGGACTTCAGGGCGGGGCCAGGAAAGGTACCAGATGAAACTGGAACATCTTGTGCCAGAAAGAAAGAAAAGGCTCAAAAAAATAATGGAGGCATGTCACAAGGACACAGAAGCTGGCTGGATTGGGTTCCAGTGGCTAAATCGAAGACAATTTGGGCAGCAAAATCATTAAGGCTGGTAGTGAGTTATAAACAATTGAAAAAAGGAATGCTTGAGTCCACAGTGAAAATAAACTGATAAAAAAGAATGGATGGGGAGAAGGGAGAACTGCTCCTTACAGAATTCCCAGCGCCAACAGATACATGTCAAGGTAGTGCAGCAGTTGAGAAGTCCTCGCAGATTGCTGATAAATTGCAAGGGATAAAAATAGTAAGTACATATTGGAGAAGCCAGACAACCCCCTGACTTAGTGATCAAAAGTAATTTCACCAAAGAAAGGCAGTAGACATCCTGTGCATCCAGATATGACGCCTTGTAAAGACACAACACCATTTCCACAGTGTTCCAGCCGGGAATGCATAACCTGAACCCAATCGTGAGGAAACACCAAAACGACTCAAAATCATAAATATCCTATTTTAAAAGGGATCGTGCTCTATCTTAAAATGTCAGTGTCATAAAAGGCAAAAAAAAGGGGAGTTATAAAATTGTTCCAAATTAAAAGAGATAGAATAACCAAATGTAACACCTACCAGATCCTAGACTGGATCCTGTAGTGGAGGAAATTAACATAAATCACATTAGTGGATCAATAAGCAAAAATAGACTATGGGTGACAGGCTAAATAAAAGTTTTTTCAATGTCAAATTTCTTGACATTTTAATTTTATTGTGATTTTTGTAAGAGAATATCCTTTTCAGAAAGTATTTAGGGATAAAGAGGCATGATATGTACAATTATTCTCATAGTTCAGAAAAAAATTATAGAGCAAATAAAGCAATTGCAGTAAAATGTTAACAGCTGCCAATCCTGGGTATAGGGTACTTAAGAGTTCTTTGTGCTATTCCTGAAATTTTTCTAAAAGATTAAAATTATTTCAAATAAAAAGTTGAAAACATTTTGAAGAGTCGAGGAGAAACATACCAAAGACCTCAAATGTGGTGGGAGAACTGACAGTTCATTGATGGAGTCATTCACTCTCCTATTCATTCATTCTTTCCATGAACATTAGCTGAATATATCCTAGTGCCTGGTCCCAGTGACAGATGTGAATTAGACACAGTCCCGTATTCAAGGAGCGCACTTATAACAAGGAAAGAAAATCAGCTGAAAATTGGGTAAATCAGGGAAGAATAACAATTTTGCCTAGTCTTGTATTTTCTGCACATTCTTGTTCAAAACATTGTTCTTGCAATTTCTTGGGGTCAAAAAAGGTCATATTCATCGAGACTTGGAGCTGTTCACAATCCCACTATATTATATGGAAAGAAATGGAGGCCCAGTGACTTAACTCTTACAAGTGTTGAGAATGTCTTCTCTAGCTGATGTAGCTCTGACCATCTCACTGGATGCTTCTGTGAGTTCCCAACACTTCTTCATAGATACAGGTCAAGGGACCAGGGACTCAGATTTTACCAGCTTTTCTAAGTTCCAGGAGCGGCCATCTCTGCTTGGACTAGTCCAGTGGTTCTCAGTTGGGGCAGTTCTGTATATCACCCCCAGAAGGGGACATTGGCAATGTCCATAGAGAGTCCTGTTATCACACATCAGGGGAGCAGGCACTTCCGGCGTTGAGCAGCTAGAGGCCAAGGATGCTGCCGAACATCCTACCATGCCCAGGACATTCCCTACAACAAAGAATTATCTAGCCCGAAATGTCAACAGTGCAGAAATTGACAAACCCTGAACTAGTCCAAAAACTTGGAGCAGTTCAGTTAGAGGAGAAAGATGGAAAGGAGAAAGACAGGAAGAAGGGTATATTGGTTAGGAGTGGGTTCGACTGTAAGAGAGAAAGCCAACAATAAAGATTGTTTAAACAAAATAGAGGTTTTTTTCTCTTTTTCCTAGATAGGCGCACTGTTGAGAAGTCCATGGCCACTGTTGACAGCTCCCAGTCATCAGGGAGCCAGTCTCCACCCCAGGTAGTCTCTTTCTCATGGTCCAATATGGACACTTGAGTTCATCATCATGTCCTCATTCCAGCCAGCAGGAAGAAGGACCACATCCCAGAAGACACTCCCAGGACATTCGTCATACCCACTGGACAGACTTTACACATTGGCACACTGAATTGCAAAGAAGGATGGAGGATGCAATCTTTTTTTAAAAAAATATGTTTTTATTGACTTCAAGGTGGGGAGGGAAAGGGAGAGAGGGATAGAAACATCAGTGATGAGAGAGAATCATTGATCAGCTGCCTCCTGCACGCCCCCTACTGGGGATCAAGCCCACAACTTGGGCATGAGAATGCAATCTTCATCCCAGGAAGCCATGAGCCCAATTAAAAGTCCGAGGATTCTCCTACTAAAGCACAGAGATGAATGGACACACAGTCTGCTCAGAGGCACAAACTAGATACTTGCTTTGGGGATTTTTTTAATGATGTCTTTTTATTCACCTTTTTCTGATATTCTTCCATTGCACCTGATTTTTGTCACTGTTGAAGCAACAAGTGCCATTTTATAAATCTGTGATCTAATCTAATAAAAGAGAAACATGCGAATTGACCACACCTCTGCTACGCCCCAAGCCACGCCCACCAGCCAATCAGAGTGACTATATGCAAATTAACCCAACCAAGATGGTGGCCGGCAGCCACGGAGCTGGAGCAAGCAGAAGGCTTGGTTGCCCCGGCGATGGAGGAAGCCAAGCTTCCCACCTGCCCTGGCTGGCTGTGGCCTCCGCTCAAAGCAACAAAGTTTCAATTATAGAAGATAAATAAATCCCAGATACCTGCTTCCAGCCAGCCTCCACTGGGAGCTTGGGTGGCTAGGGGGCTTGGCCAGCCTGCAAACAGCCATCAGCCCCTCACCCAGACTGGCCAGGCACCCCAGCGGGGACCCCCACCCTGAAGGGGCTGGGGCCAGCCTGCAAACAGCCATCAGCCACTCACCCAGGCTAATCAGGCACCCCAGCGGTACCGCCACCCTGATCTGGGACACCCTTCAGGGCAAACCAGCCTGCCCCCACCTGTGCACCAGGCCTCTATCCTATATAGTAAAAGGGTAATATGCAAACTGACCCTAACAGCAGAAAGACTGGGAATGACTGGTCACTATGACACACACTAACCACCAGGGGG
>NW_005366456.1:750282-762200 GCF_000412655.1 Myotis brandtii | reverse complement strand
TAGGCCTGCTCCCCGCTGGCAAGTGGACATCCCCCAAGGGCTCCCGGGCTGCCAGAGGGATGTCTGACTGCCAGCTTAGGCCCAATCCCCCGGGGAGCAGGCCTAAGCCAGCAGGTGGTCATCCCCCAGGGGGTCCCAGACTGCAAGAGGGCACAGGCCAGGCTGAGGGACCCCTGAGTGCACAAATTTTTGTGCACCGGCCTCTAGTTACATAATAACTAAGAGACAAACCTCTTTAGGGCAAGGTGACAGAGGGGACTTGCAGTGTCCTCAAGCAGAAAACCTTGACACTCAGCAAGGGTATGAAGATTGTACAGACATCTGAGGACAAACAAGGCCCCCAAATTCCTAAAGGGCCTGCACAACTCCCCAAATTAGATAGTTAACTAAGGATGCCAATTTAAAACTAAAATATGGCAGTGCGGGACAGACTTTTATACATTATATTTATTTATATATTCATCTATTATACATATGTGTATACATGTATTGTTTGTGTGTATATATATATATATATATATATATATATATTCTTAGCCAAATGCTCCAGCTAATAACCTTCAACAAAATCTATCTCAATTTTAGGTTTGTCTCTTATACATCTTGTCACACAGATAGTCAGGGCATGTTAGATTGTTCTCACAATGCTCTGTCCTCAATAATGACTTTCCGATCTCCTCAGCCACCCTACCCTGTTAGGCTAGCAACAGATGGGTGAGGAGTCCCTTGCTCACACTGTGCATGTCTCCAAGGTAATTTTTAACCCGAGGACACTGCACTTCACAGCTGCTGTAATAGTCAGCCTCGAATTTCTTGGAAGTGCCAACTGCTTTATTAATTTCCCACATTTTCGTCCTTTCTGATGAAACGCTGCTGTCCAGCTTTGCATTCAGACCTTGGCACGCTGAGCATCTAGCTGGATTTACATGCACATTCACCATCCAGGCTGCGGAGCAAATGAAGAATGTGTGTCCACACAGCCTCATACTGAATTGCAAACAGCTCCAGCTTCATTAGGGCGAGTGGGTAGCACAAAATCCCACTCGGGGCTCTGGGATAGGATTCACCCTCCGTGCTCGCTTAACGATTAGGCGAGCTTTCTTCCGTGGAGACTGGAGGAGACAGGCTATGGAAATCAGATTTGTGCCTCCTCTGAATATGCAGATTCATACCCCAAACCTCTCATTTGTGATTCTATAATAAGAAAAAAATAAGCTGAGAGGAAGGAAGACAACATCCTCATTTCTGAACTTAATTCGAGGCTGACTGAACTCACTCTGAGACACATATAAGAAAAAAAGTAATTTCTCCTTAGGTACAAATTAGAATAAATCTCTCTTATCAAGATGGGGTGGAAGGAGGGGAATCTGGTTATTTAGATCGAACAGGTTATTAAGAGCCATTCTTCGGGCCCAGCCGGTGTGGCTCAGTTGGCTGGGCATTGTCCCATGCATCAGAAGGTTGTTAGTTTGATTCAGGTCAGGGCACACGCCCCGGTTGTGATCCCCAGTACAGGGCATGCAGGAGGTAGCCAATGAATGTTTCCCCATCCCTTCTTCTCTCTCAAAAAATCAATAAAAAATATTTAAAAAAAATTTTTTAAGAGTCAGTCTTCAGAATAGGAAGTGGAGGGTGCTAATCTGAAATTTTGGACAAAAATTTTTTCTCTCCCAACATATTGTCACAATAGCTAACATTTTCTGAATGCATGTTATATTGCCAGGCACAGTGCTAAATCCTTTATTTATTCTTTTAACTGTCTTCTAACTTAAAACTGTATCATTCCTTTTGTTGTTGTTGTTCATCTTCACTAGAGGATATTTTTTTCATTGATTTTTAGAGAGAGTGGAAGGGAGGGTGGGAGGGGAAAAGAGAGAAACATTGATGTGACATTGATTTGATGCCTCCAACACTTGCCCCTCTGGGGCCAGGGATCGACCTGCAACACAGGTTCGTGCCCTTGACTGGGAATCAAACCTGTGACCTCTAACCTTTGGTGCATGGGCCAACGCTCTAACCACTGAGCCACTGGCCAGGACTCATTTCCCTTTTTACAGATTAAGAAGCAGAGGCTCAGAGAAGTTAAGTAACTTGCCCAGCTGGCAGAGCTAGTAAATGACTGAACTGTGACTCAAGGTCTGGTGATCCTGATTCACTTATACTTTCTTAATTTTTTAAGAACTTTTAAATCTTTAATCCACATGGAATTTATTTTGAAACATGACATGAAATGAGAAATCAATATTTTGTTTTCTGTAAATGTAACCAGTTGGCCTGTCACAAACTTAAAATGTTGTTTTTAACAATTTGATGACAAGGGGAAATGTTTATGACATATGTTAAGTAGAAGAAAGGAGGGAACATTGAGCTACATACACAGTAAAAGAAACATTAATGTGATATATGTATAGCTTCTGATATATCCTTTGGACAGTTACATGGAAATATAGCCATGGAGGGTGTTGAAGAATCTAAGATCCAGCTGCAAATTACCCTCTCTGTGCCCAGCCTCTCGTCTGTACAATACGGATAATAACGTTGCCTGTCTCCTGAGGTGGCTGAAAGGATTATAAGTAGATCCATGCAAAACACTTAGCATACTGCTCGGCACTTAAGAAACACTGCATGTATAAGTAAATATGCCAAATATGAATGGTGGAATAATATGAATTTTAATTTTTCTCAATTGTCTACAGTTACTTGTTTTGTTTTGCTTTTTATATTCAGAAAAAAAAAAGGCTAATTTTCTAAAAGTCTGGGTCTTCTGTGTTCCACTAATCCCAAAACAATACAAAACCAAAAAGTAAGCCCCATGTAAACTCCCTTCTGAGATGCACCTTCGCTGGGAGAACCCCTCCCAGAAAACAAGCTCCGTGTTCCCATGAGCTGATACACAGGGAGCACTAGAGCAAAGATTCGGCAACATACAGAATCTTTACATAACAAAGGGGGACGTTTGGCATTATGAAAACAAGAAGCAACAAATGTAAATAGTCCAGGTAAGTCACCTCTTTAAGTCCCGGGGGTCTTGTGAGGATCGGGAGTATGCTGCGTTGCATTATAAATTGTAATTGGATCTTGAAGTCTGTTCAGGCGCAGGTCTGGTAACAGGGTGAGAAGTGATCCTAATTCACACCACGTTTCAGTGCTGGGCAGACCGCCAGGCAGGCTCCGCATGAGACAGACTTTCATGTCTGCGCAGGAGGCGCCAGGCGAGCCCCTAGGACTCCAACCCAGGTAAGCTCTTTCAGGCAGAGAAATCCTGAGGTACAAAGCTGATTATTCAAAACAATGCAGTTCTCTTGCTGGACTTCCTCAGGCTTCAGAGGAACCTAATGAAGCAGAGATATCGCTGTTTCTCCTAAGATGATTGATGAAAAGATCAGCTGCAAAAACTGGGGAAATAATTGGGAACAAGCTTAATGTTTTCTACGGCCAAGTCATTGCTAATGTTCAATGGGTGGAAGAAAGGCCAGGAGACAGTCCTCGCAGCCCGATACTGTTCTGGGCAATGGGGGGTCAACATGTCCCTCCAAGACCCCTCCTATTGGAATTTAGAAATCCGAGAAAAATGAATGGAGGCTGCGTGACTCGAGTTCAGTTCTTGACCTCTCTGAACTTCCCTTTGCCACCTGCCCAGTAAGAATACCTACTTTGTTCTGTGAGGACTCCAGACAATCCATTTAAGGTGCTTATCTTAGAACCTGACACCAAATGGGCACCCCGCAGCTATGTGGGTCATTGCTGGGGTTCTCACATCAAGTGCCCTGGAAGGTTGTCTGAGTCACCCGCTCCCTCAACTAATTTGCTGTCCCGGAAGGTGGAGAAGTGACAAGCCTGTGGTCACTAACCATGCTCCTCGCACGCCTGCTCCTGCTGCTCACCCTCGGGCCTCCTGGCTCAGATGCACTTGGGTTCCTCAGGCCTTCCGATCCTGCCCTTCTCAACATTACGGCTCCCACTACGACCATACCCCAGAGCAGTGGTTCTCAACCTTCTCGCCCTTTAAATACAGTTCCTCATGTTGTGACCCAACCATAAAATTATTTTCGTTGCTACTTCATAACTGTAATGTTGCTACTGTTATGAATCGTAATGTAAAAATCTGATATGCAGGATGGTCTTAGGCGACCCCTGTGAAAGGGTTGTTCAACCGCCAAAGGGGTCGAGACTCACAGGTTAAGAACCGCTGCCCCAGAGGCTGGGCAGTGTCAGTCTTAGTCCCCACACTCAGATGTGTAAGGAATTGCTGTTTTCATTCATCTCAGTTTAGATCAGTCTCCAAAGGCTCACCCCGTCCAGGCTGGGCAGAAATTCCCTCTTAGTCACCTCTCTGGGAGTCACTTTAGAATCCGGAAGACTGTAGTGGTACCATGTTAACGTAAAAAAAACAAAAAACAACAACATTCAAACCTGGAAAGAATTTGTGTGAGTTTATTTGAGCCAAACTGTCGACAATTTCTGGGAAACAGAATCTGAATATATCGAGATAGTGCTCCCGAGAATGGCAGTTTTTCATCTTGTTTTATATGTTACAATAAAAGGAGGGGACATAACAGATTAGGGCGGTGGCTAACAGATTAGGGAGGTGGGAGAAAGCTAAGTGGGGAAACCTCTGGAATTGGATAAAATGTAAAACGATAGACATATACTTCTTTTACATAGGTGGGTATAGGATAGTTAACAATCAACAATTAACACGATAACAATAACAATGAGGAAATCTGTGTTATCTTAGATACAAAATGACAATAGGCTCAGTAAAGATCCAAAGTTGATCTTTGTCAGGGCAGATGCTAGCCTAGGACATGACTACCCACTATAAACTGCTTTTTACCAGTAACTAAACGTTTTAATCTCAGACTATCCCTTGTGGTTACGTTAGGTCTCTTGAGTTTGCAAGGCCACCACGCAGGTCTTTCCTGAGTTAGTCAGGTTAGCATGTGGCCCCTTTTTCATCCACACCCAGATGACAGAGAAAGGGCCCCTAACTTCCCATCCCCTATGATCACCAACCCCCTCACTGTCCAAGCCGGGCCCCCTACTTGCTCTCAGCTCTCAGCTGCTGTGGGCACACAATCTTGCTAAAGCAGAAGGCCCTGCGTACCTTCCATCCAGCCCCTCCTTTCATGTCTGGCTGCCCTGGGAGGTGCCGCCACTGTGCAGAGTGAGGGTCCCACCATTGTTTACCCTGCAACTCAGATCTCTTTTTGAGGCCAGACAGCTCCTTCTCTCCCAGGGCTCTGCAAACTTTTTCTGTAAAGGGGCTGATGGTAAATATTTTAGGCTATGCAGGCCATGCCATCTCTGTCACAGCTACTGTGATGTCAGCTGTCAGATGACTTGGTGCAGTGGGCAACCTGAACCACCATACAAAGCCGCCCTGAGACATCTGTGTGTCCTTCAGGAAAGAAATCAGACACTTTGTTTAAGGACTGAATAAGAGGTTGACTCTACCTGCACCAGACACCAGGCCCACTGTGCTGTGTGCTCAGGGTACCTGGGCTCCACACTACTTGTCTCTGACTCCAGGACAATAACTCGCTCCTTAAGGAAGTGATTTCTGTCTTCAAATCACTTGTGCTTTTAACAACTGGCTGTTTCTTGCCTATTGTGGCTTCCTGCAGATCTCCATACAGAATGCGCTGCAAAGGATGGGCTGAAGCACAGGCTGAGAAAGCTTTTGAAAGCCAGCCAGGCAGAAACTGGAAGGCAAACCCGGCTTCAAGCAGATGATATTTACAACCCTGGGCTGAGCTGCTGGCCTGGGGAGGATCATAAAGAGCATACCCGGGCCTAAATCAAGCTGCAAAGAGGGAC
This sequence comes from Myotis brandtii, assembly GCF_000412655.1. Taxonomy (NCBI): domain Eukaryota; kingdom Metazoa; phylum Chordata; class Mammalia; order Chiroptera; family Vespertilionidae; genus Myotis; species Myotis brandtii. Next base: position 756,380 of record NW_005366456.1, on the reverse strand, counting down.
TTGTTTGGTGTGGCTGCAGGGGATGATTGAAGGAGGCCCTAGCACTCCCCTCCCCCAGCTGAGAATTGTTATTCAGGTTCTGGTGGTGAAGTCCACCAACTGCCTGACAGCTGGTAGTCAGGTTGCCATGTCAACAGGAAAAGACCCTATTCAATGGTTCTCAACCTTCCCAATGCCGCGACCCTTTAATACAGTTCCTCATGTTGTGTTGACCCCCAACCATAAAATTATTTTCGTTGCTACTTCATAACTGTAATTTTGCTACTGTTATGAATCGTAATGTAAATATCTGATATGCTATATGTGTTTTCCGATGGTCGCGACCCACAGGTTGAGAACCGCTGCATTGGGTCTTTGTTGACTCATTACCAAGTTCCCTGTCTGGGTAGCTTTTAGCTGTGGGAGAAGCTAAGAAACCTGATCTGTGACTCCTGCACTGCTCCCATGGGCTATAGGATTGTTTTGACCCCAGCAGGGAAGGCTGGGAGCCTGCAAAGGGACCCAGATTATGGGAAGGATGGGTGGGAGAGTGAAGAGAAATGGGGCCTCCCCATGAAGCATCCTGTTTCACTGATGGGGAAATTAACATTTATGGCATGTGTCTGAAATTCTGCTAGAAGTTACACAGGTTTGATTTGATTGGATTCTCACAGCTATCCTAAGGATTGATATTAGCGTACCCATTTTACAGATGAGCAAAGAGAGGCTAAAGGGCAAAGAGCAGAGCAACGGTTAACTAAGTAAGGATATGTTCATAAAATGGATTATTATCAGCCATTAAAAATCATATCATATCTAATGATTTTTTTCAAATCATTAAATATTTCATGACTTATTTGCAGAACTACATAATACAGAATATCCAAATGATAAAATATGTGTGGTGAATAAAGACCCATGGGAAAAGAAGAATGGAGAACAATATTGTGGAAATTACTAAAGACCACCCAAATATAATATTGTATGTCAACTGTGATTAAAATTACTTTTAAAAAATAATTCTTTAAAAAAAAATACTACCTGGTTAAGTCTCATTATTGAATAGCTAATGAGGTTTCAAGTTATAATTTCATCTTCCAAAAAATTTTCATTCAAAGAAAAGATAATGATAAACACCTAATTTATTTTTTGAGGGAACATCCCAGATACCATTGAGGGACTGACAAGCATTATAGACCATCTTCCCAGAAAGAAATGTACGAAAACAAAACATCTTGTTATAATTATAGGGGCCCACAGACCTCTGGCTCAAAACCTCTGTTGGAATGGTAGATGTGTGGCATTAGTGACAAGCATGGATGCAGGAAGATGTTTGAGGTCAGCAGAGACCTTTTATGTACTTCACAAATCAGGTGCGTCTGTGTTCCCTGCAGCTCACTTCTGATTAGTTTGTGGTTAACAAAAGACAGTCAGGGCTGCTGCAGACAGCCACCGCACAATTCTATATCCACTGCAGTGTGGGTGATGTCTCTTAGAACTGCAAGGGGTGACGGCCTGTATGTGTAAAGCAAAATCCAGAGATAATACACAGATTTTACTTAAGCAAATTGCTGCCCCTGCTTTCCACCACCAACTGTTTTCTCGCCATCAACACCCAAGTGGCTTATTTAATATTCTTTCTCTCTTATTTCCATGGATTAATCAAAAATAGGGAAGAACAAAACGGCATATACCGCTTGCTTGGAACAGCAACCTCTGAAAATTAGGGGTCATGAAGAGTTACTCAGAATTCCACGTTTGTTACGGCAAAGAAAGCTCCGAATAGACTGAACTCCCACAGATTCCAACTAAAACTTTGGACAACATACAAAAATCAACTGCCTAAAAGCTCTAGACAGTGAGCGAAACAGACAGATTTTGGAGGGAAGTCAAAACTTGGCAGAATTCTGCAGAGAGAGGTTTCCATTGTTATGGCTTTATCTGGAGGGCAGACTGCGGTCATTGCATGCTTGAGTGTGGACAAGCTCCAATAGAAAATCCATCATTTTGGCCTAAAGAACCTGTTGAAGTGTCTGGTAACATACACCACAAGGTCTGAATGCCAAGGAACTTCCAATATTCATGGGAAGTTTTCTTGTGTTTATTTTGCAACAATAAAAATATAGCTTTTTTATTGCAATGCTGCTGCGTGACTAGTGTGATAGTAAATTCTGTATAGACATTGGCCTAAAAGAAACCCCTGAAGTTTATATCTGAGCTTTATCTTAAAGACCAGGAACCTGAGGGAACATGCCAAAGGTCACAACCGGGATTCAGGGCCCCATCTGTGTGTTGGGTTGAACTCTACCATGTGAAACGAAGTTGCCAACCAGCCTCTAAGCCTGAAGTTCAGGAACACTCAGCCCTCGATAAACCCAGCAACTTGTGAGGGCTCTCAGGAGATAGCAAACTCCTCTCTTAGACCGAAGTTGCGACCAATCTAATTGAATGCTGGCAGCTGCCTGATTGTCTGTGATTTGCCCGGGATGAAGGGCTCTGCTTGTCTTCATGTCACAGCACCACCTCCTGCCAGTGACATGCGGCCCCAGAGAATACATTCTCTCCCCAGAAAATCAGAAAAAATGAATTTTCAAACTATTTCCCGCAGTCCTCCAACCCGCATGCCCAGACAAATGAAATTAAACTCCGCCTTCCTGAAGGTGAGTCATTTATCAAGGGTGAGTGAGCTATAGACTCATGTTCCACTTCAAATCCCCAAACTTTCAAGCTCTTGATCTTGGTAAATGTAAAGATTAATATTTCTGAGGAAAATACATGGAGGGAAATATCCAGGCAATTACAAATAACATCCAATAAAGAAACATAATAAATATTTGATAAGTTGAAGGGAATACTAATATAGGAGAGAATGAGAAGAGTTGGAAGATCAGAATGTGTCGTGTGTGTGTGTGTGTGTCTGGCGGGAGAGAATTACTACTTTAAAAAATAGTCTCTCGGCCCTGACTGGTTTGGCTCAGTGGATAGAGCGTCGGCCTGTGGACTCAAGGGTCCCGGGTTCGATTCCAGTCAAGGGCATGTACCTTGGTTGCGGGCACATCTGCAGTGGGGGATGTGCAGGAGGCAGCTGATCGATGTTTCTAACTCTCTATCCCTCTCCCTTCCTCTCTGTAAAAAATCAATAAAATATATTTTAAAAAAATAAAAAATAGTCTCTCGATTTGTATTTTAATTAGGCCAGAGGATCAGTTCAGTCCTATCCCAAGTTTGCACCTCTCTTCCCCGCCCCTTCAGTTAAAACCTAAGCATTCAGGAATGTGATGAAAAATAAAGATGGAACACCTGAGTCTGCAGTGAGACACATGAGGAGGCCACGTGTTATCAAGAAGGAAGAACTTCGCTGTAGAATCTCTAAGGCGCAGATAGTGGAGAGACAAGATTAGATTAGACTTGATGTTTACACCTCTGAAATGCACCAGACAGACTTTACCTAAGGCCGGCCTTCAAAAGTTCACGATTCTCTTTTATACTGAGAGAAAAACCTTTCTCTCTAGAGCTCCTGCCTAAATTCTGGCAGAAGCCAACCCTGTGGTTTTTAAAAACAGGCTCCTGTATCACAGTGAGGTTTTAAGAATCGACCCACGAGGGAGAACCTGGCCCCTGGTAAGTGCTGTGTATTAGTTAGGGATTATTTGGGGATTTTAAGAAGGAAAGCAGCACAAAAAGATTTACATTTTAATGAGATCATTTGGACAGTGGGATGGATGAAGGATGGGGAGGAATTGAAACTGAAGGCAGGAAGATCCATTGGGAAGTAGTGACAGGAGAAAGACGATGGTGGCAGGGACTTGCTGGCTTCCTCGGGGATAGAGAAGGGGCAGAGAAATTCTGATGACTCAGGTGGTGGTAACAGCTGGCTATGAGTGAGAAGTAAACGGAGAAGTCATAGATGACACACTTCTCTCATTTTCAGACTTTCAGGTGCTTCTGCCACACACTCATTCAGAGCTTGGATTAAAGTCCCAACTATGCCTCTTACCCACGTGTGACCTTAGGCAAACAACTTCACCGCTCCAAGCCTCAATTTCTTCACCTGTAAAATGGGGCTAATAATGCTTCCAACCTTGTGAAGTCGTTGTGATGATTAAATGAGAACAGGTGTGTAAAGTTCTTTGCACAAGGCCTGGACCAGCCAGGTGTTCCAGATGTGTTAACTATTATTAATACTGCTATGATTATCTTCGTGTTCAACTCCAGATAACCCTCAGTAAGAACAATGCCTCACCCACCCTCCTCACAGATCCACTGTATTTATCGAAAAGACTTCCTTGCTTTTCACTCTCATTTTCTCCAGATCTTTTAAATACCAAGTGCTAACAATTCTCTAAAACTGTCTTGATAAGAAAAAGAATTTCCCCTTGAGTCTCACATGATCCCACAGGTGAGGGAAAAAAACAAAATAAGAAAAGAGATTATTGCCATGGGGCACATTATATATTTACTGATGCAATTAGACCACCCTCTCCAGCTTTGTTCCAAAATTTCCATTAATGGAAATTTTATCACAGGAAGAAAAAGCAAAGAACATGGGTGAAAATGGCTCTCTGACAAATGATAGGATTGGCTCTCTCAGCTCCCAAGAATAAGCAATTTTTCCTTTTTCACATCATTTGCAATAGATGCGATTGACAGCTTACCCAGAGCTTCCCGGACTTGGCCTGCACCATTCCCCAGCTCCTGTCATCATGGGCTGTTGGTGCTGACACCTGTGCCTGTCTCCAGAGACTTGTCCTTGGCTGATGACCTGCTTAGTCTAAAGATGCCTGGGAGTTGTAAGCCCCACTCCCAAGGACAGTCTGTGATCAATGACTGCCTGGTAGGGAGTGTGAAAGCCCAGATCCCCAGCCTCCAGGCAGGACAACCTATGAGGTGCACTTCATATTCCAGAGTTCCTCCTGGGGTCAGACTGAACTTCACCTGATAAATACATCTCTACATACCTATTCCCCTTCCTCATCCTTCCCTCCCTCCCTTACAGGTCTCTGCCAAGGTACACGCTCAATGAATGATTTGCACAAGAATCCCCACTTAGTCTCTGCTTTTAAGGAACCCAGCCTAAGACACTGGCCCCTGACAAGTCAAACCAGCTATTAACAGGGTTAAGCAGGCCATTGTAAAAGGGAATGTAATTAAAGCACAAGAGGATAATGGATTAAGGTATAGGACTAAAGTGATGGACATCTCCCTTCATTTCCCTTCATTTCCCATCACTGTATAGTTTGCAAAATATCTTCACATATATCTCTAACAAATAAGTGCTGTCCTTCCATTTTTTGAGATGGACAAACTGAGGCTCAAAAAGTTTAGACTCAGCAAATTCAGATACACAGCAGGTATTTGGTTTGAGTTGTTGCTTGAATTAATTGTTTAAACACTGGTCCAGATAACGTAAGTTGACTCACTCAATACTCAACCCATCTTCTCTTCCTCTACTGTAGAGGCTAGAAAGTGTGATGCCTATTTTCCCAGAACCTTTAGCATCTGGTGGTACCCAGATGACATGTCTCTGAAAAACACGAATTGTCACAAAATGAAATGAAAACTCCCAAGAAGGGCTTTTCTCCAAAAATAAAAAGGCAAAGTCTCAAAATGAAATGCCTGTCTTCTTCTTGCCTGGAATGGGGACCTCTGAGGTCAGAGGGGCAGCAGGTTTTGGGGAGTGAAAGGAGAATGGGGTGCGGGAGATGATGGAGCCAGGAAGACTGCACATACCATGGGGCTGGTGCACAGCCAGGCACCCAACATAGATGCGCTCAGATGATCCTGATGCCGGTATAGAGAAACTCAGAAATGTGCTCATGGTTAGAAGAACACTTCAAGTATTATTTAAAAGGTTAGAAAGGGAGGCTTATGGAAAACATCAAGATAGTAGCAAATTTATTCAGCCTGCTCAAGATAAAGTCATGGAAGATCAAACTGTCCTGTTTTCCAAGGAAGCAGGACCTAACTCCAATCCTTTAAAAAAAATGAGATGTCTTTGCCCACCTGGATGGATGCAAATGTTTTCATCCCACTGAGCTAGCCTAAACATTCTTTTATATTATACTAGAGGCCCGGTGCACAAAAATTTGTGCACTCGGGGGGCGGGGGGAGGGGGGCCC
>NW_005366456.1:745531-749106 GCF_000412655.1 Myotis brandtii | reverse complement strand
GCAGCAAGCAAGCCTCCCTGTTCGCTTCAGTGCCTGGCTGCCGGCCGCCATCTTGGCTGACAGTTAATTTGCATATACTCACTGATTAGCCAATGAAAAGGGTAGCGGTCGTACGCCAATTACCATGTTTCTCTTTTATTAGTGTAGATAGCACACTAGAAGCCCGGTACACAAATTCGTGCACCAGTGGGGGTCCCTCAGCCTTGCCTGCAGGATTGGGCCAAAACCAGCTCTCCAACATCCCTGAGGGGTCCTGGATTGCAAGAGGGCACAGGCCAGACCAAGGGACCCCACTGGTGTATGATTGGGGCTGGGGAGGGACGCAGGAGGTTGGCCAGCCCAGGAGGGACCACAGGAGGGCTTCAGGGTGTGTCCAGCCCATCTTGCTCAGTCCCGATTGGCCGGACCCCAGCAGAAAGCTAACCTACCAGTCAGAGCATCTGCCCCCTGGTGGTCAGTGCACGTCATAGTGAGCGGTTGAGCAGCCTTAGCATATCATTAACATATTATGCTTTATTGGTTGAACGGACAACTGGATGACCGGACACTTAGCATATTAGGCTTTTATTATATAGGATATTATTAGTACATAGTATCCCTAAGAGGGAGGTCTGTTCTTACCTCCTATTTATCTGAGAAAGTCAAGGCTCTGATGTTATGCTTTCTAGTGTGATGGCCACTAGCCAGAGAGGCTATTGGAATTTAAAGTTAAGTTCATTAAAATTAAATTAATTTAATTTCTTTAATTCAATTCTACTTCTAAAAATTCTGTTCAAATGCTACCTCATCCAGGAGATGATGCCATCACTCCATAGTTCCTCAGTTACACAAGCCACAATTTAAAAGCCCAATAGACACATGGGGCTAGTGGCTACCATATTAGACAGTGGATACTTAACAATATTTTCATCATTGCAGAAAGTTCCAATCAGTGAAATTGCTCCAGTTGGTAAACTAATTTACCCAAGATTCTATGACTAGTCAGAATTGGGATTACCCAAGCTCTACCCCTCAGGACATACCATGTCTCCTTGAGACAGTGCATTCGTTTCCTATTGCTGTTGTAACAATTATCACAATCTTAGTGGCTTACGTGGCCCCCAATTTGTTATCTTACAGTTCTGGAGGTCAAGCATCTAAAATAGTCTCACTGGGCTAGAACCAGTGTCGGCAGAGCTGCGTTTCTTCTGGAGGCTCCGGGGGAGAATGCACTCTGCTGCTTTGTCCAGCTTCCAGAGGCCACCCCACTCCTTGGCTAGCGAGCAGCTCCTTTCTCCGTCTTTGAAACCAGCAACATTGGGCTGAGTCCTCCTCACGCTGCCGTCTCTCTGGTTATCCCTTGTCTGCCTCTCTCTTCCACTCGTAAGAACATGTGATTACACTGGCCCACCCAAATCATTCAGGATAATATCTCCAAGTTAATGTCAGTTAGCAACCATTGGTAGCACTCATTCCCCTTTGCCATGTCACCCAATGTGGTCACAGGACCCAGGAATTAAGATGTGGCTCTCTCACCGAAACTGGTTTGGCTCAGTGGATAGAGCCTCAGCCTGCGGACTGAAGGGTCCCGGGTTCGATTCCGGTCGGGGGCATGTGCCTGGGTTGCGGGCACACCCCCGGTGGGGGATGTGCAGGAGGCGGCTGATCGATGTTTCTCTCTCGTCGATGTTTCTGACTCTCTATCTCTCTCCCTTCCTCTCTGTAAAAAATCAATAAAATATATTTAAAAAAAAAAAAAAAGATGTGGCTCTCTCTGAGGGCCATGATTCTGCCTCCCACAGGCCCTCCAGGATCTGACTCCATCTGTTTTTCAACTTCTTTCCCTTGACTCATCTTTACATTCCTTGTGTTCCAGCCAAGCAAAAATGTGTGTCCTCCTCTAGAAATGCCATTCATTCCAATAAACATGACGAAAGATCTATGTTCTTCAATCCCAGGGAAATAAAGCTGATTAGAGCAGGGCCCTACCTAGAGGACTTCTCCATGCCTTTGTTTTAAAATGTTCCCTCTTCCAGAAATAGCATTTTGAAGTCCCACCTGCAGCACAATTTAAGCACACCTCAATTCCACTTCTTCTAAAAATTCTATTCAAATGCTACCTCATCCAGGAGATGATGCCATTACTCCTACACAAGGTGATGGCCATAAGCCTGTGGTGGAGCATTTGGGTGGAGCTCCAGGGATGCTTGTAGCAGCATCTAGTCACCCGCTTTTGTGAGCCCAGGAGGCAGGCTGTGTACATGCACTAGAATGGGGATCAGAGTATGGACTCTGGAGTCAGAAGGCCTGGGCTTGAACCCCACATGAAATGGTTTCACCTTGTAAAACCAAACACCATTCTCCTCCCCTCTACTCTACACATATGTGTGGGGAAAGGGGTGGGGGCTGGGGCCATTGAGAATATTAAGATGTTTATTTTACTTCCTTTCACCTTGTTTATTTCCTTCTTTTTACCCTTTCAGCTGAAATGGACTTTACCAATATTCTTTAGCCTTACATTTTGTCTTTTCAGGATCTTTGTTGGGTGGTGGGTAGAGCATCCAGCCATAGGGTCACAACAATGCCAAGGATGTTATGATAGTGATAAATGAACTTCAAATTTGGGACCCTCCAAGCAGGACAGATGATGGAGTAAAACCACATTTTGCAATGTGATTTATCTGAAGTCCTTTATGGTAAGACATTTCAGGGCACACAGGCCACATCAGAGGTACAAATCCCTCAGGGAAAATCAACCACCAACGAGGGCAAGATCATTTTGTTACAGCCAGGCCCCTAAATGCAAGCCAACTACTCCACCGGATGCTAAACCGAGGCACAGGGAACTCATACGACACTAGAGGAGGAAAATGACTTTGTCGTTTTTTAAACTTACTGAGAGACTGCAGAGTATGCACAAGGTCATGGTTACTTGGCATTTTATTGACAATTCGAAAGATTTTCAAGCCTAATTAGACTCTATACAATTTTTGCCTTATGTGCTAACTTCAAACACTAACTCCCACATAAGACATGACTCTACTTGTAAGTCCTTTTGGCACCTGAGGCCTCGAGATCATTCATATTATATGAGTCTCTTGAAAGGCTCTCTGATTCACATGGAAACTGGTCCCACTAAGCCCTAGAATCCATGTTTGCTTTTAAACAACTCACACTTTGCCTTAATGTGCAGGAGCTTTTCCCAACCTTAGTTCAGCTGCTTTTAGCATTGTGGGCCCTGGCCCCAAAGAGCTTAGGGTCAGCTGGGCTTTGAAGTTTAATTATTAAAGCAGCAATTATACAACTGAGAAGAGTGAAATTGGAAATGAATCCAGCAGCTGATGGCGGGGTGAGTTCGAGAGGAGTCATGGGGACTGTAGAACCGAGAGCCACAGACACAGCCGAGCTATTCACCAGGGTTTACATAATCAAATGGGAAATAACACAATGAGCTTTAGAAATAACAAAGGAGACCTTTCTCTAAATTATTTCCATCTTTTTAAAGAGGGAACATAATTCTAAAACATTGCCTGGCCTTCAGGAGAGAGATGAGGACCCTAGAAGAAGGAGACCTCAGACTAATCTTCCACTTCAGC
>NW_005366456.1:657769-745512 GCF_000412655.1 Myotis brandtii | reverse complement strand
GACTTCATTTTCCTATTTAAGAAGAGAAGAGGGTTTTCTCACAGTGCGTTCTGTGGAACACCAACTGCACAACGTGTTCCCAATGCAAAAAGACTCTGTACTCAAATGGATGCGACCTCGCGGGTTTCTCTTACTATATTCAGCTCTTGGAAATGCCCAATGTCTGTTACCATATTAAAGACTCAGAGAAGTCTTGTAGCAAAGGAACTTTGCTTAGCGCAGTATTTCCTAAACATTCTTGAGCATGGACAGCATTTCGGTGAGCCATTCATAATTAAAGTGTGTTCCAAGGAACACACTGAGAAAACTGAGCAGCTCCACACAAGCCCTGTGAGGTCAAGGCCATGTCCCTGTGCTCACACTGTGCCTGGTACAGAGTAAAGGAGGGGCTGGCAAGCTGTGGCCAGTACTCAAATCCAGCCCATGAGCTAAGGGTGCTTTTTGCATTTTAAGTGGTTGAAAAAAATAAAAAGACCACTACTATTTTATGGCATGTGAACTTCTATGAAATTCAAATTCCAGTGTCCATAGCTACATTTTTTGGACTAGAGCCTTGTCCACTTGTTTATGTATCTTCTATGACTATTTTTGAACTACAAAGTCAGAGGTGAGTAACTATGACAAAGACCATTGGCTCACAGAATCTAAAACACTTATTGTCTGACCCTTTACAGGAAAAGTTTGCAGACCTCTGCACTAGACAATTAAATTTTGCAAATGAATGAAGGTCTACTCCTGCCTCCCTCCGAACCAGGCTGCCTCCCTTTCTGGGAAGAGGGTCAGATATAACTGGTTCCAGAAGGAGGCCTTCCTTTGCAAGCGGGTCTCATCTTCGTTGTTCTGGTCCCTGTGGTAGCTCAGCACTGACCGAAGCAGAGGAACTGCTCAGATTCCTGGTCTCTCCACACCTCAAACTGCCCCTAGTTTGATTCACAAGAGTCACCCCCAGAAAACAGTGATCCTCAGGTGGCAATGTCAGGAACAGAGAATAAGAAGGGAAGGAGGGAAAAGGAATTTAAGTGTGGGTGGCTTTGGTCTTGCAAAAGCATCAGCCACCAGATTTGTTGGAAAGGTAAGGGATGAACGTGAACGTGGGCAAGAAGAGGAAGGTAGGGACGGGGCACTTTTAACTGATTTGTAAACATGCTGATGGAAGGCAGAGGAAACCAGCTCACGAAGAACAGACCTGGAACATAGATTTCCATTGCTCCAACCCAAACCGAAGGAGCAACACAGGGCACTGGAGGCAGAAAGAACATGGTTTGAATCCTGGCCCAGCCACGTAGCGTCCATGTAACCTTAGGCAACACACCGAACTCATGTGGAAAATGGACAAAATGGAGTCAGGGGGAGAATTAAAGAAGATGGCTTTTATTTAACAACCGTTATAAGAAATACATTGTTGTTGCTGTTAGTGTGAGATGACAGTGGTATAGCCTAGGTTTTTCCCAAGTCACTGCCCATAGTTAATATCAAAAACTCTGTTCCATACCTTGCCTTTATAGCAGGAAACATTTCTTCATAAATTTCCCTCCTTTTTTAAATGTTCGGTTTAGAGAACCACCCCAAACAATGCTGGATTCTTGTTGTCCTTATGCTGCCCTGCATTTGGAATAAATGAGCTATGGGAAATAAAAAAGAATTAAGTCTCCGAATCCTCACCACAACCATGAATAGGAAGCTGTTATCGTCATCTCTATGCGATGGAGGACGGGGACACAGAGAGGTCAGTGGCAGAGCCTGGGTTCAACCCAGGAACGTGGGTCTGGCCTCCGGGCTCATAACCACTGTACACACAGACTGGCACGTGCAAACACCTGATAAACGTCAGGTTTAAATTCCCTGGTGATTCTCTCTCATCATTGATGTTCCTGTCTCTCTCCCCTTCCCTTCCTCTCTAAAATCAGTGAAAGTATATTTTAAAATAAAGTAATAAATTTAACAATAACACACATACATACACACACACACACACACACACACACACACACACACACACACTCTACTGGACTGTTTCCCAATATGTATTTGGGGCACAGGGCCTCTGAAATCAGACCAAACTAATTTCTAATTCTTGGTCCACTGTTTACTAACAGATTCAATTAACATTTATATGAAGATCAGGCATGTTAACCCCCAGTCTTCAATTAATCTGCAACATGAAGATAATAACGCCTAACAAAGTATCACTTAGAGTAATTGAGCACCTGCAGGGAGTCTGGAATACGGTAATGGCACAGTGTTTCATGGAAGCTATTTTCTGTGACCTAGAATGTCCTTCCCTGCCTTCTCTGCTCATGGAACCGTGTTCATTCTTAGCTGCCCCCCTCCCCCCGTCCCCTTTCTAAAATTCTTCTGGACGCCTTGCTGGAATCCCACTCCCTTGCACATGCAGGGAGCTTCATTTGGGTCTGTCTCGCCCACTCAGATGAGCTCCTTGGAAGGAACTTCAGCAGAGCCCACCTGAAAACACCACAGGGAGAGAGCAGGGTCTCTCCACTTGCCTGAGGACTCTGCCCAATTCTTCAGATGGAACAATTTGATTTTTAAATGCATGGGCCAGGCCACCCCTCTGCTCATCCTTCCTAACCATTCCTCAGGACAAACCCTAGATCCTCAACATGGATCCCCACCACCTCTCCCCCAGCTCCCCTTGCCTCTCTGAATCCAGCCAGGCCAGCCCTCCTTCTGTTCTCAGTCTCAACAACTCATACTTGCTGTTCTTTGGGCCTGGAAGCCCCCTCCCCCAGCACCCACCTCCCTGTGCACCTGGTTCACTGTTTCCCATCCTTTAGGGAGCCCCTCAGACAGGCCCACGTGCGCCCCCAGGCTGCCCTCGGTGCACCTGTTCATCTTCCTTAGCACGGGGCTCCATGGAGCTGCACCCCCACATGGCACAGCGCCTGTGCCCGTCTCCTCCTTAGACAGTGCTGCCCAGTAGGACCACCTTGGGAGCCATGGGTGTCATCTTAAATGTTAAAAAATGAAAAGAAGCAAATGAAAATTTTATGAATATGTTACATTTAACCCAATACCCAAAATGTTACCATTCCAACAGATTAGCCACATAAAAATTATGAAAGGTACCCTTTACATTTCTTCATACGAAGTCTTCACACTGCAGTGTGTGTTTTACTCTACAGCACAACGCAGCTCGGACCAGCCACGCTTCAAGTGGTCAATTGCCACACGTGGCTGGTGGCCGTCACAGTGGACACCTCAGCTCTGAACAGTAACCTCCCGGAGGGGCAGAACACGATCTTACTGTTGTCTTCACAGCCCCAGACTATGCTTGGCTCAACGTAAGAGCCAAATAACTATTTGGGTTTTTTAACAAAATGCACACACATAGGTTGTGAGTTCAATCCCCAGTTGGGGCACATATGGAAGGCAACCAAACAATGTTCTCTCACATTGATGTTCTCTCTCTCTCTCTCTCTCTCTCTCTCTCTCTCTCTCTTCCCCCCCTAAAATCTATAAGCATATCCTCCGGGGAGGATCTTTTAAAGAGTCAATATTTATACAGAGGAAATGGAGGCCTAGAGAGGAAGTGATTGGTCCAAAGTCACAGGACTAATGAAAGGTGAGCCGCTGGCAGCCCCCAGCTGAGCCCCCAGCCAAGCGCCTGCTGCCAGCGCAGGCATCTGTCAGTCTAGTTGCCCTCCAGGTGCCTGTGTGCTCCCAAAGCTCAGCCCAAGGCATCTTCATCAAAACTTTACCTCCAAACACGGGAAGTTTGGCTCTGTGAGGAAAGTTTCCTTTCTATTACCTTGTAAATCCTACGGATTGACAGGTATTATGGAAGCGGCATTAGGTGCTGCCGGTGTTGTTTTGAAACTCTCTTCGCAGCTATTGTGTCATCAGCGGAGATTTCTTCAGATCCACCTTCATTCAATGTCTCTGCGTGAAGCTGCGAACTAGTGAGGTAGCCCGCCCTCCCCAGGCCCCGGGTGGGCGGCCCGTGGGGACGGTGGGCGTGAGTGGGATGGCAGGAAGTGTGATCAGCATTCTCTCATGCCCAGCCTTATTTGCTCCTACAAATCAGTGAGCGGAGGCCTCAGAAATATAAACCTCCTCTCTCAGAAGGTCGTATTGTAAATGAAGGGACAGTAACCATCCCCCCCCCCAAAAAAAAAGAAGAGAGAGAGTGGAGATACAAGAAATATAGGCTCAGCCTATATTTATCAGTAGAACAAAGAAAAGTAGTTACACAATGGAATCACAGTATAATCCTATTTTCATTGTAAAATTTCTGTTTCATCTATATTATGAGAAAGAGATCCAGAAGATTATTTTTCAAAATATTAATTAGAATTTTCATTAGGTGGTAAAATTATGAATAACCTTTATTTACTCTACTCTTGATGGATCCAGTTTTGAATTTTCTTCAGTGAATATTCATTATTTGTGTAAAAAGGAAACAAGTGAACATTTGAAGTAAATAACTCTATGCCCACATATAGATTCACATCTGATCTCAAGTGTTCCAACAATACTTAAGTGCTAATCTACTTTAAAAGTTCCCAGGAGTTGTTTTTTAGCTTTTAAGTAAATTACTTTGCCCCTTTCAGAAAATCAGCCCTCAGTTCTATCAAGAGCATGGTGAATGCAGCCTCCCCAAGGGTGTGAACATGGTGAATGCAGCCTCTCCCAGGGTGTGAACATGGCGAATGCAGCCTCCCTCAGGTGTGAACAGGAGAATGCAGCCTCCCTGAGGGTGTGAACATGGTGAATGCAACCTCCCCCGGGATGTGAACATGGCGAATGCAGCCTCCCTCAGGGGTGAACATGGCTAATGCAGCCTCCCCCGGGGTGTGAACATGGTGAGTGCGGCCTTCCCTAGGGTGTAAACAGAAACCTGCACCCTCTTGCAGTCTGCCTGGGGTAAGAGGCCTTTCTAAGGACCAAGGAGTGGTTGTCAGAGTCTGGCCCTGGGATTTGGCACAGCTGCCACCAACCAGCCTTGTCAGGAATCGGTGTCATTAGGAAACAGAGAAGTCACGACCTTTCTTCTGTCCTGGTGATGATTCACACCAGGAGCCATTGCCCCTGTCCCTGTCCTGAGAGGAGAGCTCAGATTGGGGGTCCAGGCCCACAGACAGGGTGTGTTGTAGACCAGGGTTCTCCACCAGGGAGGCTTTGCCCCCAGGGGACATTTGGCTGTGTCTGGGGTCATTTTCATTTGTCACTACTGGCACCTAGTGGGTGAGGCCAGGGATGTTGTTAAACAGCCTACAATGCACAGGACAGTCCCAGAACAGAGAATTATCCAGTCCCTCACGTCAACAGTGCCACGGCTGAGAAGCACAGTCTTGGGCCATGAAGGACAGATGTGCGTGCTTAGAAGGAAGGCATGCGCTTTTGTTGAAAGGAGCCTGGCTATGTTCTCTTTGGCCTGCGGGCCTGAGGAAGGTTTGGGCTTATATACTTTTAGGAATGATCTGAATGTCCTGAGCATCATTATACTCCTATCAGTGACATTGGCCTTACGAAGGACCGGCATGGAAGGTGGTGAATTCCACGAGCCAGCTTCAGTGTATGTGGTGGCTGCCAGGTCGGTGCTGTGGAAGCAGACCCGGAGACAAGGCTTGTCTCTCAGGTGTCTATCAGAGAGCAGCACCGGTGAAGAGAAGGGAGAAGAACCTGGGTGGGGCGGAGGGAGAAGACAAAGTACTAAGGCCTGACAAAGCCTCAGCTAACCTGGCAGGGGGTGAGGGTGAGAGTGAGGCTCTTACGTCAATGCATGACCTTGATGTTACGTGTAGCCCCAGCACTATCCAGCTTCCCTTTGTCATCACCCCCCTGGGGCAGCAGAAACAGTGCCATGCTTTGACGAAGGGTCACAGGTATGGCTTTCTGCTAAGCTATAGGTAACATCCTGACCTGGGCTAAGTTTCAGCCCTGAGGCGGGACCACCCGCTGGCTGCTTCCCCATGAAACCCGATAGAGCAGTGGTTCTCAACCTTCCTAAAGCCGAGACCCTTTAATACAGTTCCTCATGTTGTGGTGACCCCCAATTTCATTGTTACAAATTGAACATAATTAAAGCATAGTGATTAATCACAAAAACAATATGTAATTATATATGTGTTTTCCGATGGTCTTAGGCGACCCCTGTGAAAGGGTCATTCGACCCCCAAATGGGTCGCGACCCACAGGTTGAGAACCGCTGAGATAGAGAGACAAGGGAACAGACCTCAGAGCTGTCCTCACGACCTGAAGATTCATCACCCTCACCTCACCTCTGAGCAGTCAGCTCCCAGCATGACCCGAACCTCTAACCCACAGTGTCTTGTGATTTTGCCCTATATGACCTGTGTCCTACAGGCCACCGAGGAGTTCAGGCTTTGACATTAGCTTCCCTTTCTCCTGGGTGGACCATTCATGATCAAATAGCCAATGTTTCTCCACTGCGATTCGAGGCGTGTAGTGTTGGGCTCTGCTAGGGCTGGGTACACAAGCTCTTTCTCTTCTCTAACAAGGCGGGATGGGTAAGACCCTGGAACCTGTGTTCTCAGCAGAGTTGTCCAGCAGGGGCTGGAATAGCAGGGCTCTGTGAGCCCCTCTTCCTAGCCACGCACCAGGTGAAGGCTGCCCCGGGAATGAGCATGACTTCCGGGCAGGGGGCACCATGCCGCTGAGGCGAGAGTGTCTGCTGACCACACACCCTGCAGCTGGACAGAAAGTCCTTCCTTGGAAGGGGATCTGGGTGGCACAGCTCCATGTCCACCACAGGATGCATCCACTCTGCAATCCATTAGCCAGGCCTGCCATGGGCCATATTCAGGACACCATCTGTGCCAGGTATTTGGCAACTCAGGGACCAATAGACAAGGCCTATCATTGCAATATCATGGTGATATTTAAAAATAAACTGAATCTGGAAGAAAACCAAAAAGCATATAAATCAAATGAGGAATGGGACCTGCCTGCCATCCAGTTAACTGTCTGTTGGGCTGGATTAAACATGGAAACATTCTTTGGGTTTCTGGTAAGAAATCTCTCCTCCTCCTTTAATTTATTCCACGTTGACTTACTAAATACCACTATGTGCCAAGCACTGAGCTTGATGTTGGAAGATGACTGAGAAGAGTGAGCCATAAGAAATGGATGATTTCAGTCCTGAGCACATAAGCCTTTTGCTTCTTGCCTCACGGATGTGGCTTTTACCCAACTGATCTGTTTGTGCCAATAGCCCATGGGTTTCTTTAGTGGCTACAGCCCCAGCTAGGAGAGCCAGTACTACAATAATGGACCCTCTGGAATTCCACCTCACCCTCTCCACTGAGTCTCCACTAGCTTTGACCTTGGAAGTCAGGTAAGAAGAGGGTTTATTATCATAGGTTAGCTTCCTATGACTATTTTGTAAATACTAACCTGTATATCTTAATACCTTCATCTTTTTCACTCAGTCCCCCAACCAACCTCCTCTCTGGCAACCATCTGTTTGTTCTCTGTCTGTATCTATGAATCTGTTTCTATTTTGCCTGTTCATTTATATTGTTCTCTAGATCCCACATATAAGTGAAATTATATGGTGTTTATCTTTCTCTGACTGACTTATTTCAGTTAGCATAATATCCTCTAGATCTATCCATGCTGTTGCAAATGGTAATATTTCATTATTTTTTATGGTCAAATAATATTCCATGTATATATGTACCACCACATTTCTAACCACTTGTCTATTGATGGGCACTTGTGTTGTTTCCATAGTTTAACTGTTGTAAATAACACTACAATGAACATAGGAGTGCATATATTCTTTCAAATTAGTGTTTTGGTATATATATATATATATTCCCAGAAGTGCAATTGCTGCATCATAAAGCAGTTCCATTTTTAATATTTTGATGTAACTCCATACTGTTTTCTGTAGTGGCTACTCCAATCCAGAGAAGAGTTTGAGGATCCAGCATATTGCGTGAGGAGCTGGAAAACTCACACAGCTGATAACAGTAATAGTAAACAACCAGTAGTTGTAATTGTATAATAATCTATATATATAAAAACCAAGCGACCTGAACAACAGAACGACTGGAACGACCAGTCACTATTACGTGCCAACCAGCCCGATCGGCCCCCAGTCGGCACCCCCCAACCGCCCGTGGCCCCTCCCCGACCCCGATCAGGGGCAGGGCCAGCCAGCCAACCTCCCATGGCCCCTCCCCCTCACTGAACCAGACCAATCAGTCCCCATCTGGTTGGGCATGAATTCGTGCACCCGGCCTCTAGTAAATGTATAATAAAAAAATGTAATTGGCCGAAACCGGTTTGGCTCAGTGGATAGAGCGTCGGCCTGCGGACTGAAGGGTCCCAGGTTCGATTCCGGTCAAGGGCATGTACCTGGGTTGCGGGCACATCCCCAGTGGGGAGTGTGCAGGAGGCAGCTGATCGATGTTTCTCTCTCATCGATGTTTCTAACTCTCTATCTCTCTCCCTTCCTCTCTGTAAAAAATCAATAAAAAAATATATTTAAAAAAAATGTAATTGATAAATTTTCTCACACACTTACTGTACATTATATATTTTGCTAACCACTTATATAAATTAAATACAGACTTCCATGTTGACTTCTTAAAATTAAAGGGTGAGAGAGACAGAGAACTCAACCAGTCGTCTTTGTCCTGGAGCCTTACCTACAATCAGGTACGTTGATGTGTGTTAAGATACTTCATAGTGTTAAATAAAAAACTGTTTAAATATAATGTTATTGTTCACAACAATAAACATAAATTAAATTTGTTTTAGACCCAATGAAGTGACTAGACTGGCCCTACAGTCGTACTAGTAAGTAATGTTTGCAATACATCAGGAACACAATAAAGCTGCCATTTTTTCCCATTTAAAGCCGTCCTCAGAGAGGTTAGATGATGTGCTAACAAAATGAGAGCCCATTAATTATATTCCTGGGTAATTTTGATTCAAAAGGGATCATTTTGCTTTCCCTAACGGAGAGTAAATCATTCAGTATAGATGAAGGAGTGTAATTTTGGAGCTGGATGAAATATAAGGCAACGATACTGAATTAAGCGATTATGCAGATGTTCTGGTCCGAAGCAGCTTCTTCATCAACTAGTGAAAACATGCTGTTTTGCCCATGAGGCCTTGTTAATGAGGAAAAACTGTATTTAGCTCAGATTTCACATTGTCAACTAGATTTTCTTTTGGCTTTGATAAATAATTCCATAATCCTAGTCCACAGTGGAAAGAGATGCCTGGTGGGTGGGGAGCTCCCCGTCATGAGATATGCAAGCACACCCAGAATCAACACTGGAAACATTATCTGAGGACATTCTCTTCAGTTAGCCTAGGATTAGGGATTTGACTAGGAATATTTCAAAGATGATTTATTTATTTATTTATTTTGGCTGCTGAGTTTTTATTTAAAGAATGTGGATGTTTAGAGGGCAAACGAGGAAGGAATGTATATGGTTTTCTATTCAGGAGGACAGGAACGGGATACATTTGAAAGGGACTGAGCAATGGAAATATGAGCAGAACCTATCCCAGTGTGCATAGCTTAGGTGGTCCAGGTGTCAAGCCATATGGTACCACTTCTTGGTGACTGAGTTAAACGCAGATCTTCTTCAGTGGAAGGTATCTCCATCACAAAGGTGATTTATTTAATAAGTATTTGTTGGCCCCTTCTCTTGGGCCTGGCACTACGGAATGGAACTGTGGGGAGGTCACAACTCCTGTCTTCAAGCAAAAGACAGTCCAGTGATCTTTTTAACTCTGAGGTTCTACAAATTCATCTTACAGAAATTTACATTAGCTCTCTCTTTTCCATCTTTTCAATATTTTCTTGAGTCTCACTTTTTAAAATAGCACTTTTGTGCTTGTGTTTTTAAATATAGAGGTAAATCTAAGAGGATGGCATCCACCTTCTGTCTGGCATCAGTTAGCTGCTGCTGTAAAACAAGCCAGAGGCTTCCAACAACAAGCACTTATTGTTGGCGTTAGCCTGTGGGGGGTCAGCTGAAGGTCAGCTGCACCAGGCTGCCTTGGCTGGGCCATTCTGCTCTTCCAGGCTGGATTCGTGCACCTGTAGGTTGGCTGGGGCAGCTCCAGGTGGGCATATAGATCAGCATGGAGAGAGCGACTGAAAGTCTCCGAGATTTCCTCCCCTCTGAACCAGAAGAGAACTGTGGGACGAGCTTAGGAGAGCCACAGTGCATGGGTCTGGGATACACTTCTGGAGACCCAGCTCCCTGGACCCCTCCCCCTGCCAGAGAGATGGGATGTCAGCCAATAAGGAGATGCCATGTCTCCCTGGCCCACAAAAATGTGCAGAAGCAATGACAGGGTTGGGCAAGGCCCCTCTGTCCCTGGAACTGAAAGGGCAAGCAAAGGTCTGTCATCATGAGAAAGCCTCTGGCTCCTCTGCTGCCTCATCAGCCCACATGCGGAGAGACAGCTGTGCCTCCTCCATGGCCTCAGAAATGTCCATGGCAGCTCGACCTCAGCCCAACACTGACAGAAAAAATTACAGGAAGACCAAGGGGCCCAAGAGCCTAAGGGATCCATGGAACCCAAAGAAGAAAATGAAATATTCAGAACAGACTTTTACTGAAATGGACAACTTCAACAAGAATAGATAAGATGGCCTGGCCAGCATGGTTAAATGGTTGAGCTTCAACCTATGAACCAGGAGGTCACGGTTCGATTCCAGGTCAGGACATATGCTGGGGTTGCAGCTTCCATCCCAAGTCGGGGTTGTGCAGGAAAGAGCCAATCAATCATTCTCTCTCATCATTGATGTTTATATTTCTCTCTCCCTCTACCGTCCTCTCTGAAATCAATAAAAATATATTTTTTAAAAGAATAGATGAATGTGTAATGTGCATGTATGCACACATTCTATACACACACACACATTCACACTAATACACCACACAAACTCATACACTCACAACTCGCACACACTCACACACACATCTATACATTCACACACATCCATATACTAGTATTCACACACACCCACACTTACACACACAAACATACACAATCACACATATACACACTCACACACACACACACACACACCCCTTCCTGGGACTAAAAATATGATCTTAAAAAATCAGTAGATGAGGAGAAATTGAAACTGGCAAGATCAAAGTTAGTGACCAGAATAACAAGTGAAAGAAATCTCTAACAGCAGAGTGGTGATTCAATAGGTTAGAAATGATGAGAGGAAAAGATAAGAGATTTAGCTACTAAATCCTGGAGACCCAACATGAGAACAATCCATTTCCATTTCAAAAGGGGAAACAGAGACCGGTGGAAAAGCAACAATAATTTTACAAATCAGGAAGAAACTATCCCAAGCAGGAGACAGCTCTGAACAGTTTCAAATTGACTTGAAGAAAAGCCTCAGACCTCTTACAAAATTCCAGAATAAAGTATTAGAAAAGAAATAAATGTCCTAACTTCTCACCACCAGATAATACCTACCTACATTATTAAAAATAAAAATATGTACAAAGAAAATTGGCAAATTCAATGGTTCAGAAACAGTAAAAGGAAACGGAAAAATCTTCCTTCGTCCTTTGCATTTCCTCCCCGGACTTTCTGCAAAAGGTAATGGCTATTAACAGTTCCCACGACCTCTCACTGCCCCCAAGTCTATGCATATGCCAGCACATATATCTACATGGGTGCTTATTTATTCATATTAATGAAAACTCTGTTTATCCTCCTTGATCACTTAATATATCTTGCATATCAATATATGCCTAATTTTTAATATTATAATATAATGTGGACATGATGTGATTTTTTCCAATCAACCCCCTTATTAAATGGACACTTTGATTCCATTCCAGTTGTTTTTCTTTTACAAACAGTACTACCATGAGCAAGCATCCACAAAAAATCTCATAGATCTTTTGTAAGCCTACCTATAGGGAAATTTCAAGCAATAAAATTACCAGGTCAAAGGCACTTGCATTTTTATTGATTCAAGGCCTTAAAATATTCTTGGCAAAGCATAGGCACTCAATAAATATTTTTAAACAAACTAAAATGGTCACATTGTTCGTAGAAAGATAGCATTAATTTATATCCCATATTAAAGACTTTTGAAGTCACTATAGTTTATAGAATGGTAACCCAGAAAAGGATATGTCGGTGTCCTGACCCCTAGAATCTGGGCACATGATCTTATTGGAAAGTCTGCAGCTGTGATTAAGGCACTTGAAATGGGGAGATCCCCCTGAATTATCCAGGGGGGCCTGTATCAGTAACAAATATCCTTATAGGAGTGGAGTAGAGGGACATGTGATGGATACATTGAGGAGAAAGTGATGTAAAAGGTGGAGATGAGAGGGAGGCAGCCACAAGCCAGGAACACCAGGGCAGCCACCAGGAGCTGAGGAGGCCAGTGGCAGGTTCTCCCCTAGAGCTCCCGAGGGAGTTTCGTCCTGCCAACATTTAGAATTCTGGCTTCCAGGACTGTGAGAGGATAAAGTGCTGTTGCTTAAGCCACCAAGTCTGTGCTATGTGGTTCAGGCAGCCTCAGGAAATGAATCCAGTCATTACTATTAAATTGGAGCCTGGTGGTAAAACAGAAAAGAGCATCTAGAGCAGTGGTTCTCAACCTTGGCTGCACATTAGAATCACCTGGGAATCTTTTTAAAATCCTGATTTCTGGGCTTCATCCTCCAGAAATTCTCTTTCTTTGTTATGAGGTGGGGCTATATTAGTAACAAAGAAAGAGAATTTCCGGAGGATGAGGCCCAGAAATCAGGATTTTAGAAAGATTCCCAGGTGACTCTAATGTGCAGCCAAGGTTGAGAACCACTGATCTAGAGTTTGGAGGCAAATTGATTTTGAACCACAAGACAGGTCAAATTCCAGGGTCCTGCCCCTGAGAGCAGCCCTCTTCAGTTTACCCCCCCCTT
Source organism: Myotis brandtii (assembly GCF_000412655.1). Classification (NCBI taxonomy): domain Eukaryota; kingdom Metazoa; phylum Chordata; class Mammalia; order Chiroptera; family Vespertilionidae; genus Myotis; species Myotis brandtii. The sequence continues at coordinate 732,607 of NW_005366456.1, read as the reverse complement.
ACCCCTCTCTCCCACCGTTACCTTTCCCACCCTACCCGCAGCTGCGTTGTCTCCAGCGCATACATTATCTCTTGGCCAGACCCAAAACAACTCAACAATGGAAAGTAAAAACAATGTACCAATTTTTCTTGGTTTTGGCACAGGCAGACACAATACTAATTGATCCAATCCAGACTTTGAGAAGGAAGTTTATAAATGCTTTGGGGGTTTTTTCTTAAAAGCTCGGGTGGTGGCAGATGGAGACTCACATGTCTCCATCCATCTAATCATAATTGATCCAGCGAGAGTCTTTCTGGAGAGGGGAGAGCGTTTTCAGTCTTCAGTCTCTTCCCTGGTGGAGAATTGTCATTCCATCTGGAACAAGGCTTCACAAAAGCTGTGAAGCTAATTACCAACCAATTCCAACATAGATTGGCTTAGAACCATGGAGTTACCCTCTCTGTGTTCCACGCCACTGCTCCTTTGCTGGCCAGTTTTGACTTAATGAAACTAATCCTGTTTAACACTTAGAGATAATACTTACAGTTTAAAGAGCACTTCCAAATGTAGAATCTCAGTTCTTTTATGTTATTTCTCACAACAAAGTGATGAGACAGAAATGGGGCAGGGGGAATTGTACATAGTCTTGAAGAAGAAAACTGACTTTCAAAGAGGCTACTCTTCTTGTCCAAGCCCCTGACTTCAAACCCACTGATGTCCCCCACACCATAGTGCCCCTGAGGATTGACCCATGGAGTTAGACATAAATGGAAAGTGAGCCTGTTTATGTCCAGGTGCTCTCTCTTCTTGGGGGGTGAGGTGTCCCAGGGCCAAGAAGGGATCATCCGTGTGCACATATGCAAAGGAGCATCAACATCAGGGCGTTTCTGACCATCCAAGCCCCCATAATCCTCTGACTCAAAGTCATTGCTCATAGTGTGTTTTTACTTTGAAAAAGATTCATTAAAAAAATATCCGATGTCACCCTAGCGAGTTTGGCTCAGTGGGTAGAGCATCAGCCTGTGGACCAAAGGGTCCTGGGTTTGATTCCAGCCAAGGGCATGCATCTTGGTTGCAGGCTCCTCCCCAGCCCCGACCAGGCCACGTGCAGGAGGCAACCAATTGATGTGTTTCTCTCACATCGATGTTTCTCTCTGTCTTTCCCTCTCTTTCCCACTCTCCCTAAAAATCAATAGAAAAATATCCTTGGGTAAAGATGAATAAAAAATAATATAATAATTTTAAAAATATATCCCATGTTGAACTCTATTTTGGGTTAATTGTGGATTTAGTCTCTACCATCAACATTGCTCTTGTCTCCTGCTACCATGTGTCTTCTGATACCCAAGAGGGAGATCATCAGAGAGCACATGTGTACTTAAAACTTATTTGTCTAAGTACATAGTTCTCAAAAGGTTGGATACCTACATCTCTTTGGCAAGTCATCAGTAATAATAATTAAAGTTTCTGGGGTTCGTTCTCCATAGTGCTACAAAAAGCAAAGTAAAAGCAGGATCAATTGTGCTTTTTGAAATGCTGGAAAAAATTCTTTGTTTCTTATGACTGCTAGAAACCAAAAAAGTTCTTCTCTAAAGATAATTCCCATTTCTGTTTTGTGGGACATAGGAGTAATAAGCAATTTGAATTAAAGGCGAGAGATCTGGATTTATGTACACAAATTCATTTATTCACTAAATATATATGGAGTCCCCACTGTGCCAAACATGTGCTGGGGCTGTAGCAGTGAGCAAAACAGGCTCCAGTCGTAACAAGCACACCTTCCACTAGGCAAAGTCAGACCGTGAACATGCATCAGTTTAGTCTCTAGTTTTCAGCAAAGCTATTTAGAGACTCAGGGTCGACCAGTCCTGCTGACCTCACCCTGATGCCCTGAACTGGAGGATTCCAGAAAGGTATAAACAAAGCAGCTGGCCTCACATCTGCCATTTAATGAAATAGCCAGGAAGAAAATTGCCATGAAAGTGACACACATCAAAACAGCAACTATTCAGCCACACAGGAAGTGCTAGTCCTGCATGGGAATTCTTAAGGAAGTGGACTCCTCAGAAGGGTGGGGCTCCGGGAGGGCGTACATGCTCGCCAAGGACGCCTCCTGGTGCCTGGGGGACTTCTTCCACTTCCGTGCACCTGTTCTGCTGTTATATTCATACACATTCCCAGAGACTGTGGAGAAAACACAAAACACAAAGAACGTAGATTATAATGAACTCACAAAGCACTGGTTCATGCCACAAAGTGTTTACTGAGCATTTACTATACAGCCAGTAGTGACAAGCTGTTTGTCTTTTCAAGCCTTGCTCTGTTACCAAAGGGAAAATGGGAAGCAAAACTTGAAGCAGTGTGTGATTTCACATGCATTAAAAATTGCCCCTTTAGCACTAGAGATACCGTCTCTGGTGGAGGAATGGTTTTTCATCTTAACCATGGTAGTGGTCATCCGAATCTAGATAGGTGATTAAATGTCACAGAACTATTCACACAGACATAAAAAAAAAATAAGTGCATGCCCAAACTGATCAAATATGCAGTCCAGTTCATTGACCAGTGTCAGTTTCCTGGGTTTGGTGCCGTAGCTTTAGAAAACATTGCCTTTGGGAGAAGGTAGGTGATGGGTATAAAGCACTTCTCTACACCATTTCTTGGGAATCTCTAATTATTTTCAAATCAAACATTTTTAAAAAAAACAAGTCAAATTATTGTTTAAATTTTCCCTCAAGTGAGGTGGGTGCCTTACACAGTGTCTAAGGTTTAATCTACCAATGCTTTATAGAAATAATAATGAAATATAGTAATATACAAGAGAAAAGAAACAGGGTAAATAGGGCCTGATAGAGTAAAAATTCAACATCACTAAACATCAGAGAAATGCAAATTAAAACCACAATGAGATCACCTCACACCTGTAAGAATGGCTACCATCAATCAATCAACAAACAAGTGTTGCTGAGTGGTGGAAAAAAAGGGGAACCATGTGCACTGTTGATGAGATGGCTAATTGATGTAGCCACTATGAAAGTATAGAGGTTTCTTTAAAAATTAAAAATAGAACTATCTTATGGCCTAGAAATTCCACTTCTGGGTATTTCCAAAGAAACCCAAAAGATATATGCACCCCTATGATCACTGCAATGTTATGAACAACAACCTAGATATGGAAGCAATCCAAGTTCTATCAATAGATGAGTGGGTAAAGAAGATGTGGTACATATATAATGGAATATTCAACGACCATAAAAAGGAATAAAATCTTATCATTTGTGACAACAGGGATGAACTTAGAGGGTATTGCCTTAAGTTAAATAAGTCCTACAGAGAAAGATAAATACCATATGACTTCACTTACATGTGATCTAAAGGATAAAAGAAATGAACAAACAAAACAAAAAGAGACCCATAGATACAGAGAACAAACAAAATGAGGGCTGCCAGATGGGAGGGGGGTTAGGGAGCTGGGTGAAAAAGGGGAAGGGATTAAGAAGTACAAATTGGTAGTGACAAAATAGTCATGAGGATGTAAAGAACAGCACAGGGAATATAGGCAATAATATTGTAATAACTCTGTATGATGCCAGGTGGGTACTTGAATTATCAGGGGGATCACTCCGTAAATTATATCATTACCTAACCACTATGCTGTACAGCTGAAACTAATATAAAATAATATTGAATGCCAACCGTAATTAATACTTTTTAATTTTTAAAGAGTAAGTGGGACCCACCTGAGCCTAACCATGCAACTAACCCCAACTTGTCAGGCATGTGATTAAGCCACTTCGGACCCACCAGACCACACCAGCTGCCAATGAAGTTCCTTTTAATACAATAAAGCCAATGAATTGCCCAGGTGACACCTGCACAAATTCTTGACCCACAAAATTTTGAGATATAATAAGATGGTTATTGTTCTAAGCCAGTAAGTCTCCGGGTAGTTTACACAACAGTAACCAGGAAGGGGAAAATGTGTTTTATTTGGCCTGAAAAATGGAGTTTGTTTTAATTGAACTACTTACCTACACTTAAAAATGGGAAAATTTCATGTAAAATTTTAGATTTCCAGCTTCTTTTTAAGCATCAGAATTCTGGCAACTCCAGGCCTATTCCCAATGTGGCAATAAATTGATGGAGCCCAATAATAGTTATGGCTCCCAAGCATCAACCTCCATTGATGACTGAACTGTCTTATATGGCACCTTCTGGTCATTTATTTTATCTGCCTGGACCTTGAATGGTTTGCTTTAGTACAGAGTCTCATTATGCAAAGCACAATGAAGAAATAATTTATTCACATAGCTTAGCATCCAAATAGGCAAAAGGGGCTTAACTTAAAGATACTTCAGCACCATACCTGGATCAATGGCTTCTCCATCAAATATAGTTTCATACACAATGGTTTCCTTTTTAAAAAAAAAAACACACAACACACAAAATATTAGCAATAAAGTCACTTGATAAAATTAATTTTGACAAGTGTTGAGTACTTTGAGCAGGTGACTTCTTATAAGTGACCTTGTTTTTCTTATGTAGAGAGCTAGCAGCCCTGGTTCAAAACTGTCCTGCTATTCTTGTCTCCTCCCAGCCCCAGCCCCACATCAGTCTGCCCACCGTGCCCTCCCTCAACTCAGACCTTCTTACTGATGTGAAGTCTCTTATCTTCAATGGGAAATGTTAGGGCTGACTTGTGCTCCCTCAGACTTCATATGTTGAAGCCCTAATGCCCAGCACCTCAGCATGTGACTAGATTTAAATATTGGGCCTGGAAATAGGTGATGAAGGTAAAATGAGGTCATGTTGGTGGGCCTTAATCTAATATGACTGGTGTCGCTATAAGAACAGAGGTTAGGACACAGACCAAAGAGATGAGAAATGACCATGTGAGGACACAGAGAGAAGGCAGCCATGTGCAAGCCCTGCAGAGAGACCTCAAGAAGACACCAAACCTGCTGACCTTCCCCTGAGACTTCGAACCTCTAGAACGGTTAGAAAATAGAAGTCTGGTGTTTAAGCCACCCAGTCTGCACTATGTTGTTTTGCCAGCCCTCACTCGCTAGCAGAGGTGCTTGGCTGGCATCAGTTTCATAAAGGAAGACGCAGGGAAGAGAGCACTGAAAGAGAACCAGCTCATGAAACAATGTCATGGTCAGTCAGGACTCAGGTAGAAATGCCTGTTGTTAATGGGGCAGCAACTGGAGAGAGAAAAGGGAGATGGAGACTGAAAAATGCCTTCTTGCCCTGGCCGGTTTGGCTCAGTGGATACAATGTCAGCCTGTGGACTCAAGGGTCCCGGGTTTGATTCCAATAGAGGACACATGCCTGGGTTGTGAGCTCCCCAGTGTGGGGTGTGCATGAGGCAGCCAGTCAATGATTCTCTCTCATCATTGATGTTTCTCTCTCTCTCTCTCTCTCTCTCTCTCTCTCTCTCTCTCTCTCTCTCTCTTTCTTCCTCTCTGAAATCAATTTAAAAAATATTTTTTTAATGCCTACTTGTTCTGCTTCACATGTCTACTTCCTGGAATAGCCTTACCCTTGTACAGTTGTTGATGTGGATCCATTAATGAATGAGTATCAGCCAATTTAAAGATTTCAATACAACAGGGCATAGATTTTACTACCTGCTAAGAAACCCCAAAGATGAAGGACTTATTCAGCTTTATCACATATGTAATCTATTTTCAAATCTAGATTTTTTTCTTTTTTGATGTACTTATTTATTTACTTAACACCACCTTGTTGTGAAAAAGCAGATCTTATTTTTAAGCAAGGGTAAATAATGTTGTTTTTGCTGAATACACATACAATATCAGCAGCAAAATTGGACCTAAGCGAGATTCTAAGAGTGGATCTGAAATCCCATCTTTGTAATTCAACAGAAGCTGATACATTGAAATAATTTTATTTCCTTTCTATGATGCCTGAGTAGATTTACCATATGTTTACATGGAAGTGCTTTTTATTGAACAATAATTATAGAGAATCTGTAGTCCTCTTTCTTCTAACTACAGAGGGCTCATAAAAAATGTACTTACTGTTAACACTTCTAGTTTTTTATTTCTGTTTTCCATGACAATCTTTTCCATTTGATTTCTATCTCCTGTTCAACAAATACGTAAACAAACAAACAAATAAATGGCAGGTATCGATCTAATGAGTGGCTTTTCAAAATCACACAATTCATAATAATCATGTGACAATGAGCAATCTGTATCTTACCTGCAATATACTTTATTCCCCTGTATGAAAAGGAAATTTGACAAAATATCAGCTTCATTATGCTACCACATGGCAAAAAAATCACTTTTTGCAGCACCTGGCTATTACCACATCTCTCTTATTCCCAATTGTTAAAACAATTCTGTATGGCGAACTCATCTCATTAACCATCACCACCTCCCGTCGCTGAGTCATAAATGATCTCTGCTTAGTTAATAAAAACTCATAATCAATTCAATTTTGGAGGCCATGGTATTCTGCTCCCTGATGAGCTATTTTTGGATGGTGATGAAAGCATCTGCATTTTCTCCATTTCTTTGGCATCTGTCCAGTTTCACAGAGATTCAAAGCAAGTATGGCGAGGGCACCTGGACTTACCACCTGTCCACAGTCCCCCCTGGTCATCACACACCTGCCCGTGATGCACGCTCAAAATAATATGGGAGTTGTTTGGCTTGTCTGCTCACAAATTGATTTGTTTAAAATCTGCTCTCACAGCAAATGTGTTTCAGAGGCTCTGAGGTAGAACCCAAAGATACGCTGTTGCTGTTTTTTAAAGTTAGAGCAGGTTTGGAGCCTTGAAAGGGACCGTCGTACTTTGTTTCCCAAGTACGTTCCTCTGTGCCCCTCAAACACGCTCAGGCAGAAGCCCTCAGTGTAGCATCACCAAAGGATTCCAACTCTTTACATCAGAAGCTTAGAAAGAAAAATCACATACTTGGGTTTGGGCTTGGAGACTTCCTTGGCCGTTTTCTGACAGCATCCCATGGTGTTCCCGTATCTCCAAAGCAGGAAACATACCCAGGAAGCCAACCCGGCAAAGAAAACAGCCATCAGAGTGAAGATGAAAGGAATGTACCAGCCACTGGATGTGTATGTGTTGATGGCTGTGTACACGATGGTCAGGCCTTTTCTTTGCTGGGAAACAGTATTTCAAAGCAAACAGAGCATTAGTTTATGTTTTCAGAGGGCATCTGTTTACAAATGAGCATCAGATGGAGCCGTGGTCCCACACAGACAGTGGGGTATTGACCCAGATATGTGGATTTTTATAAAACCCACAGGGGATACTGAGGAACACCCAAGCCCAAGAAGGCACCAATTTAAGGATCTGCAGGCTTGAACTGTATGCAATGACCGCATTTCCCATCATGACTGCGGTTTTCTCATCTGGAAAATCAAGGGGTTGAAGAAGATGGCATCCGAGGATTTTTAGGCTTATATGCCTCTATTATCTACTCCACACAGGTTAAACCCTTTTGTGCAGCTTGAGAGAACAGTGTTTCCTTAAAAATCAAATATTCTGGTGGGAAGATTTATCATCCATGTTGTAAAAAAATGACTGTACTTCAAAGGATAGAAGACAATAGCATACACTAACCACACAGTCTCCTGCACAGGCTTTCTCCTTGGCTGACTCTGAAGCTGTTCTGGATCCTGCCGAGGCTTTGCTGCTCTATTTTTGAAATAACAAAAACTAAAGGGTCTGCTAAACTTCACAGGCTCGGATCAAACATTAGATGAAATGATGAATATAACACAGGTACTACAGTGCCTGGCACATGAGAGGTGCCCATTACTATGAATAATATGGCCAACAGAGAATAATTTAAAAGTGCCAATTTGTGAACCCTAGCTGGTTTGGCTCAGTGGATAGAGCCTCGGCCTGCGGACTGAAGGGTCCCGGGTTCCATTCTGGTCAAGGGCACATGCCCGGGTTGCGAGCTCAATCTCCAGTGTGGGGCGTGCAGGAGGCAACCGATCAATGATTCTCTCTCTTCATTGATGTTTCTAGCTCTCTCTCCCTCCCCCTTCCTCTCTGAAATCAATAAAAATATATTTTTAAAAAAAGTGCCAATCTGTAGAGATTTAACTGGTAGATTTCATTGGCCAGTGGGCCTCTCTGGTGGGCCAGGCTTTCAGACCATCTAGACATACTTAGTTCCTTGGGGGTCCTCTGTGCTTCACCTGCAATTATCACAAATTCTCTCTCACCCACGGTTTATACTCACAGTTTATATTCAGGGATGCACACTATAAAATGTTGCCTGTTGAGTGGATGGGGTAATGCGCAAGTGGAAAGGCATTCGGGTGAAGGTGATGCCCTACATAGCCTTCTAGCCTTTCTAGATGAAACTTGAATTTACAAGAGAATATTTCCCACACAGAGACCCAAATTAAATTCCATAACTCTTTACTTCAGAACTGGTGGTTGCAGGCGGTGGCACATTGGCCCTTGCCACATAAATATCTATAACAGCAGTGCCTGTCCTAGGCTTGGTGGCTTTGCCATATTTCAGGTTGTCATCAATTATGTGGACCACGAGATGGTACTGCCGCTGCAATTCAGCTCCAGATTCAAAGTGAAAAGGGTTCTTCACAATTAATTTTGGAGTATTTGAACCTCGAGTTGGGTCAAATCCAAAGTGATGGTTCTCATTTCCTTTAAAAGGGATAATTAAAAAATTATTTTCAGATATGTTAAAAGGTCTTCTCTAACTGTCATAGGTAGCTTTTGAAACACAATAGTGATAAATAAATAAAATTTCTATTGGTCTATGAACTCCTATATCTATACAAGGCTTATAATAAATTGAAGTCAAGTAAGTAATAAATTCAGTTGGTTAGAAAAATTTTAAAGGTTAAGATCATGAGTCTTATCTCCATATAAGGTCAGCAAGCATTAGACTATTATCAAATTACTCTGCCTTAATTGCTTCCCCTTCCTTTATCTCCCACTCAGAGAAATTTTATTTCCATTGTCAGCTTAGTCTAGATCAGCCGTGGGCAAACTACGGCCCACGGGCCGGATCCGGCCCGTTTGAAATGAATAAAACTAAAAAAAAAAAAGACCGTACCCTTTTATGTAATGATGTTTACTTTGAATTTATATTAGTTCACACAAACACTCCATCCATGCTTTTGTTCCGGCCCTCCGGTCCAGTTTAAGAACCCATTGTGACCCTCGAGTCAAAAAGTTTGCCCACCCCTAGTCTAGATCAATATCAAATGGGCCAGTCAGACCACAAATATCTATTGAGCCCCTATTCAGTTTCAAGTCCAGTTTCAATGGCCCTGGAGACACTATTGTAAAACAACATGCACATAGTACCCCACCATCTAGCAGGAGAAGCAGACATGGAACTAGTCCTTGTAATTAATTGTCAAGGTGTTTACTGACATCCACACTCCGGTTCTTTCAGGAGAGTTCATACATGACAGCAGGTCTGACCTCCATACTTTAGGAACTTCTCCTTGTTATATTGTCTCATGATACCCAGTAATTTTCCTTAACAGAACTTTTCATACTTTATAATTTTATAATTGCTGATCTTACCACTCATTTAATGAACAATGAGTTCCATGAATATAAGATTCATATCTATATTGTACCCTATTGTGTACCCATCTTTGTGTGTGTGTGTGTGTGTGTGTGTGTGTGTGTGTGTGTGTGTGTGTGTTGTTTTTCACCCTGCAGGAGGATAGCACATTACAGGTTAATACTAGAAGTAGAACTAACATACACATAATGTGTGGCACAAATTTTCCTAATTCTTTTTTTTGGGGGCGGGGGGGCTAATAAAATATTTTATTTACACAGTAACTCTCATACAGTTCAAGGATAAAAAGAATGTTTATTGGTAACTGAATAGTGGAATGAATTAATGGAAACTTTGACACACAGGAATCACTTGGATATATATATATCCCAAATTTTCTACTATGTAAGAGCATGCCCCTACTCCAGCTTTCCTCCCCTTTGGAGAATCTTATTCTATCTTTCACACCTCTCATCTAATTATTTTATGACCTTCCTCAGCCTGGACCCACCTGTTCATGCTACTTCTACTAGGCCATGCTCTCCAGATTCACTAAGCTCTAGACATCTATGGCTGCCATTGGGGGCTGAATTACTTGGCTGTAACCATGGTGGGCTGTAATCAGAAGATCTCATGGAAATCCTGAGGCCTGGGCAAGGGTACTCTGAGGTTAGGGCTCCCTGCTGGGTCCTCCCACTCGACTCTGAGACAAATGGGCAAAGGTGAAAGCAAGAGAGAAGTGCCCTGGCCGGTGTGGCTTAGTTGGTTGGGTGTCATCCTGTACACCAGAGGCTGCCAGTTCAATTCCCCATCTTTAGTTCAGATTTGGTCTCTAATGAGTTTCTTTCATATGTCATCTTATGACCAAAGTTGATGCGGACCTCTGTGAATCCAACAATAACACAACTGATTCTCTATCCTAGAGAACCTGTATCACTATCACATGGGAAGGGGGCTGCTGCTTTCAGCCAGCACAAGGAGAACAGATTTAGTTCCTTGTAACTTAACCAGCAGTGTTTCCCATGCAGGTCCAAAGTCTCTTCATTGTCAAGTGCCATTGAAATCAATGATAGATCGCCCTAACCAGTTTGGCTCAGTGAATAGAGCGTTGGCCTGTGGACCCAAGGGTCCCAGGTTTGATTCCAGTCAAGGGCACGTAACTCAGTTGCAGGCTCCTCCCCAACCTGGGCCCTGGTCAGGGCACGTGCAGGAGGCAACCAATCAATGTATTTCTCTTACATCAATATTTCTCTCTGTCTTTTCCTCTCTCTAAAAATCAATGAAAAAATATCCTCAGGTGAGGATGAAAAACAAAGAAATCAATTATAGTTCCACAAGAGGAATTAGATTGGATGTGTGGAAGTGAAAAGGGTCCCTTGGGGAAACTTAATGCCATAGATATGAAATAGCTTAACATTTATAAACATAGTTATTTCCAAGGTTATATCATGTTAAAGAGGATATGACTAAATGTCAATTTAACACATACTATGATTAAAAGAAATAATAAAAAAAGAAATAATAAAATTATCCACCAGAAACTATCTCAAAGCGCATTTCAAAATCTTGTGAATCTCTGTCGTGGCAGTTTAGTTTGAAGCCATTGACGTTTGTCCCAGCAACAACATTGTCAAAAATGACGGCCTTATAGAGAGAGGGTGTGCAGACAGGTGCCTCGTCATTCTCATCTTCGATGTCTACAGTGACCTGTCAGCAGGGAGGGAGACAGAAATATCACATCCACATCGTGTGACTATTTATACACAAAATCTGAAATAAGCATCTGGGTAGAGACAGACCATTTAGAATTACTAAATTAAAAGTCTGCCATTGTGAGTTTGAAGAAATGTTTCTGCAGATTTGGGTTCTGGCTGTCAATCAACTATTCAGCTGGCTTATTATTCCTGGGTCAACTGTGACATTCAGTATGGCCATTAGGGAGAGCTTTGGGCTCATTAGAAGAACCTGTGGAAAACTCAAAAATTTCACAAATGATGAGAAAAGGAAAGCTGAAGAATGATGCTGCTAAAAAGTGTAATCCCTCGAACCTTTAAAATATCTCTGCTTCATGGCAAATATATCCTGAGTTTGCTCTTTTGTAACTTAGGTCCTCCTCTGCATCTTTCTCTCAAGCACAATGTATTTTTTGGTAACAATATGATTACTTCAAAGTATGCTCTGGCCTTAATCAGGAGCTCTTATCAACCTCGTCTTAATTAAAATACCACAAACTGGGAAACTGTGATCTACACGGGAAAAGATCAAACTATCGAGGCTTTTTAAATGTCAGTGATCGAATGCCAGTCAGATAAGAAAGGTTATCTGCCCACTCTCAGGTGAGTAATAACTTTCTCATCATTTGCAGAATAATCCCTGGTGTGCTCATACTTGCAAGTATTATCTTTTTAAAATGTTTTCTGTAATGTTTTAACGACACAGCTAAATTCTTGGGGAATAATTCATTCTTTAATGCTACTTCTGTAGATTGAATAGAGCTATCTGTTCTCTTCAACATGTGGGGTGCTTTCATGTGATGTTAGGGAGACTGCTGTGATATAATGGAAACAGCACAGGACTGGAAGTCGGAAATCTTTATTAAAACTTTGGGCCTTCACCTTGCCAGGATAGCACATTGCAGGTGAATACTAAGAGTATTCACACAGATGATACTCTGGTAAACCAAAGAGCCTGCCCATTGCGATTTATATGCTAAAGGTAGGAGGCAAAGCCATAAACAAATGAACAAATAAATACATTAGGTAATGTCATATGGAAATTGAAGTCTGCAGGTTAAGGAGGTAGAGATGGCGTTGAAGTGTTCAGAGAAGGCCTTTCTGTTTTGACTCCCTCTCCTATTCCCTTCCTCCTCCCCCATATTTGATATATGCCCTCCAGCAAGTATATGTCCTCACAGAAGATGAAGTGTTAGGTCATGTGGTTTTAATTTGCATAAATGATATGGTGCTGTTTCCTATTTCCTACTTTTCTCACAAAGCACCATATTCTCTTGCTGTTTCCATGCTGCTGTTTGGAGAACTAGTTTTCTATTTCTTCCTGATTCTTAATATCCCATCATATGCAGCTACCGTGTTTGACTCATTCATTCTCCTAATGACAACCACAGGGGCTCCTTCAACATTCCACCATCACACACAACAGAAAAGACCTCTGTGGGCAGTTTCCTTCATGCAGAAATGCGATTCAAGTGAGAATGATGGGTGGCAAGCATGACAGCGTGGTCAAGGCTCTGAGGCGCAGACATCCTTGGTGTGTTGAAACAACAGCAAGAACCTCATACGGCTGAAGTGAGGTAAGAGAGGGACAGCTAGAAGCTGAAGACAAAGAGGTGGCTGCAGGGCCCTGCAGACCTTAGGAATGACATTGGAGCGTATGCCAGGTGTGACGGGACGCCATTGGAGAGCTTTGAGGAAGGGGATGACTTGTCTTTTTAAAGGTTCACTCTGGCCACTGTGTGACAAGTAGAGTGTCAAGGGCACAAGTGGAGGAGGAGATTGTAGTTATGAGGCTGCTGCACCAACCGGGTACTGGATGAGGGTGGCACAACCAGGCGTTAGCTGTGGGTGGCTGAGAATGGAAGCATTTGGGATATATTTTGAAAGTGGAGACACTTTATTTAACTTTGCTGATGGATTAGAGAGATGACTTAGAGTATATGATAGTGATTAAGGACCCAGAGTTAATTCTTCTACTTCTTTGGAGCTGGGTAAACTTGAATAAGTTACTTAATTTCAAAGCCTTGGAAATTAAAATTCTACTATCTGTTAAAAAAAAAGTATTAATAACTACCTCATGGGATGGGATTGAAGATTAAATGAGACAGCGATGATATTGATGGGGTCGGTGACAACAATGATGATGACGGATTTCTAAAATTTGGAGTCTGAAGACCTATCTCCCTTTTCTAAACTTAAATGTCACATTTATCTATAGCATCCATCTACTTGCTATGTACTGTTTAACTTTTCCTATGATAAAAATGTTAAGCTCCCTAACGGTATGGTGCCTTACACATTTTTGTAACCCAGGATGTTGTGCACAGAGTAAACAATTCAATAAATATTTGTTAAAAGAAAGAAGGAAATTTTGTAACTATGTAAGGTGACAGATGCTAACCAGACTTATTGTGGTGATCATTTCCCATTTATGCAAATATTGAATCATTATGTTGTATACCTGAAACTAATATAATGTTATTTGTCCATTGTACCTCAATTTAAAAAAATTGTTTTAATTAAAAAAAAAAAAGGAGCCCTGGTCATTTGCTCAGTGGTTAGAGCGTCGGCCCATCCACTGAAGAGTTGCGGTTTTGATTCCCAGTCAAAGGCATATACCTGGGTTGAAGGTTCAATCCCCAGCCCCGGTCAGGATGCATGTGGGAGGCAACCAATTGATATGTCTCTCTCACATCAATGTTTCTCTCTCTCTCTCTCTCTCTCTCTCTCTCTCTCTTTCTCTCTCTCTCTCTCTCCTCCCTTCCACTCTTTCTAAACAAATAAATCAATGAAAAAAATATCCTCAGGTGAGGATTAAAAACAACAACAAAAAAGAAGGGATAAAAAGTTTCTTCTCGCCCTGGCTGGGTGGCTCAGTTGGTTGGAGTGTCATCCCATACTCCAAAAGGTTGCAGTTCGATTACTCGTCAGGACACATTCCCAGGTTTGAGGTTTGTTCCCCAGTTGGGGTGTGTGCCAGAGGCAACTTATTGATGTTTCTCTCTCATATCGAAGTTTCTCTCTCTCCCTTCCTCCCTAAAAATCAATAAAAACATATCCTTGGTGAGGATAAAAAAAAAAGTTCCTTTTCTGTCTTTAGCCAAAAATGCAAATTCTTTTTATAAGAACAGAGTCCCTAGAAGTTGCTTTTTTATCTGCTTTCCTCTCTTCTCATTTGTAATACGTGCATGATAATTGCAAGTGGTGTCTGTTAGGTGGGAGAGAGCCCAGGATCGATACATGCAGACGTGTGATGAGATAATGGACCCTCCCTGGAATTTCTCACAGATCAACGTGCCAGACACAGATACCGGACCCTCCCTGGAATCCACATGACCCCCACACAGATACTGACTCCTTCCTGAATACCCTGCCCACCCGCTGTGGCGGAGACTTCCTCAGCTCAGGCCCCCTCCCCTCACCAAACACCTGTATAAAAAAGAAGCCCCTCCCTCCCTGGGGGTGCGAATTCACTGGCCCCACCTTTTGGGCTGGTGAGTCTCATCGAGAACCCAGCATTAAACTCCCCCCCTTCTCTTCCTCTTTAATCATTTGGTTCTCTTTGTTCTCTACCCGCTTTTCTGGGCCACCTCACAGTGTCATCCTACACTAGCGGGGGAGTTCATAAATGTCTACAAGGAAAACTGCCGCAGATACCTAAGAATGGAGGTCACGCTCGCAGGTGCTTTCCTGAGACAACCAAGCTACAGAGTCCTGTCCACATGACTGTACTTCGGTCCCTGTGGAAGTCAATCTAACTGCTGCTGCGAATGTTCTCCTCACAATGACCCATCAGGAAACCTAATCACCACGTGAGCAGCCAGCCAGGGGGCTCTGGACAGTAAGAGGAAAGGCACAGTGAGTCATCAGGCCAGCTGGGGATCCTAAAATTCTTCCATCCTGCCCTGGCTGGTTTGGCTCAATGGATAGAGCGTTAGGGGGCATGAAGGAGGCAGCCAATCAATGATTCTCTCTCATCATTGATGTTTCTATCTCTCTCTCCCTCTCCCTTCCCCTCTGAAATCAATATAAAATATATTTTAAAAAAATTCTTCCATCCTATTTCTGTTTCTTGTCCAGTGACAAAACCTTCTAGTCATTAATAACACATACCACATCATCAACACAGCAGCACCCAGTCTTGATATCTTTTAAGAATCCTTTGATGTTTCTAAAATAGTTTAGAAGCCCACACACACTCTCCCCCACTGTGATGCCACAAGCATGGCCCTTGGTTAACTACCTTCATTGTAAACATTACCTCCCAATGAGAGGCAGCCTGGGTTTGCATCCAGTTCTACAAACCCTGAGTAACTGCAAGTAATTTTCCTAAACTCTGTGCCTGAGGTTTCTCATCTGTAGAGTGGAAGTGATGATAACACTGCCTTCCATGAAGACTGAATGCGAAGATGAACTACATCGACATATAAAATGTGCCAAGAACAAGAGCTCACACATGATCAATGTTAGATGTGTATTTGCAATTCCTACAAACTTTTTAATCTCATGAGAATTACTGTTATTATTTGAGCATTTTTCACTGTTGTTGCTTGACCATTTCAGTTTAAATACATTAGAACTTAATGGGTCATCTTTATTATATCAAAACCTGAGGCTCTCTACTCACCATGGTCATCGCTGTGCGAGGATGAAGTCTGTCACAGTCCACACCTTCCACCGTGAGGTTATACTGCTTCACAGTCTCGTAGTCTGGCTGTGTGGTGAGCTCAATCATTCCAGAGAGAGGGTGAATCCAGAATCTTTGTAGAACTTGGATGTCTCCACTAGCTATTTTGTACGTAACACAGTTCGGTGGGTAGTCTTCATCAATGGCAGTCACTCTTCCAACTTTGTAGAAAGCTGCCAATAACAGTTATTAAGGTTCATTCTTGTCATGCAGATACAAAAGTTTAAAAAGCTGGACAAGTCTTTGCCTTCCAAATAGTATCATAGTTTCTCAAAGGGCCAATCTGAAAGCCTTTGGACAAAGAAATGTGCTTGAAAAGCCCAACTCTACATAATGGAAGTGGCATAAGTCAAATAATATGAGTTAACAAGAACTTCATAATATCAATAATTACGCCCTAACTGGTTTTGCTCAGTGGATAGAGCATCGGCCTGCGGACTGAAAGGTCCCAGGTTCGATTCTGATCAAGGGCATGTACCTTGGTTGCGGGGCGTAAGTCAAATAATATGAGTTAACAAGAATTTCATAATAAAAATAATTACTTACATGTATTGCATGCTTATTTCCTACCAGACATTATGCTAAGACTAGAGGCCTGGTGCACAAATTCATGCATGGGTGGGGTCCCTCAGGGTGGCCTGCGGGGACCCGGCGGAAACCCCCAGTCCAATGCCCCCTGCCACTCATCCCGGCCCCACTGCGCCTGCCACGAGCTCACACCCAGTCAGTCACAATCAGGAGAGGCTCATGCCACTGCAGCATCACTTTCCAGCCATGAGCCCTGGGTCTGGCGCCCATCCCGATGGGGATGGGGGGGTGGGTGGGGGTTGGCCCTCCTGGCAGGTGGTGGGACTCCCTTGCCAGCCCAGGATCCAGATCTGTCCTGCTAATGTCCCCTCAACCATTGTCTGACTAGACTATAAGCTCCAGGGCGGATACCAGACCTCCTCCATGTAGTGAATACCACCACACATGACTAGTCTCAGCAACATGTGCATAGGACATTGTAGTTGCTGATCACCAAGACCAGAGAATTACTATGAAGGAACTATTTAGTGGGACACCACCACCTGCAACCTCACGGGATTTCTTTCACAGTTTGCATCTTTCTTTGACTAAGGTTCATCAGTCTCTGGTAATGTTATTAAGCAGGCAATGAACACAACTCAGAATACTAGGAACAGAGAAAACACATTTCTGGAAAGAAATAATATTTCATTATGGAACCAGAGTAGTATAAAGAGTCCAACCTAGAAAAAAAGTGTTAGAACTGATCAACGACCACTTAAAATAGATTAAGGGTAAAATTGCCATCTCTATCCTATAGTTCTAGTCAAAGTTGGCATCATTTTTGCATTTAACACCTGGTTAAGCATAATGGATAGCCTATCCTTCTGTATATATAAAATTAACCCTCCAATAAAATTAAAAGCCATCTTGAGCATCTTTAGCTAAAGTTTGAAATAGAGTAATTATGAAACTCTGCAACTCAGCCAGACATCCTATCAAAAACCATTGGAAATGAAATATGTTTTCCCTTGTGACCTGCCACCCACTGTGTTTCAATTTTCATGAATTTTCTTCTAAATCTTTTCTGTTAAAAGAATTTTTTGCCTATGCCCACCTCCCTCCAGAAGGTATTTGTCAAGGACATATTTAGTTGCTCATCACATACCATCAGATTTTATTTTAGGTTAAAATTATAGATTCCCATAATTTTGTTAGGATAACAAGAAACCTCGTGGTGCTCAAGGCACTCTGACACCCTATACTAACCAACAGCATGAAAAACACTCCACGTTAAAGGATTGTCCAATATCCTCCTGGTCTACAGGCTAAAGGTTGGATAGTCTGAGGAGAGTTTGTTTTCACAGTAGTTTTAACTTTTTAACGTCCTCATTTAAAATGAACCATCACTGAGTTGTGAAGAAGATTTAGTCTCCTCTGGTGGGTATCGCCTCAGAACACCAACCCTCCCTTAATTTCATTCATCTTTTGTCCTCTGGTAGGGAAGATCAAGGAATGTTTTGTGTGTTCTTTTAATGGCAAGGAAAAAATTCTGGCACATTGTAGGCACTAAAATGTTAGTAGTTATTATTATTATTATTGCAATACTATTGTGGCTTTTGTCAGTATGTACCATATATTTTACATGCATATAATTATCAGTTAATCTTCATCTCAACTATGACATTGTTATTGTAATCTCTATTTCCCAGATGAGAACTTAAAGGCACATGGAGGTTATATGACCTGCCTAACGTTATTTGACTAACAGTGGCAGAGATAGAATTTGAATCCAGTTCTATTTGATTCCAACTCTCATGGTTTTTCTGCCACATCATGCTGCTCCCTATGAAGACATAGAAGCCCTCTCTCTGTTACAGCAGGACATTAACCAGCCTTTTGGAGAATAGGACACACACACATGAATTCTCTGAACTTGTTTTCAAACTACTGGTAATCCCAATCATCAAAATTCATCCAAGAAAAGCAGCCAGGAATACAAAACAGAGAACTGGACCCGGAACTTGGAAGTCTGTACCACCCATCATCTCTGCCATTCACCAGTTGTGTGGCCCAATTCTCTGTCCAGCCCCCATAGTAAAATAAAAAGGTTGAATCTTTGCAGTCCTTCCAAATTGACAGTGCTGTAATTGAAAATTCTAAATCCTTCCCATAAGCCATCAAGAAGGTATTAAATTTTGCTTAAGAAAAGCCAGCTGTGTTCAATACATTTAGAGAATCCTACCTTGAAAACATGAAATTATATTTCAGGACAGCTTCAGAGAGTTGGAAAAGAAACTGACATAGAACACTTGGCTCCTACAACATGCTATCTTTTAACAATGCCAATCTCCAAAGGCAAAGCTATAAGATGGTGAAAAGATCTGGGGCTGCCAGGGGTTGAGGAAGAGAGAAAGGTGAATAGGCAAAGCACAGCTTTTTAGGGCAGTGAAACTATTCCCTATGATACCATATGGTAGATGTGTGTTATTATACATTTGTCCAGACCCATAAAATGTACAACACAAAGAGTGAACCTAATGTAACCTATGAATGTTGGGTGATAATGACATGTCCATGTACGTTCACCAGTTGTAACAATAATCCCTCTGGTGGGGGATGTTGATAATGGAGGAGGCTATGCATATATGGGGGCCGCAGGTATGTGAGAAATCTCTGTACCTTTCTCTCAATTTTTCTGTAAACTTACAACTGCTCTAAAAATAAAGTTTATTTTAAAATTCCAAAAAATATAAAAATAAGATAAAAATAAAAATGCCAGTCTCTATTTTAAATCCAGACTGGTTGCTGTGAACGTTGGAGGGTCATGGAAACCCTTCAGTCATCTCATGAAGGCTATGGGTCTTTTCCCTGAGGGACCCTGGAAGCCAGTGCTCAACCCCTGCTCCATATTTATAATTTATCAGTTAGGTGATCATTAGAAACTTGTGAACTATTTAACTACTGTATAAAGACTCACCATAAGGCCCCTCTAATAAAACTCCCTAGAGCTAGAAGACTACCCGAACTGGGAGAATTCAAAGGGAGAAAATAAATTAAGGGAACGAGGCTCTATCAACAAAAGAAATGACAATAAAACTCTATGGAGGAGCAGCAGGATCCTGTTTACAGTAACTCAGTTTATATGCAATTTTTCTAGAAGTCTGGTCATAAACTATAAGATTCAACTGTGTTATGTTCCAGAACTAGGACTATACGTGTGCATTCATTTTAGAGAGTTTTAAGGATTTGTTCAAAACTACATGGTAAGGCCAACAAAGAACTAAAATCCAAATATGTGGGCTTTCTAGGTCTTGTCTGTCCTCAGAACAATTGTGTAATCATTGTATTGTTTGCAAGGAAACAAGCTGGTTTGAAGTAGTGGGATCTACTTGTGATGTGCTGGCAAATGATTAACAACCAATTCTCTGAGGGGAAAAAAAAGGAGTGTGTGTGTGTGTGTGTGTGTGTGTCCACATAAATATATCAGCCTATTATAAACTTTACTGATATAAAAATATATGGCATAAAGTTTAGAAGTAATAATAAAATACTAAATATTCTTTATTGTGAATTCCCATATAGACAATTGATTCTCACAGAATGCTTTTATTGAATTTGCTGAACTCCCTGTCCATACAAATACTATAATTGCAACTGACAACTGATGGTAATTCCAACATGAATGTTAATTAATGTTTTCCATGTGTTAAAGAATAAGGTTAAGACTTCTGTGTAGGAAAATCCAGTACTCTAAACTTCCCAAAACCATATCAAAATTACAACTAAACTACAAACCAACCATCATTCAGAACTGCCTGAAATATAGCTGAAAGGAAGTCTTACAACTAGGGATTTAATGAAGAAGCCACCAAGTTTTACCAAACATTCAAAGAAGAACTAACTCCTATTCTCCTCAAACTATTCCAAATCATTCAAGACGAGAAAAGACTTCCCTCTTATGAGGCCGCATTACCTGAATTTCAAAACCAGATAAAGATACTACAAAGAAAGAAATTACAAGCCAATACCCTGATGAACATAGATTCTAAAAATCTCAACAAAATATTACCAAATCAGATCCAGCAATACATGAAAAAGATCATACAACATGACCAAGTAGGATTTATTACGGGTATGCAAGGCTTGCACAATATTCGCAAAGCAATAAACATGATGTATCACATAAACAAAATGAATAATAAAAACCACATGATCATATTAATAGGCACAGAAAAAGCATTTGACAAAATCCAGCACCCATTCATGATAAAGACTCTCAGCAAAGAGGGAATAGAGGGATCACACCTCAACATAATAAAGGCCATATATATGACAAACCTACAACCAACAGCATACTTAATGGGCAAACACTAAAACCATTTTCCCTAAGAACAGGGATGTCCTTTTTCACCACTCTTATTCAACATTGTAGTGGAAGTCCTAGCCACAGTGATGAGACAAGAAGAAAACATAAAGGGCATCCAAATTGGAAAAGAGGAAGTAGAACTCTCATCATTAGCAAGTGACATGATATTGTACATACAAAATGCTAAAGACTCCACCAAAAAAAACTGCTATGTTTAATGAAGGAATTCAGCAACCTAGCAGGGTACAAAATTAACATCCAGAAATCAATGACATTGTTATACAGCAATAATAAACTCCCAAAAAGAAAAACAAAAAACAACCCCATTTACCATTGCAACAAAAAACCTAAGATACCTAAGAATAAACTTAACCAAGGAGGTAAAAACCTGTACTCAGAAAACTATAGGACATTGAAAAAGAATGAGAGGGAAATACAAACAAGTGGAAGCGTATATCATGTTCATGGGTTGGTAGAATTAACATCATTAAAATGTCCATACTTCCCAAAGCAATCTATAGACTCAATGCAATCCCTATTAAAATAACAATGGCATATTTCACAGACCTCGAACAATTGTTCCAAAAATTTATATGGAACCAAAGAAGACCCCAAATAGCCGTAGCAATATTGAGAAACAACGTTGGAGGGATCACAATACCAGATATCAGACTACATTACAATGCCATTGTAATCAAAATAGCCTAGTACCAGCACATGAACAGTGCCAATGGAACAGAGCCAAGACCCCAGAAATGGACCCACACCATTATGATCAACTAATATTTGACAAAAGAGGCAAGAGTATGCAATGGAGTAAAGACAGTCTCTTCAATAAATGATGTTGGGAAAATTGGGCAGGTACATCTCAAGCTAAGCCTGGGGACCACCATCCAGAGGTGGTGAGGCAGGGATATGTTCCTCACTTGGATGACAAAAAAACACAACATTATCTCTGCTGTTCCTTCAAAATCTAATGTTTATTGGTTTATGCTATATATATATATGTCCTAATTCAATTCTAAGACGTGGCT
The DNA here is from genome assembly GCF_000412655.1 of Myotis brandtii. Classification (NCBI taxonomy): domain Eukaryota; kingdom Metazoa; phylum Chordata; class Mammalia; order Chiroptera; family Vespertilionidae; genus Myotis; species Myotis brandtii. The sequence continues at coordinate 710,750 of NW_005366456.1, read as the reverse complement.
TAGAAAGGATCTTGACTCTGGACCTGGAATCTGACCTCGGATGTCTACAAGATATAAATTGCAGGGACAATGGCCACACTGTCCCTACCATCTTTACATTGGACCTAATCCAGAGGCAGGAAAGAAGAGAAATGGAATAAAATTATGATGATGTCTATTGGTCCATTACAAAAATATCTGAAATCTGACATCAAATTGCAAGGGAGCCTTCGAGGAACCATCAGCTTGCTCTGAGGTCATCATTGCCATTCTCTGAAGGTCTGGAACCCCTTAAAGCTCCCTGTGCTGCTTATGCTTTGTCATCTTTCCATTGGTCACTCATTTGGGATCCGGTAGGAGTTTCCTTGTGCTTCAACATCATGGAAGGGGGGATCTCTTACCTCCTGCTGTTTCTGGAACGAAGAATGAATAGTGTGCAGCCTTAAACACAGGGCTGAAATCATTGGCAGGAGCAATCTGTACAATGATCGTCACAGTTACTGTAAAATTGAACAGTGAATAAATGCTTTGTTGTATTGGCGGTTTTAGTCCACAAACAAGCTAAATGTGCCCTCAAAACAGGCTTGATGGAAGATTTTAAACTACAGTGAGATTCTCTCTGGCCCCAAATAATCCCTGTTCCCATGCTCTGCATTCTCGGGGAACATAAATGAATTCTAGCCAAAGCAATTAGTCAAAGATATACATCGTCTGCATGCCATACCTTATTTTATACAATAGTGACTATGTATGTGTGTATCATATATCACACCTATAAGTGTATAGTTGTATATTTTACAAACGGGAGTTTATTGTATTTTTCATGAGTACAATCTCTTCCATTAGAGGTTTTCTTGGGGTGTCATTCTCAACCCAGCATATGACATACTACTTTCTGCTTTTACTGTATATCCGAGGAAGTGGCATGGAAAGAGACTTGGAAAAGGCATGTTCAAGGATTGGCTTCAACATATGCTCTATGGCCTTGAACTAGCTTAACTTCTCAGAGGCCCAGTTTCTTCATCAATAAAAAAGGAATAATATCAGTTTTAATCTCCCACTTCATAGTGTGTGAGGACAAAATGCGATCTTACCCAAAAAAAGTTTTCTTACACTATAAAAAGTTAAGTAAAACGTGGTTAATATATTTTACTCATCTCACCCAGATGTCTGTGTACAGTGCATCATAGGAAAAAATTATATTATTTCTTTCAGACCAACAAGCTCAAACTAATGTATCTGAAAGTTGTTGAAAAGAAGAAATTTGATGGTCAAACATAAAGCAAGCAAATTGCAAAGAAGAAGCTTTTTCTAATAAAAATAAAATAATAATTAACATTTACTATGCAAAGCATTAGTAGTTTTGTCCCCATTTTACAGATGAAGAAACTGAGATTCTCAGAGTTAAGTGTTTTGCTAGGTCACACAGCTAGTAAGTTGTGGAGTGGGTATTGGACTTAGTTGTGTCTGCCAACATCTCCCAAAATATCTCCTCTGAAATGCTTGATATGTCAAGTGCGAAATGCTGAGTTAAACAAGGATTTAAAAGTTTCTTTATGGCAAGACTTCATGGATTTCTGATATGTCATTCTGTGTTTGGAATGTCCAGGTATGCATTGCTCTCCATAGTTATCTGACCATGAAATTTTTTGTTAGTGGATTCTCTTGTAGAAATCATGTTCTGAAGAACACTTGTTATATTATATCGCCTGAAAATCTATGTCACCTGTTAAACGAGAAAATTTAATCTGGGGTCTATAGGACCTCACTTAAGTGAATCCGTGGCATTCTTTATATTAGTTGTATTTTTCTAGGAACAGGGCCTACAGTTTTCATCAACATCTGATATGTATCCTTGACACCAAGAATGGTTAGGAAGCGCTGTTCCACAGACACAGGTGATTTATGTGAAATCCTCGATGTTTCCAATAAATCCCAGGCAGGTGCCATAAGAGCAGGTGTCGTTTCCAGCTTTGCTGTACTATGATTTTTGTTGCATACATAAAGACTCGAAATTGTGCTAATTACCTGGCCTATAAAAATAGACTGCACCACGTGTGCAGTGTTCAAAGCACCCTTTATGAGCAGTTGCTGTGAATAAGTTGGTGTGTGAGGATGTGGATTTATTACTGTGAGATTTTTTTTTCTCTCCTTATTGGAGAAAGGCTCAAATCTGGTGAGAACAAATTCTTTAATGGATTAGTTAGGCCAACAGGATGAGTAGCTGCAAGAAAGATCAGCCGGGCTATGCAACAGGCTTTTGCATGAAACAATAAGACTCCCCCAATGGGGAGCAGAGAAAACACAAGAGGAACACTTCTGGGCATACTGTCATGATGTGTCCCCATCGCCTACACATTCCTTCTCAACATAGTTGGGTCATTTAAGTCTACAAATCACATTTAAAACTTAAATTTAAACTTAAAATCTTACATCTGTGAGTCAGGTGGGATCTAAAGAATTTGAGATCTGTTGCTTAAAGTTCAGCGTTCAGGTCCTTTAGTTGCAAATCTGTCCGACCCATACCACCCTTCCACCCTCCTCTGTCCATGCAAAGCCCTTTCCCACTGCTTCCAGATGTAAGCTCAGAGTCCTTCTTAACTCAATGATCCAGGCAAACACCACCAATGGATCAGAATTGGCAGAGGCCAAACCCAAACGTCACTCCTAGGTTCTCCCTTACCAGGCATTGACATTTTACTGCTAAGCTCATGTCTGCAACCGCACAACCACCTTCTTGAATGTTTTGATGCCAATTGCCTACTAGATTACTTATTACCATAAGTTCCAGATACATAACAGACACTTGGCATGATTAATAGATGTATCCAGAAACTTTTGTGAGTCCCTATTTTCACAAATACTTCTACAGCAACAGATTCACTCTTAAAGGTTGGTCCCATGTAGTTGAATATGTAAATGACCCCTTGGGGCACTCAGTGCGCGTTCTCACTTGTACAACAATAAGCAGAGAGAAGCAGGTGTCCAGTGGTTGGCTAAGCTTACTCATAGCTAAGCACCCTGCTCCGATCCACAGCACACAATCATATCTGTGCCTCAGGGTGTTTTACAACTACCAAAACGTGACTGTTAAATCCACACGTGTCAAAGGACTATGACCGTGCAGTCTGAGTAGATTTAATCTCAGTGCACCAATGGCCCATTCTAGCTCAGGTTGGCCCAAAATGGTGCAGCAGTGATGAGAAGACCAAATGGCAGAGAAGAGACTAACCAAAGAACTTACATGCACATATGCACAACGCATGGACACAGACAATAGTGTGATGAAGGCCTGGGGTAGGGGCTGGGGGATGGGGGCGGGTTAGGAGGGGTCAATGGGGAAAAAAGGAACATATGTAATACTTTCAACAATAAAGACAAGTTTGTAAGTGAGGAGTCTAAAGTAAGTGCCTTACTTAATGCTCCTTGACAAGTTTATGAAGCTTACCCGTGTGGGAGGGATGTGGGTCATCAAATACTGAAATTGTCATTTCATAGGTGTGTCCAGCAGCAATCAGCTCTGGGTCTTCATAATCCATTGCTGTGGCAACCTTTTAGAAAAAAATTATTTCAGGAGAAGGGCCTGGCTTTTTTAATGTACATGTTTTAGGTAATAAATCATTCTGGATAAGGCACGACGGTGGCCATTGTGATTCAGTCGAGATGGCGTCAGAATACACTGAGACTGGTCAGGGTGGCACACTAAGGGAGGCATCTTGGTGGGAAAAGGGGACACCTTTGATCTCCTTCCAGTGCACCTTATTCTTGGACAAAGCATCCTGGCATAATAGAAAAAAAACATGGGTCACATCTGCCTTCAGTAAAATAATGAAAAAGAGAAAATAATTTGAAAGTGCTTTGTAATTGATAAGGCACTCTCATAAATGTATGTTATTCCTATTGTGACAAGTTATCGTTTTTTTAAATCCTCACCCATGGATGTGTTTTTATTTTTTAATTGAGTTTAGAGAGAGAGGAGCGGGCGGGAGAGAAACATCAATGTGAGAGAGAAACATTGATGGGTTACCTCCTGTACATGCCCCGAAAGGGGATCAAACCCGCAACCTAGGTATGTGTCCTGTTCAAAAATTGAACTGATAACCTTTTGGTGCACGGTACAATGCTCCAACCAACCTGGCCAGGGCTACTCACCATTTTTTAAATGTTTATTGAGTACGAATTAAGTTCCAGGTAGAATCAAAGATGTTAGGGATATAACAATAAACAATATGATCCCACAGCAGAGACCTGATGCCAACCCTAAAATAATAGCATTGGCACAAAGCTCAGTTGGAATGGGTCAATATAACACCAAGTACACAGGTGTTTGGTAAAAACTACATTTTTAAAAATTTAGTATCTGGTTCAGACATTTATTCATTTATTCAAGTGTAGTGAGTACCCAGGATGCACCTAGCACTACAGGAGGTGTTAATACACCAAAAATGGACCACTCAGAAAATGGACCAACAACTAAATAAGCAGTTATAACAGAATCTAATAAATGTTTTTTAAAAGGATAGTTTATTGATTTTTGAAGAGAGAGAGAGACATCAATGTGAGAGTACATCCTCAATGGGCTGCTTCCTGCACGCCTCCAGCGTAATGGAGCCCAGAACCTGGGCATGTGCCCTTGACCAGGAATCAAACAGAAACCTCCTGGTGGGATGATGCCCAACCAACTGAACCACACCGGCCAGGCCAGAATCTAATAAATGTTTGACAGGAGAAGTAGAACTTATAATGTGAGCTCATATCCAGGAGAACTAAGCTAGACATGGTAGTAAAAGAAAGGTTATAGAGCCCTGGCCAGTTTGGCTCAGTGGATAAAGCATCGTCCTGCAAACCAAAGGGTTCCAGGTTCAATTCCGGTCAGGGGCACATACCTTGGTTGCAGGCTCCTCTCCGGCCCAGGCCCTGGTTGGGGCTCCTGCAGGAGGCAACTAATCAATGTGTTTCTCTCATATCGATGTTTCCCTCTGTCTTTTCCTCTCTCTTTCACTCTCCCTGAGAATCAATGGAAAAGTATTCTTGGGTGAGGATTAACCAAAAAAAAAACAAAAACACACACACACATAAAAAGCTTATAGAAATAAGTAGTATTTAAGACCTAATGGATAATTATGAAAATGTAGAAATTAATTAAAGGTAGGTGATAGGTGGAAGAAATTTTTCATAAATAGAGCAGGCATTATGTGATGGCCCAAATGTTAGTTAGCATCATGCTTACAAAACTTGCATCTTTATCCAAACTCCGTTTTTTTTTTAAATGACAGTTTGGCTTTGCATTTCAAAATGAACATCACCCCAGAAAACCTCTTGGCTCAGTGCCCAAGCTTCCAAAATTCACAACATGTGCAAAACTCAACTTGTATCTTGTGGTGTTTGTCAAGAAAATCTAGGGTTAGGACCAAAGCAAAAGAGAGGTGATGAATGGCTTCCTTGGCCATATCTTCTGGCTGAAGGGAAGTGTTTGGTGATGTTTGGGTGAAGGAACAATTATACCAACCAAACAGGGATTGGCACAAGAGGAGAACTGGCAGTGAGAGAAGAAAGGACTTGCCCACAGTCCTTCCAGCAAGACAGCGGAGGAGGCCAGACCCTCTGCTGTGCCAGAGTTCCTCTTGCTGACTCTACCAGCACCCAGCTATGGCCATGAATGCCCCCCTCCTTGGGAAAACTCCTGGCAGATACAACAGCTGGGGCTCACCTGGACACCGTTTTCAGCCTTGGGCACTTGCCTGAAGAGCTGTCCAGGCCCCACTGGCCCTGAGCGTGGAGCATAATGTATCATATCAGGAGGCTCATCAAGGTCATGACACAAGAGCTTTGAAACTACTGTATTATTTGCAATTACCTCTTTGCCTGTGTACCTGTTTTTTAAGAAGAAAGGTCAGTTTAGGTGGATAGTCTTTTAAAATGTAATATTTTTCACAATAACATCCAGTAGTCTGATCAGTGCCTGTGTGTGATGCTCTACTTATCCGGGAAACCATTTCCCAACAGGGCTGTGAATTTGGTGAGACTTTCCTCATGTTCTGGGAGTATTTCTTTTCCGCGCCCAGCCGGGTACTTGTTTAGAAGTCTATTAAGGACGCCTTGTCAATGGAGATGCTGGAGTAGGAATCAGAGAAGTGGGAATGTTCCCATCTGCAGCATCTGTATAGCAGCAGGGCCAGAGGTGCAGTCCTCACCCTATGGTCGCTGTGGATTACCTCCATCTCTCTGTGTTCACCCCTGTCTTCCCTGCGACCTCTCTGCCCCAATGCCCATTCGGAAGCCCTCTAAGTCTAAATTCCACCAATTCTTGAAAGACTAGCATAGATCTTGCTCCTTTAGGAAGCTCCCTGGATACTCATTCACACATGTCCTTCCTCTTAACAATTAAATCACAACACACATAATTGAAAACTATCTTGTACTTTTTACTGTTGTCTTAAATGTAGTCATCTTATCACCCTGACAAGATACAACCTTCTAATAGCAAATGAGCATAGCAAATACTTATCCTGTCACCTCCAGGGACTATAGCCCTGGGTGCAGCGTGTGGTGAGTGTTTGATTAATTAACTGTGGTCTTCCTGGGGAAAGGAAAAGGAAAAAGAGGAGGAGATAAAAAAGGATAACTTTACTGAGTATATGCCAGCCCTATACTGAACAAACTCCAAGCCTTGTTGTATAACAATGCTATGAGGTCGGTGCAATTATCATCTCCATTTAAAGGGTGGAGTAATGGGGACCCAAATGAGACCACATGGGTGTAATTATCAGAAGCTAGATAATCAGGAATAAAGCCTGGGGAACACAGAGGCAGCTGTCCTGTGTAGCTAAGAGCTGAGGGTGGGGTGGGGGACATGGAATAGTGACAGGGATGTGGGTTTAGAGATTAAGCTTCAAGTAATAAAAAACGGCCAGGCTGACAGGAATACAGCCCAGAATCCCTATCCAAATTCCAAATCCAAAAGCTCTGAAACTCATGATTTTCTCACAATTTATTTGTCATCCAGTTGTTAATATCCAAACATTACCTGAACTGTCAGATCTTTCTTTGTCCTACTTACTGTGAGTATCCATATGTTTTACTATAGAGGTATGCATGGATTTGAATTGGGACATTTGCATCATATATGGTATATACCATATTACCCTCCTAAAATTAAAAAAAATATATTTATCTTGAAATATATCCAGTGCCAAGGGTTTCAAAAAAGGGACGCTGGAACTGTGCTAGACAGCATTTATGGAACTGACACACATCCTCAGCACTGTGCTCAAAATGTTATGTAAATGATCCCATTTATTCTCAAAACAACCCATAGACCAACTCCTATCGTTATCCCTTTTTATAAAGAAAGAAACTGAAGATCATGGGGCTTAAGTAAATTACCCAAGATCACACAGCTAATAAGCGATAGAACCAGGATCTCAAGCCAGGTCTGTGACTCCAAAACATACACTTTCTTTTGTTTTGTTTTTAATCTTTATTGTTGAAAGTATTACATATGTCCCTCTTTTCTCCTACTGTCCCCACCCCTGCATCAGGCCCTCACCACCTTATTGTCTGTGTCCATGGGTTATGCATATATGCATACAAGTTGTTTGGTTGATATCTTCCCTCTGAGATTCCGCAATCTGTTTTATGCTTCTATGTCTCTGAATCTATTTTGTTCATCAGATTATTTTTCTCATTAGATTCCACATATGAGTGAGATCAGGTGATACCTGGCTTTCTCTGACTGGCCTATTTTGCTTAACATAATACTCTTCCATAAAGTATGAATTACACCTTGTTCAGGTCCCTCCATGCTGTCTCAAAGGGTAAGAGATCCTTCTTTTTCACTGCTGCATCGTATTCCATGGTGTAAATGTGCACAGCTTTTTTATCCACTCATCTACTGATGGGCACTTGGGCCAAAACATACACTTTGAACAACTAACTGTCAGATCCAGGACAGCAAGCCTATTTATCTTTCAACAGGTCATTTCTGAGGACCAGAATATGAGACTGAATAGGATCAATGTGATGATTAACTGACATTTAGTTGAGCCAATAAGTACAACAATACCTCTGCTCTCCGCTCATTCTGAGTTCTCAACCCAGCCCACTCCTCTCAGCTCACCTAATCAGATACTGGTCACAGAAAGGGGAGTTGTCATTGATGCCGTGGACATAGACCGTCACCGGAAGTGCTGCACACCGCTGCCCCTGGTCACAGGCCTTAATGGAGAAGGACTGAACGCGTGCAAACCCAGCCCTCTCCACGTCAAGGCGTGCAGTGGTTACCACGGTCCCGAGCTCTGTAACAAAACAACACACTGTGTTGCAAACCGGCGCCCGCTGTCCTGACTTTATTACACGGCAATGAAGGAGATAAAGTATGAATTACACTTTGCTCAGTAGAATTAAGAAACTGATTTAAAATGTAGGCACGATGTGTAATTGTTTATGTACCGACATTAATCATATTATGTTAGCTGGTAGCAAAAACAAAATTGGGTTTTTGTTTTTGGTTGTTTTGTTTTGTGTAGTTTTGTTTTACTTAGGAGGCCAGGGAAGACTCGCTAGAAGAGGGGACATTTATTTAGGCCTTGAAGGACGTGTAGGATAAGGAAATGGGGGTGAGAGGGAGGAGATCATTCCCCGCAGAGAGAACATCATAAGCGGAAACAACAACAAGATCATGACTCACTGTACTCCCTTCCACCCACCCTCCCACCCATTCATTCAACAAACATTCATGGAGTGACAGCTACGTGCCAGGAGCTGTGCTGAATACTGCGTACACCACAATGAAGCCCCGCCTTTATGGAACTTACAACCTAGGCTGGGAGACAAACCACTAAACAGGTGTCAAAAAATTCAAAAGACATACTATCAAGGAAATAAAAACTATAATGTGATATATTTAATGTCTAATGTCAGATTCTGAAAGATGCAAGGGCCACGGTCTGGGGGCAGGTGGCCTGGTGCTTTGGCTGCAGTGTAATGGGCAATGGGGAGACAAGAAACACAAAGACATTGCAGAGAGAGACAAGAGACAAGGATTTGGGGGACAACGTGAGAGGTCTGAATTGCATTCCAAGTGCAAAGGAAAATGATGGGGGGGTTTACTTGAAGGAGGAGTGTAATCCAATTTGACTTTTCCCCTTACATTCATCCCAGTTTATCTGCTGAGACTAATGGAGGGGTGAGTGTGAAAGCAGAAGCCCAACTAAGAGATTTGTGCAGCAATTCAGTTAAGAGGGGACGGTAGCTGTGTCGATTGGGGCTTCCCCAGAAGCAGGATGGGAGAGGAGGATTTGAGTGCAATAGTTTATTTGAGGGGAAGGGGTGATCCAGAGCAACATGGCATGGGTGTAGTGAGGCAAAGGGAAGGCTGCCAATAAAAAATATATTATCAAGCAAGTTACCACTGTGGACAACTAGAGCTTAATAGCACTGGGGAACTCTGGAAGCCATTGCAAAGCACACACTCAAAATTGTCCCAGGCCAGGGACCAGGAGCCGGAGCACTTATGTACCAATTCTCTTCAGTATTTGGCTGGGAGCTTATGGGGTGGGTAGTATTTTTCCATCACTTTGAACCTGCTATTTGCGGGGGAGGAAAGGGGCAGATGTCAGACCCCAAATAATCCCTCAAGCAAAGAAATGCAGATATTGGCAGTGGGAAGTCAGGAAACTGAAATGTTAAGGCCTGAGCGTGGGACACTGAGAGCATCTGGTCCCATGCTCAAACCTGCACATGTGCTAAGGATGACCACCTCCTCTCTTCTCAGATAGACCACAGCTCCTGACAGCTACCCAGCCTCAGCCACAGCTGATTGGCTGAGAAGTGAATGACTGACTCTAAAAAGTCCAATCAGATTCTCTCTCACAAAAATTTGGACCTGAAGCAGAACAGAATAATTTAGATCTGAGAAGATGAGCTGGAAGGTCATGTAGAGCGCAGAGCTAAAGCAGTCATGGGTAGCAGCTACGGAGAGCCACGTGTTAGGTCATCTGTGGACAAAGAACTGGGCTTGCAGAGAGTTATTCAACAGGTATTTATCAAGCACCTACTATGTGCTTCTTCTAGGGGTCCTGCAAATGAAGACAATCTGATACCCACCCTCCAGAAACTCGGTCTTAGAGAGGAGACACAAACAAATGATAACAACAGCACCTAAGAGAGATAAGTTGCTGAAAATAATTCTCGACCTACCTTTGTCAATTGCAAAGTAAACACTCCATGGAGCTAGTTCAAAGGTTAAATCTCCCAAATTATCTTCATCGGTTGCCTGGCACACTCCGATCATTTTCCCAATTGGGATTTCTTCATCCAGTGTGATGTTGACTTCACTGTGCAGAGTCGAGTTTATAGAGGTAACACTCAAGACATCATTTTCAATACTGAACAAACTTGTTTGAAAAGAAAAGGCTATTAGAATGGTGCTTCTTGGCGTGTATTCTTTTCTACCCCTAATGGTGGTGGAGGGGTAAGGGGCTAGAGGTAGTCATGATGACAGTCGAAACTGACAATGTTAATAGCGAACCCATTTATTCAGCACTTGCCCATTGTTTAGACACAATGCTGAGTAGTTTACATTGTTTCCATTTATTTCTCACAGTCCCAGAAAGTAGATACCATCCCCCCCTTCCCCCCCTCCTGCCCCAACTTTACAGATGTGGAAACTAAGCTTTTAAGAAAGTAAGTAACTTTCAGAAGTAAATGTCAAAGTGGCTGAGGTAGGATTTGACCCCAAGCCTGTCGGACCCTAGAGAATGCACTAGTATGCATGCTTAACCACTGTGCTTAGCCCCCTACAGTAAGAACCAATGCCTTAAAATTGCTGACCCCCACTGTGTTTTTATAAACACCCTCGTGGTCATTTCAACCAGAATTTCCTTGAAGGTTGTGAGAAGTAATCCAGCCCATTAGACATTAAGAACACTAATAATACCTTATTCTGTTGCAATTTCAACACATTTTATACTTTAAAACTATTTTCTTTGCCCTGGCCAAATGGTTCAGTGGGTTGGAGCATTGTTTTGTAAACCAAAAGGTTGAAGGTTCAATTCCAGGTCAGGGCACATACCTAGGTTGTGGGTTTAATCCTTGGTTACAGGAGGCAAACAATTGATGTCTCTCCCTCTCTCCCTCTCTCCCTCTCTCCCTCTCTCCCTCTCTCCCTCTCTCCCTCTCTCCCTCTCTCCCTCTCTCCCTCTCTCCCTCTCTCCCTCTCTCCCTCTCTCCCTCTTTCTCTCTATCAATCTTCTCTTCTCTTTCTCTAGAATCAATAAAAACATCCTACAGTGATGATTTTTACAAAACTATTCTCAAATTGCTGTTTTTAAGAAAGCCTTTTCTTTAGAATCTTAACTGATTGTTTACATCTTACTTGTTTATTTTCCTTCTCAGGAAAAAGAAAAACATTGCATACTAATGGAAATTTCATTAATGAATTTCAGAGATGACATTTTCCTATCCAATTTCCAAGGTCAATTAAAAGACTTTTATTTTCTTACCTGCAGGTAAGAACTGGGTCTTTATTGTTGACATTGATGAGGAAAATCTTTAGATTCCCGGCAGCGAACAGTCCTCCGGGGTCAACCACTTTAATAGCTAGTGAGAAACTGAAAGTGTAGCCACAGGAAAGACAGTTAAGATTTTATAGTAACTAACAGGCTTTCACAGAAACAGAATCTCTGGGGCTTAACTGACCCGTTAAAACAATTGATTCATTTAGTTAAATTGTCAGTCAAACCAGTTATTTTAACAGTTGGAAATGACTGGCACTTCGTTAGGATCCAAGTTAACTAAATCTTTTGAAAGAACAGGCAGGAAATTAGAAAGGTCCGTTAATCCTCATCAATAATAAAAAAGCACCGTGGATTGCTTAGCCTGGTAGAGCAAACAAAGCTGTGGCCAAGGGCTTTTACCTTAAACACCGACCTCTCAGTGCTGAAAACTGATGGCAAATGCAAAGAAGGTGGTAAGAGCGCGTCAAGACAACCTAGTGACTATGGGGACACATTAGGAGGGTTGGGTGACGAAGAGGTTTTATTTTAGCAGATATGTGTATGGGTTTGAGGCATGAGAGTGCCTGAAATGGGGGGAAAATGTGTCCTAATGGAAAGATGACTGTGTCCATAACTGGGATCCAGACAGCAGTCCCGACGTGCGGGGACTGTCTTGTAGCACTGACAGCCCCCCTCACGTCCCGGGAAACTGCTCAGTCCCAGGCAAACCCAACAGCCGCTCACACCCTTTCAGAAAAAAAGAATTTTGTTCTACCTTGAAATGTATTGATAATTGAGACCAAAGTTACTATTTTCCTTCTATTTAGACTAAAAATTGAACAAGTTATCAATTTTCCTCCTGTTTTATAACTTTTTCCACCAGAAGATTATTATTTTTGAGATTGAGATAACTTCATAGAAATCATAAAGCCAATTCACTTTTTAGAATAAAGACATTGCCCTGGCCAGGCAGCTCACTTGGTTAGAGTGTTGTCCTGACACGCCAAGGCTGTGGGTTTGATCCCCAGTCAGGGCACATACAAGAATCAACCAATGAATGCATAAATAAGTGGAACCACAAATCTGTTTATAAATAAACAAATATTTTAAAATAATTCTAGGACATCTCAACTACAAGAATGGAAGGAATGAGGAATAAGGAATGAGGTAGGGACAGGATGCCACAGCCCCAAAGACCTCAGATTACATTCAGTCTAGCTGGATGCTGGAGAGGTGACTGCAAGGGAGGGAGGAAGGACTGAGCCCTTCTAACTCTTGCATCAGCACTTGAACAACCAATTTCACGGCCTTTAGGACTCCTTTGAAGGGAAGGAATTGATAAGACTCAAAGGGTGATTTCCAAAATGTCCTTTGTTCCCACTCCAAGGTCAGCTCAGAGACCAAGAAACTAGAGGAGTGAAGGAATGGTCTTCTCTCTGGAGAAAGTTAGTGAGAATCCATTGCAAAACATTAGCCAAATAATAATTTTTTAAAGTTCTACAAACAGAGCTTCAATTTTTGTGTTAGCTCCTCTGATTTCAAAGATACTGAAAAAAAGGGAAAGTTTAGCTTTCACTTATCAAGAAAACAATTAATTTTTAAAACTCTCATTATTGACTTTTACTCCCATTTGTTAACAAAGCTTAACAGTTAGAAATAACTTGAAATATGCATAAACATTTTTTCATGAGGTATACCAGGCCAAAATAAAAGGAATCTGTGATGAACATTATTCATTATTCCCAGAGCTATGGAGACCAAATAAACAGAGGAATGTGGGAAAATGGATGAAGATTTTGACAAATTTTCTGTCCTCAAAATATATAAAGATAATACAAATTTAGGAGAACTCTCCTCCAGCAGACTTGATGCAGTCAGCAGGAGAAAACGCATCCCATTTTTGAACTCGCAACCTGTTTTACTAAAGATGCTAACTCAGGACCTATACCATCCTCAGCTTCCATAATCGGGGAGACTCTCCTTATGAGATTCAGGAGCAAGTGTATTGTGAGGGCTTACCCAGGGGTGGGCAAACTTTTTGACTCGAGGGCCACAGTGGGTTCTTAAACTGGACCGGAGGGCCAGAACAAAAGCATGGATGGAGTGTTTGTGTGAACTAATATAAATTCAAAGTAAACATCATTACATAAAAGGGTACGGTCTTTTTTTTTTTTTTAGTTTTATTCATTTCAAACGGGCCAGATCCGGCCCGTGGGCCGTAGTTTGCCCACGGCTGGGGCTTACCGGTCCGATTGCTTTTCCAGTAAAGCACTTTGATGCAGAACATATGACTGAAAAGGGTGGTAATAAAAACCATATTAAAAATAGTCATAATAACTGCATACCAGTGGCTACCCATTTGGCAGATGTAGAGGGAAAAGGAGGAATTGTCAAGCAATTAACTTTTCAAAGCTGCTGGATTAAATTGTGAGTGAATTGTGCCCCAGCTGTCCAGTGAGAATCCCCGACTTCCACCTCAGGTCGCAAACACCGTCACTGAAACACCCCGATGCTGGGCTATGGGAAAACTGGGTTAGCAGACCGGGGCCCAAACAGCCACATCCAGTACCGAAAGCAGCACTTGTGCAGTCAGAGTTTGGGTGACGATTTCATATTTAGGGCAATGCTAACAGCACCTTCATTTGGGAGCCCGTTAAGGCCAGATGGGGAAACGTCCTCACAGACAGAAATATGAACCAGAGGGCAGCTGTTTTGAGTGAACGAAAAGCCAGTAGCAGTATTTACCTTCTAGATTTCCTCTCAAAATCAAAACCCGCTGCTGTAGAAATTGCTCCGACGCTGTCGATGGTGAAGCCAGAGCCCTCCGGGGAAAGGAAGTACTGTTTATCGGAGAGTGGAAAGAAGGCAAGACATTACAGAGACACCGACAGGTTCCCCGGCTAGAACCAGGCCTTAACTGCCTGTGTGCTCTGGGCCCTCCCGCCAACCCCATGTATAATAGGTGCGCATTGCACATTTGCCAATAATAATGATGATGAAATTATACTCCATCCAACTGCCTGCAGGCCAGACAACCTGTCCTTAAATATTACAAATAAATTTCCCTAGTCTCTTACATTCAGTATGTTACCTGAACATTTCTCACGTATAACACTCCACTCGAAGCTAAAGTTAAATTCAAAGGAGTTACATTTAGAGAAATGAGCTGGCTGGGTGATGAGAACTCGGAGATTATTTTTTTTTTTGTTCGGTGCTTCTGAAGATACCGATTTTTTTTGGAGGGGGTGTTGAGGGACAGGGAGCTAGAGAGGGGAAAACTAAAATCCTAAGCATCTGTTGACTAGCATCCCATTGACCTCCATTTATACTACCTTCCAGTTAGTCCGCTAAATGCTTCAAATGCATTGTCTTTTAATTGTCACAGGTACAGATGCTATTCCTATTTCACAGACAGGAGCACTGAGGCTTAGAAAATGCAAGTGGCTTGCTTGCCCCAGTCTGAGAGCTGAGCTTTTAGTCACTTTACATAATGCCTCTCCGCTCACCACACTGCATCCCTAAGACAAACTTTTGCCAAAGAGGGAAGGTGAGGTCAAGGTTTCTAGATTAGGTGAGAGGCAAATGATTAGAAAAGGACCGGCAAAAACCCATTAGAGGATTAATATCAGGAGTTAATTATACTGAGTGCTACTGACTTAATAATTGTGTAGACCCAGAGATAATTTAATAGAGAAGATTAAACACAGAAGGTTTGCAAAGCAACCTAAAAATTGTTTAGAGAAATTCGTGACCTTTTAATTTATCGATTTTCTGATGAATCATCATGTCCTGATTAATTTAAATTCATACCATCATTTCTACACATATAAATAAGATGGAATTGATTTCTGCTTTTTTTTTCTTCTTTAATTTTTTTAAATTGATTTCAGGAAGGGAGAGAGAGAAACTGATGGGTTGCCTCTGGTATGCATCCCAACCAGGTATCAAACCAGCAACCTAGAGCCTGGCCAGTGTGGCTCAATGGTTGAGCTTCGACCCATGAACCAAGAGGTCGCTGGTTTGATTCCCTGTCATGGCGCATGGGTTGTGGGCTCACTCCCCGGTGTGGGGGGGGGGTGCAAGAGGCAGCTGATCGATGATGTTTCTTTCTCTCTCTCCCTCTCCCTTCCTCTCTGAAATCAATAAAAATATATATTTTTTAAAACACTGCAACCTGGGTATGTACCCTGTTCGGGAATTGAACCATGACCCTTCAATGTACAGGAGGATGCTCCAACCAACTGAGCCACACCAGCCAGGGCCACTTCTGCTTTTTTTGTAGAACTAGGCTGTCGACTATTAACAGTCAGGAACTAAGGAAAATCTATCACATATTTACTTTTTGGGCAAACACAGGAATGATGATGCCTGTTTCACAGCTTGCAAACACTAGGGTTGCTTATATATAAATGCATATAATTTTTTTAAGTTGCCCTCATTTATGTTTGTTGTCACTCGAAAATTTGCAGTTCCCAATTCCACTTCAGTATTACATGGTTGTCAGCAATTGTTTGGAAGAAAACATATATTGGGAAGCTGTATTTTTATGATGTTTAACTTTTCATAAAATGAGAGTCTTTTTTTAAAAAAAAAAAAAATTGATGGCACTGATATGCAGGAGGGCTGCCTGCCGCTGTTCCGGGAAGGTTGGAGCCCGCGGTTGCTAGGCAGCCAGGGCATCGCTGGAAAGCCACCGAAATGAAAGATCCCTGAATAGGAGGGCAGTCCAAGGGACGCGAAATTAACTCTCTGTGGGGCCAGGCAACTTAAATTCACTCCCCATCCCCCAGTCCTCGGTAATAACACCACGGCTGGTAAGGAAAAGTAAGAATAGCAATGGCAGCCCCATTCCCAGGTTCCGGAGTGTGACCTCAGCTCTCAGAAGGGAATGTGAGGTGAGGGGAGCCTCAGTCCTCCTGGCTGGACTTACCTTCAAAACCCAGTTTCTCTGAAAGGCTTGTTCTTGACTATTTGCTTTCAGAGAAGCTGGGGAATTGGAAATGTCAGAGCTGGAAGCGCAGGCCACGCAGTGAGGGGAGTTGGGGCCTCAGTGCTGGGAGCGATCGCAGCGGCACAGCCTGAGACTGGGCTCTGTGTCCTTAGCATTGGTGACAATAAAAACAACTGTGAGGGCCCCCCGGGTTGGCTCAGTGATAGAGCGTCGGCCTGCGGACCAAAGGATCCTGGGTTTGATTCCGGTCAAGGGCACATACCTTGGTTGCAGGCTCCTCCCGGCCCGGGGCCCTGGTCAGGGCTCCTGCAGGAGGCAACCAGTCAATGTGTTTCTCTCACATCAGTTTTCTCTCTGTCTTTCCCTCTCTGTTCTATCCTCCCTAAAAATCAATGGAAAAATATCCTTGTGTGAGGATTAACAGCAACAACAACAAAAACTGCAAGGGGCCACCAGAGACTCTGACCCAGATTCTGTGCTCATCACCTTCCTGAATTATCTCATTTAATCCTTATAATGATGCTATGAGATAGTAGTATTCTCAGCCTATATTACAGGTGGGGAAACTGAGCTTAAAAATGTTAAGAAAACGGTCCAAGAACACATAACCAGTGAGTGATTACACTGAAACCCAAGCCCATGACCTTCTGACCCCAGAGTCATTGTGTTATCCAGCTTGTCTTCCCAGGAGAAGGATGGTGTATATTTCTTTTTTAAAACGTTGTATTTAAAATTGTTATCAAATGATTTATGTGGGGATTAAAGAATCTAAGTGGTTGAAGACATAGAAACAAAGCAACTCAGTGTTGCTGTTTACAGAGGAAAAGAGGGGATGGGGAGAGAATGTGAGTATGGCAAGTGGAGGGGAGGCTAAGATGGAGCCCTGAGAAACTTTCAAAATTTAAAGGTCCATAGAGGAAGATGAACCAGGAAAGAAAATAAGAAAGAGTTGTCATAGAGGTAGAAAATAAAAACCCAAGAGTTTATTATTCTAGAATAATACTAATAATATTCCCTAATATTTATTGAGCACTATCTGCCAAACATTATTCTAAGCCCTTTGCATGCATGACCTCATTTAATCTTCATAATGGCCCTGAGGTAGTTCTTATTATTAACCCTGTTACAAATAAAGCAACTGAGGCACAGAGCCAGATAGTGGTAAAACCTAAAATTTAACCTGGGCTATCTGACATTAGAATCTGAGCTCTTAGGCTGATATACTGTGTTTGATTTGTTAGTTTGACCCAAGGTAATATTTTCTTGAAGGAATTAGTATATAAGTAGGATCTGGGCTAAATTTTTTTCTATTTACCAAAATATTCTGTGATTTTTCTAAAGCACAAATACTAGCCAATCATTGATCACCTACAAAACTTTTTCATAGGAGAGATACATTTTCAAGTAAACATTTTAAAGCTATAAACACAGATATGATTCTAGACTGAGCATTAACTATGTCCATGCCACCTTGCATTTAGTCCTCAGCCTGTACTAGCCTCACCCTGAGCATTCTCTGCAGTGGGAGCGCGAGAGAACTGGCGCTTGCCCTTGCCCTTGAAATCCTTGGAGTTTCACAGGAGATTCCTTTCCTTGTCCTCCAAGTATGAGGGCACTCTCTTACGTTCACTTTATCGACAAAAGGAATAGTTTGCTACCTATACACTTACACTGGACTATTAGAGCCCTCATTCTTCCAGAACAAAGCCTTATTAACCCTATCAAACCCTGTCCCAATGGTTAGCTACAGTTAGAGACCTCCACTCAAGCATGCAGCCTACTTACTATCTTTGCTGGCTGAACCCAGACTCAGCCTCAGAATCCTTCTCAACACACCTGAGAGCCTCTGAGCGTCAGTGAGAGAGGCATGCATATTGAAACTGACCTGCCATCCCTGGCTGAGCCAGATGCTCCAGTGGACTTACCCAGGTGCTTATCACACACCCAGTAATGGTCACAGCATTTGCAAAGCTAACTTTACAAACCTTTTTGCCATGTTTCTCAGCCTGTGGCTCATGGCCCACCTACACGTTAAAAACCTTCATCCACGAGTTAATTGTTAAAGCTGGATAATTCAGTGGCATTCATTATACTGTTCTCTCTATTTTTATACATATAAAATTTTTATTTTTATTAGATATGCAGACCTCATGGGGTAGGGAGGCCTTGGAATGTGAATGTATAACAATAGACTGACCAGAGTAACTTTTATGCAAGGTTGTTTTTTTCAAATACTAGTATATTTTTATTGTTTTCAGACAGGAAGGGAGAGGGAGAGAGTGAGAGAAACATCAATGATGAGAGAGAATTATTAGTCAGCTGCCTCTTGCACACCCCGTACTGGGGATCAAGCCCGCAACCCGGGCATGTTCCCTTGACCAAAAGACCGGAATCAAACCTGGGACCCTTCAGTCTGCAGGCTGACGCTTTACCCACTGAGCCAAACCAGCTAGGGTGAAAGTTGTTTTAAAAGTGATTCTCAACCTCTGCTGTACAGATTCACCAGGGGAGCTTTAAACACGCTAATATCCAGACCACACCTGAGACCAATGGAATCAGAATATCGGGGGTGTAAGCTGGGCATCGGTGCTTTTTGAATTACATAGATGCTCCTGCAGGCCGGCGGCCTTGGGTTTCGGCATCTGTCCAAGTGTCCTTCAGAAACTGACCCAGAGGTGGAAATCTGCATGCGGGCGATTTATGAATAGGTGCTCCCGGAAAACTAGGGTGGAACTAGGGCATCGGGACAGAGAAGGGGCGGAAACCAAGCAAGAGCGCTACCTCGCCGTCCACACCGGCCCTTTCCGCCCAAGCCCACCAGGCCGCTGCGGAGTGGACCTTCTGCCTCAGGGCTCTTCCCACCCAAGGAGAAGGGGAGGGAGCACTCCTACTCCTGGCCCTTCATCCGATGGTTAAGGGTTACCCCGAGAGAGGGAAATGCCCAGGTACTTCTTGCTCTGTGAAGTGCAAGAAAAGTCCAAGGACAGTCCTCCTCTTGCTAAAGGAAGCCAAAGCACACTGAAGCTCTCAGAGCGGGAAGCACCACACAGAAATGCTACAAATGCTCGGCCGGTGTGGTTCAGTGGTTGAGCGTCAACCTATGAACCAGGAGATCATGATACCATTCCAGGTCAGGGCACATGCCCAGGTTGCCGCCTCCATCCCCAGTAGGGGGCGTGCAGGAGGCCGCTGATCAATGATTCTCATCATTGATGTTTCTATCTCTCTCCCTCTCCCTTCCTCTCTGAAATCAATAAAAATATGTGTATATATATTTTAAAGGAATGTTACAAAGGTTTCCAAGGACACCTGGGGAGAGCCACTACAGGCTCTAAAATGCCCTTCATTAACAGCAGCTGACAACAATTGCTTGGCTGAATCATGCTAGCAGGCAGAGTCAGTTACCACATCATACATCAGCCACCTTATGTGAGGAACATTCAGTTCTGTCCCAGATTCTTTGATAACTCTGATAGCAAGTAGCCTTCATTTCAACTCTGAATCGATTGGTAAGGACTACCTGGTGCATTACAGAGAGAAAAACTGTGACTTAGTTTGGAAAAGTATCACGTTCAATTAGCGATGCCCACCACAAGCAAATGAGAAGGTTATCACAATATTGCCAGAGAACTTTGATGTCTAAGAGACCATTGGAATGCCTGGGAGCTTTTTAAAAATTAGTCTGAGGAGTCCCTGGCATCTTTGTTTTGTTAAACGCATCCCAGGTGATTATATAAGAAGAAGCACAGTAATATTCAGTATGGATTGCCATCTATTTCCCAGGAAATGTTTTCAGTAGTACTTTAAAAGAATGAAATAAATCCTCCAAAATACAAATATTTTATTTATAATTTCTTTCCTAGTCTCATAAAAATATCTTTTTAAACATGAATAGCAGACCACAATGTCTTGCCTAATCTACATTTGCCTTGTATGAATACGCTTAAATTATTGATTCTTTTCACATATCCTTTAAATAATGACATTTTGATGTGCCATATCTTTGTAAGATAATAGCCTTTACCTATGAAAAACATTGTTGGGCTGTATATACATTTGCAATTTGCCTCTCTTGAGGGCAGCATATCCATGCTTTCTCCTCCTCCCCCAAATTTTTAAGGCAAAAAAGTAATTAGTTATCGTGTGATTGTTCAGTGCTATTGCTTGTGACAAGGTGCTTTTGCAATAGCATGACTATGGGCTACAGTATGTTACAAACTTGCATGCCATCTGGTGGAGGATGGTACGAGTTGTGCAAATATGAAGTAAATACTCCCCAAGAATGTTTATTTAAAATGTGACTAGGTTTTTTCTAAACATCTGTCTTTCATGTGAAGAGTTACAGATTATTTTCTAGGTAATTAAAGCTTTTCTTAAAATCAGTTTTTTTCCAATTATATCGTGTTTCAAACAAAATTGCTCTTTAGCTTGAATAACCCAGATAATTGCCTCAGTTCTCAAATTCATTTGGTTAGTGCATGCCTAAACTGAATGATATTTCTCCACATACCAGAATTGCCAAGAATGTGACAGTATGTGATTTAAACTTTTCCCCTCTTTCTCGCGGTGTCACAAGAGATGAAATTTTAAAGTGATGTTAGGGTTGAAAACCAAGCCATGGGGGGCAACTCAGAAATAAATCTTTTGGATAAATACCCAAAAGTGATTGTAGTTCTGTTTTTAATTTTTAAAGAACCTCCATACTGTTTTCCATAGCAGCTGCACCATTATACATTCCTATCAACAATTCAAGGTTTCCAATTTCTCGACATCCGTGCTGTCTTTTTGTTGTGTTGTTTTTTGTTTGTGTGTGTTTTTATAATAGCTATCCTGACAAGTGTGAGGCAATATCTATTGCAGTTTTGATTTGCATTACCCTGATAATAGTGACATTGAGTATGTGTCCATATACCTTTTGGCCATTGGCATGTCTTCTTTGGAGAAATGTCTATTCAAGTCCTTAGTGCATTTTTTAATCGGGTTATTAGTTTTTTTTGCTATTGAGTTGTAGGAATTCCTTAAATAGAGTAACCTCTTATCGATAGCTGATGGTTTACTAATATTTTCTACCATTCTGTAGGTTGCCTTTTTACTATATTGATTGTTTCTTTTGCTACGCAGAAGATTTTTAGTTTGATGTAGTTCCACTTGTCTATTTTTTTTCTTTTGTAGCCTATACTTCTGGTATCATATCCATGAAATTAAAGACCAATGTCATGAAGCTTTTCCCCTATGTTTTCTCTTAGGAGTTTTACAGTTTCAGCTCTTTCATTTAGGTATTTAATCCATTCTGAGTTGGTTTTTATGTATATGTAAGATAAGGGTCCAGTTTTTCTTTTGCATGTGAATATCCAACTTTCCAGCACCATTTATTCAACAGGCTGTTCTTCCCCATCATGTATTCTTGATACCCTTGTCAAAGATCAGTTGACTATATATTTGTGGATGTATTTATGCACTTTCTAGTCTACTCTGTTGGTCTATGTTTCTGTTTTTATTCCAGTACCATATTGTTTTTAGTTTCTTTGTAATGAATTTTGAAATCAGGAAGTGTGATGCTTCCAGCTTTGTTTTTTCTCTCTCAAGATTGTTTTTGGGTAGCCATGGCCTATTGTGGTTTCATATGAATTTTAGAATTATTTTTTCTATTTCTGTTTTTTAAAATGCCATTGGGGCCCGGCTAGTGTTGCTCAGTGGTTGAGCATTGATCTATGAACCAGGAGGTCATGGTTCCATTCCCTATCAGGGCACATGCCAAGGTTGTAGGCTCAACCCCGAGTATGGGGCGTGCAGGAGGCAGCCAATCAATGATTCTCTCTCATCATTGATGTTTCTATCTCTCCCTTCCTCTTTGAAAAAAATAAAAATATTTTTTAAATGCCATTGGATTTTGATAGAGATTGCATTGAATCTGTGGAATTGAAATCATGATCTTGAAAAGACATTAGCCCTCCCAAATCACAGCATTATTCACATTAGCCAAATGTAGAAAAAAATCTAGGTGTCCCTCAACAGATAAATACAATTGGTATACTGTATACATACAATGAACGATTAAGCTTTAGAATGAATGAAATCCTGCAACATGCAACAAAATGGATGAACCTTAAGGGTATAGACTAGGTGAAATAAGCCAGTCACGAAAGGACAAATCCTGCATTTCTTCCACACGGGAATCTAAGAGTCAAACTCATAGATGCAGAGAGCGAAATGGTGGTTGCAGGGGCAGGCAGGAGGGGAGATGGGGAGTTGCTACTCAATGGGTTTAAAGCTTCATTAACAGGGGATGAGTAAGTCCTGGAGATCTGCTGTACAAGCTGGTGCTTAGAGCTAATGATAGTGAAATGTACACCTAACAATATGTTAAGAGGGCAGATCTCATGGTAAGTGTTCTTGCCCCAGTGAAATTTAAATTTAAAAAATGAAATGAATCATTTAAGTTATCCTACAAACATTTCCTGAGTCTTCCCTGGATCCAGGATAAGACACTGCCTGTATGGAAAGACACAGATGCAGATAATACAATTTTATATCGATCTGTCAACGCTATGCAAAACCAATTAGGTAGAAGTAAATCATTCCCTTGCTGTGTTAACTGACATCAAGCAGCCCCCCCAAAAAAAGTTAGTTTTCCTACTAGGTACAAAAAGTTTTCCTTTTAGAAACTTTGGGCAAAGATTTATGGAGGTAGGCACTGTCAAAGTGAAGTGATGTTAATTTCTGATTAGCTTTTCAAATACGAACAGGACATTTTTGTTTTGTCTTGTTGGATGTTCAACACAGCTGTTGACTTTAAACAGGATAATAATTGCTGAATCTTCATTTTCCTTCTGTAAATGGACTCAAATTATGAATTCCTGCATAATGGCTTCTGGGATGGTTACCTCTCCCAAATTTTGGACACTCCCCCCAGCAGGTTAAAGGGAGTCACACAGAGCTCTTCCTGCTCCGAATAAGATGGCCACCCTCATACTCTCCGCAACAACATCGATTGCATCAATGCTATAATTTCCTAAGAGATCCGTCTCAAGCAGGAGTTAGTTATAATAAGTGGGGGTTACCCCATCTGCCCCCTCTAAGGGGCCGTAGGACATGTTCCGTCATAGTTCACATACTCAGTCATGCCAAGAAGTTCAGTCCTCATCACCTGACAATTACTCATCCCACCTGATACCCCGAACCCTCCCAATGTGCCTCAAGAACTTGGTCTCTCCTCAAACTCCCTGTAGTCTCCACCCCTCCTCTGAATGTTCTCTTGGTCTTTCACATTTATCGGGGCAATTCAGTCTCCGCTCTTGAGGGCAGCAGATCCCCACTTTCTCCTCCTCCCCCAAATCTCCAGCATTCCCCAGGTCTCTTCTCTCTCCCCACCCTCTGCTGCTAGGCTTGTTTTTTATTTCACAGAGAAAAGTAGAAGCAATACCAAAAAACCATTGATTACCATTTTAGAAATGAAAAACTGCTTCCTCATAGAACTTCTTATGTCCTTCCCTGCTTCATTTGGCTCCATGATACTTGGAGCATGTGATACATGGGAATATATAGTCTGTCTCCTACCCCTAACGTATCAGCTCCATGAGGGCAGGGATTCTGCCCGTTTCCTTCACCCCTGAAGCCTCAATTCCTAAAACACTGCCTGGCACCAGGACAGGACCCCTGATGCATGGTTTAGCTTCTTGTGGCTTCAGTTTCCATGATCCAAAAATAGTAAGTGGAAAATTCTGGAAATAAAAAATGCATAAGTTTTAAATTGTGCACCATTCTGAGCCACATGAGGAAATCTCAACCGTCTCTCGTGAATCATCCCTTTGTCCAGCGTCTCCAGCTGTAGACCCTTCCTGCCCATTCGTCACAGCAGCCCCCTTGGCTATCAGATGCTTGGGGTGTTTGTGTTCAAGTCACCCTTATGTTACTTCACCCAAAATTCTAGAGTCGTGTTGCTGGCAATTCGGATATGTCAAAGAGAGCCTTAAAGTGATTCCTTTAAGTGAAAAGGTAAGTACAGTACAATATAATATTTCGAAAGAGATGATATTTATATAACTTTTATGATAGTCTGTTATTATAATTATTTTATTTTACTATTAGTTATTGTTGCTAATCTCTTATGTAAACATAATCATAGTAAGGTATGTATAGGAAAGAACAAGGTATATATAGGGTTCAGTACTATCCATGGTTTTGGCATCCAACTGATAAGGGGTGATTACTGTAAGTACTCAGTAAATAACTGTTAGATGGACAAGAGAATAAAAAAGCAACTACTATTTCTATTAAACTTTTTGCCTATGTCCCCTTATGCCCTGTATTCCTCCCTGTTTCTATAGATGAAAAATTGAGCTTCTAACGTCAGGTTCTCTGCCCTCCGCTCCCCCATACCATCCCCCGTTGCCTACTCAAGACCATCACTCCAGCAATTGTTGCCAGTATCTCTCGCATTATTAATTTCCTCCTCTCTACTGGATTATTACCACCAACATACAACATGCTATAGTATTTCTCATCATTCAGAAATAAAAATTTCCCTTGATTTTACATCTTCCTCAAGATACTCCAATTTCTCTGCTGTGCTTTTTAAGAAAACACTTTGAAGTCACCAATGCTCGCTGTTCCTGTTTTCCTCACCTCTGATTCTCTTGGAGCTTCTTCAGTCAGACTTGATTCTCACTGCTCCACTGAACTACCCCACTTACCAAGGTCACTCAAGATCTCCATTTACTCATTCACTGAAACGTGCTATGCGGCAGACTCATACCTGAGTTCTAGCAATGAACATATTGCTAGCTTCCGTGATCAGCCACCTCACCTCCCATCACCTCAGCAGCACTCGGCCAATCCCCTCTTGAAATACATCTTCTTGGGCTTTTGGGAGACACTCTACTTTCCTGATTTTCCTTTTTCCTTACTGTTCCTACTCAGTCTTATTTTCTCAATCCTCTTCCTCTTTCTAACTTCCAAATATTGGGGCACGTCCAGGCTCAGTCCTTGAACTTTTTCTCTTCTCTCTTACATCCACACTTACTCCCTAGGTCGTCTCGTTTCATTCTGAACACTAAATACTAAGTATTAGATGGTAACTCCCAAATTGCTGCTCTAGCCCCCATGTCTTTGCTGAGCTCTAAAGTTATAATCAAGCTGCCTACTCTTCCTGTGTCTACCTGCTTCCCAACCTCAACATGTCTGAAGCGAATCACTTGATTTTCCTCCTCAACCCATCCTCTTCAAGAGTAGCTCCAGCCAAGAAACCTAGAAGCTTGGATCTCCCTCTTTCCTTTACACCTTGTGTCCAGTTTGTCTACAAGTCTGCCAACATTACCTTTAGGATATATGCAAACTGCCTTGTTTATCAGTGAAGGGTACTGTGTTTGTAACCTGCTTTGAAATCCTAGATAATAAAAGGCTAATATGCAAATTGACCAAACAGTGGAATGACCCATTGCTATGACACCCACTGACCACCAGGGGGCAAACACTCAACGCAGGAGCTGCCCCCTGGTGGTCAGTGAGCTCCCACAGGGGGAGCACCGCTCAGCCAGAAGCTGGGCTCATGGCTGGGAAGCGCAGCGGCAGCGCTAAGGACCCCCGAGGCGTCCCGGACTGCAAGAGGGCATAGGCCAGGCTGATGGACCCCCTCTGCCCCCAGTGCATGAATGTCATGCACCAGGCATCTAGTATATAAATAAAATAGGAGTGATTGATGGATGAATAAAAGAATGGGTAGCTGAGTGATAAAAAAAAGACATGGTAAAATATTAACTATAGAACTTAGTGATGGATATATGGGTGCTCATTCAATTTTCAGCTCTTTCAAATTTTCTATATGTTTGAAATTTTTCACAATAAAATGTTGAAGAGATAAATTTCAATGATTTCTTACCATCCCAACTGCCATCATCCTAGATCAAGCCTCCATCATCTTTCACCTGAACTATTGCAGTCATCTCTAAATGGCCTATCTGTTTCCAATCTTGCCTCTTTATAGTCAATTTTTTTCACACAAAAGCCAGCATGATCTTTTAAACTATAAATAATATCATTTGTTCCTTTACCCAAAAACTTCCAAGAAAATTCCACATTAATCGAAATAAAATGCAGCCTCTAATACTCTTTAGATTACAGAGGTCCTCAAACTTTTTAAACAGGGGGCCAGTTCACTGTCCCTCAGACATTCTACACATGCGCACTGCGGGCCCGGGACAAGTTGGCTGCTAAGCAGGACAGGCAGCGGCGGCAAAAACACAAAAACAACCGGCGGGCCGGATAAATGATTTCGGCGGGCCGCATGTGGCCCACGGGCCATAGTTTGAAGACCCCTGTTTTAGAAGGACCTTGGTTGCAGGCAGTATTTTCATCATCATCTTCCTACGTCTCTTTCTCACTCTGCCTTTCAGTTACATAGGTTTCTTTGTAGTTCATTAAATATGCTAAGCCTGTTTCTGCCTCAGGCCTTTGTACTTACTGCTGTCTTTTTCTGAAATATCCTATCCCAGGACATATGCTTAGTTCCCTCCCTTACTTCATTCAGGTCTCTCAACAAACGTTGCCTTCACAGAGAGGCCCTTTCTAACCTTCCTATCCAAAAGAGGCACCACTGCCCCTTTGCCTCATCATTCTCTTCCCCTTTGCCCTACTTTATAATTATCTTTTCCACACCCCCTACTATCTGACATTATATCATTTATTTGTAGCTTTGTTTGTTGTCAATTTATTCACTAGACTGTAAGCTCTAGGAATTTACATGCCATATGCAGTGTTTCTTCTCAGCACCCAGAACAGAGTAATCACTGAAGAACTATTCATACAAGGGATGAACTAAGGTCTTAGAACAGCTCTAACTCCTCTGCAGTTAATATGGTTTTTAAGTATTTGAAAATTTTATAAATGCCAAAACATTTTAAGCTATTTTCTTGGAATATGTTTTATTTATGGTCTTTCCCATTGGTTTTAAGTCTTATTTATTAAGCACTTTATAGACACCAGCTTACTGTTGTGAACAAGACAGACCCAATTCCTCTTTAATGGAGCTTATAGTTTTATGAGAGAGGCATTATTTTTTAATGATGACAAAGTATGATTAGTGTTATAAAAAGGCAGACTAACCAAAGAACATATATGCATGCATGCATGGACACAGACAATAATGTGGTGAAGGACTGGTGGGGGAGGAGCTGAGTGAAGGGGGGAATAGAGGGGGAAATGAGGGACATCTGTAATACTGCCAACAATTTTTTAAAAATTATTTCTTTGCCAGCCGTAGCCTGTCTGGCTCAGTGTAGTCCCAGGTTCTATTCTGGTCAAGAGCACATAGTTCGGTTGCGGGCTCCTCCCTGGCCTGGGCCCTGGTCAGGGCTCCTGCAGGAGGCAACCAATCTATGTGTTTTTCACATCAATATTCCTCTCTGTCTTTCCCTCTCTCTTCTACTCTCTCTAAAAATCAATGGAAAAATATCCTTGGGTGAGGATTTTAAAAATAATAAATAAATAAATAAATAAATAATTAAACTGTTTTAATAAAATTTTTCCTAATATTAAAAAATATATATTTCTTTGCCAAACAATAACCCACACTAAAAGTTAATTGTTTTGAACCATTACTATTTCTATAAATGTTTTCAATGGAATATAGTTTTAATATTGACCAACATGGACAAAATGAAAAGGGAGTTTTCAGATTATAAATAGGCTCTGTCTACACTGAATAAAGTTAAGGAAGATTGGCAAGTTTTGATAGGCTAAGTCAATACAGTTTTGTTATAGTGAGCAGCATTTGGTTTTAGACTGTAAATATCTATTCAGGCACCTCTCATAGCAGCTCATTGCTGAATCAACCTCCCTCATTCTCAATCCCTATGAGTTTGCAGGCCAACCCCCTCCCACCTAAAATTCCTAGTCGGCATGTGACCTAGGCCTAAGCCAATCAGTGCGTTATTTCTACCTTGTCACAGCCATTGGTTAAGGGCTAACATCTGGAGCAATCAGAGCCATGAAGACTCCCTGAACTCCAGGAGGGAGCTTCAGATGGCTCTCAAGCTGGTAGGCTGTAGGGCAGGGGTGGGCAAACTTTTTGACTCGAGGGCCACAATGGGTTCTTAAACTGGACCGGAGGGCCGGAACAAAAGCATGGATGGAGTGTTTGTGTGAACTAATATAAATTCAAAGTAAACATCATTACATAAAAGGGTACGGTCTTTTTTTTTTTTTTTAGTTTTATTCATTTCAAACGGGCCCGATCCGGCCCGCGGGCCGTAGTTTGCCCACGGCTGCTGTAGGGACTCAGATTCCTGCCCCCAGGTGTTACCAAATGGAAGGCAGGAAAGATGAAGCTCTCGAGTCCCATAGTGAACTGCTTTTATCATGCCCTCCTGCATCACGTGAACCCAGAATTCAGCTCTGCTGGAAGCACAGACTTCTCAGCTACTGCAGCCAAAAACCTCACGTGGGTCAAGTTCTCTCCCAGCTGCAGCCACAAGGATTCTAATATACTTTCGGAGTGATGAAGGCTTACAAACGGAAGAACCAGATTCAGATGTGTTAATTATGTCTGCAAAACATGTACAGGAATGACATGACTTAATTCTTTCAACCACTGAATACATTTTTACCTATTTGATGTGTTTTCCCCATCACAGGAAACTTATGAAAACTGAAAATGTAGATGCTATTCAAAGGACAACGTGGGCCTTTTCTCCAAAATGATGATACTTAAAAACAATCCATTAAAACCAGAATTGGCACCCTAGATTATAAAGCAAAATTCACATATTCTGCTTTCTAACTCAATAGACTCATTGTTTTTTCCCTTTAATGTTTGTTTTACAGCTGAGTTATAAAATAGGAGTATATAATTAAAATCCTCAGATTCATAATTATAAGCTCTAATGCAGTGTAATTGTTGAGTCATTTGATGATTCCACCACTAATTATGACTCTTAGAAATTCCAAATATCACTGTACCATAAAATGTGATCATTGTCAGCCTTCACTCAATATACTGGACTGAATGAAAAATATTGTTTATTCCCATATATAGTCTGTGGCCTACATTCATTCATTGCACTTATTTTATCAAAGAGGGAAAAATAATGAAGCCATAGGAATAGTTTTCTATTTGTCACTAAATGGTATATCTTTTTATCTTTCACAAGGGCTACCATAAATCTTTCATAAATTATTCTTTATGAGACTTTTTACAAATCTTTCCAAGTTATTAGGATGCTGGTTTAGGTGATTATTTCCTTAGCCCATGATATAGTTCCCAAAAGAAAAGAAAAGTTTACTAATGAAATGACAATATATATCTAAGATCCATATGCTAAGACTTGTCATTAACTTTGGGATACCTTGAATGAGACAGTTTACCTTGAAATGGAGATATTAAACCTTATTTCATGAAAATATGCCGATTCCATCCCAATTTCATTCTTCCTTACCTCCACTTCACTCTCACCCCTCTCCGCCGTTTCCTCATGCTGCTTGTCCTCAGAGCCTGGGTGTATTTTCACAAGGTCCTAATTAACTGGTTTGATAGACACAATAAGGCATAACGTGCTATTTGAAAGAGAACTTATATGTTTATTTCACCATTAAGAGAGGGAAAGACAAAAGACATGTTGAGTAAGATGACTCTCTGCCCCACTCGTTCATGACAGCAGCATCTACGTGGCCTCAAGAAGTAAGATTCTTAAAGCAGAATGGAATTGAGATCATGTGTTTAGATTTCCAAAACTAACTTCCAATGTAATAAACAATAGGGAAAGACACATGCTACCCTTTCACTACCAGCACTCAGACCACCACTGAGCCAGGAGGCTGAAAGATCCCGCTGGCGGCAGTGGGGGAGGGTTGTGACACGGGTGGGGTCTGACAAGGAGAGTAGGGGCAGAGCTGAGACCCAGGGAAGCATCAGGACTGCTGTGAGGAGGCGTCAGGTCAGCCTCCAGTCACTGGGGGACCTCCTTACCACAGTGAGAGAGGAGGTGGGTGTTCTCCCTGCAGCTGTTTTTCAACCAGCCCATTGCTGACTTGCTGTTTGGGGAAGTCCCTAGCTGACCACTCTCCACTTTTTGTTTGAAATTAATATAGCCACTCCAGCTTTTCTTGGATTGGTGTTATCAAGGTATATCTTTATCCATCCATTTACTTTGAAACTTTTTGGGTTTTTATATTAAAGTAGGTTTCTGGCAGATGAGATATAGCTGGGCCTTTTTCTAAATCAGTCTGACAATCTTTGTCTTTGAATTGGTGCATTTAAACCATTTCCATTTGGATTAGCTGAATTAATACCTACCATGTTTGTAACTGTTTTCTATTGATTACATTCGTTCTTTGAGTTTTTCTCCTTCTTTGTTTTAACTGATTATTTTATATGATTACATTTTAGCATATCAATTTCACTTAATTTTTAAATATTTTTAGTTATTGCCTCAGAGTTTCCAGTACACATTTTTCCAATATACATTTTAATTAATCTAAGTGTAGCTTTATACATAATATAGGTATCTTATAACAGAGTATTTCTAATTCCTCTCTCCTGTCACTTATGATATTGCTATCATTCATTTCATTTATCAATATGCTATAATCTTCTAACACACTGTTACTATTAAAGTTATCTTTTAGAAAAATTAAAAATTTTATTTGACCTTCATTTATTTTTTCTCTCATGCTCTGCCTTTCTTTATGCAGATTTGAGTTTCTGACCTATATGATTTTCTTGCTGATGAACTTCCTTTAACATTTCTTCTGATCAGGTATGCTAGTGATAAATTTCTTCAATTTTTGCTTGTCTGAGAAAGTCTTTATTTCTCTTTTGCTTTTGAAGGATAATTTCAATGGATACAGATTTCTTGGTTGAATTTTTTTTCTTTCAACACTTTCAATATTTCATTCCACTATCTTCTTGCTTGCATGGCTTCTATTGACAAGTCTGCGTAATTTCTTACCCCCATTCCTCTATAAGTAAGGTGTTTGGTTTTTTTCCCCTATGAGTTCTCTCAAGATTTGGGGGAAGGAGGGCATTCTGAATCTTGAATATGATCTGTCTAGGGCTGTGTGTGTGTGTGTGTGTGTGTGTGTGTGTGTGTCCCAAGTGAGATAAGGCTCAAGAAGACTCCTTTTCCCTGAAGAGTAGGTCTTTGTTATGGAAAAGGTTTTGGGGTTTATTTCACAATGAATCTTTTCTCCTCTCTTTCTGAGACACAAGGTGATTCTTCCTGGATCTTCATTATAAGAACCTAATGAAGTTTTTGGTGGTACAAACCTATGAAAAGTGTAAGTCCCTCTGAGATTGTGCACCCAGAAATTTCTCACTCTCATACTAGTCCATACTCAGCCTCCAGCATTTCATCAAAATGACCATGTAAGCTGAAACCGGTTTGGCTCAGTGGATAGAGCATCGGCCTGCGGACTGAAAGGTCCCAGGTTCGATTCCAGTCAAGGCCATGTACCTTGGTTGCGGGCACATCCCCAGTAGGAGATGTGCAGGAGGCAGCTGATTGATATTTCTCTCTCATCGATGTTTCTAATTCTCTATCTCTCTCCCTTCCTCTCTGTAAAAAATCGATAAAATATATTTTTTTAAAAAACCGACCATGTAAGTCTTCATACAAGTATGGATCTGACAGTTTCTGCTTCAAGGAAGCAAAACTTCCTGTGACTCTCTGGATTTAACTGTCTCTCCAGATTTTGGAGTCCTGGTTTCTGTGATATGTCCAAGAAAATTGATTTTTAGTTTGTTCATAATAAGAGGTGCCACTTTTTCCCATATCTCAGAACACCCCCTTAACTAGAGGGTCAGGGATCTTAAAATATGTGCAGTAGCAATGGTGGTACAGCATGAAAAGTCTTAGTCCTGGAACTTAGGTGTGGTCTGGATATGGATGAAATCCAGTCTTATTACATAAATTACAATAGACCAGTGCCGGGGTTCTTGTCCCAGCATCAAGAAGGGTTCAGGAATCTGGAAAAGGCTGTGCATAGATGACATAGGAATCCAGAGACTAATAAAGAGTCTGGAGATGAGATATAATTTTGAAAGGCATTGGGGGTCAGAGGACCTTCAGCTAAAGGAACTGAAGACTCCTTCCTTGTCTTGGACCCTTGCTTTTATTAACACAATTTGTCCTAAGGCAAGGTGGAGATAATACACTTCAAAGGGTAAGGTTTCAAAGGGTACAGAAGCATTGTCAGAATGGGGGAATTAGCCTACGGCTGTTCAGGTATTTGGCCAGTAGGAGGCAATAACATGTAGATTAAGATGCCCTTTAACTGTCTGGCAGCCACAATCAATTTAATGTATCCTATTCAGGTTTGGGGAAATGCCTTTAGCCATTCCCAACAGGTGACTACATGTGTGACTCAACCCTGTTGAGTCCCCAAGTCTCATCAACCTTTTGATGAAACTCTTGAAATTATGACATGCTGGAATTGGTTCCCAGCAGACCAGATCCTCACCTGAAATTTCATCTTTCATCATCATAACAACCCGAGAGATAGGTCACATTATAGCAATCTTCCAATGGGATCTAATATAATCTTTCTACTCTGTGGAATGCTAGTTAGTCATTATGTAAAATGCTAACAGGAGTTAAATTTTATTTAAAAGTGCCCTGAAAAAAATAATTTTTAAAATACGATTAAATAAACATCTCTCTATTAGAGAAGTCCTCAGGGCATTTAACATGTGCATTTTTAATTTAGAGGAGATGTGGAGACATTATTTCCCAAAATCATTTGATCACAGGATCTTTTATTTTTCTCATGGAGCTTGTGTTTTGTGGAAGCAATTTGAGAATTGTTGGTATGATGGGAAACATATAGGGTTTACAGCAAAATGGATTTGAATTACAACTCCACTACTTACTCTTTTGGCAAATTACTTGAGCTCTATTAACCTAAATATTCCTCATCTATAAATTAAAGACATAATACTGTAGCTTATTGATCCATTCATTAATATCAGAGTAGACAATAGCATCTACTTCAGGAATTAAATGGGGATTCAATTATAGAAAGTATATTCCTGTCACATGATAAACAGTTAACAGTTATTAATTGCATTATGAGTGTCATATATCAGGCTCCAAAGAGTGGTGAGCTCTTGCCCAGATTAGAACAAGTTTTTCTTTGAATCAATATGAAGACAAACAAATGAACATGATTGCCCCGTCATGAGTGCTTGAATAACACATGAGGTCTGATCTGCTGTGTCAGAAGAATGTGTATAGGAGTATGTCTAAATGTAAGTTTCCATAGCCTATGCCAACTCTAACATGTCATTCCACGTTTGGCAAAATTGACAAAGAACACTACATTCGCCTTCCAAACATAGCCCTGGAAGCTTCTCTGCTGAGAAAAGTACAGGGCCAGGGCCAGAGCACTTACTCTATATGAACAGGCATTTGGTAGTCCTTCATTTGAAACAAATTACTTGCATTAATTGGCTAGTAAGTCCTTGTAATTGCATGTTAGAGGCATAGCTAACCCCTTTTGGGCCATGCTGTGCTTTCCACCCTAGAATGTCAACATGGTGGTGAGCTGCCATGGAGAACACCAAGGAAGCAATATGATACCCGATTCTCTTATGGCTGGAGTTGCTCGGCGCTAGGTTCAGGACTGTAATCTTGAACGTGGTGATTTGGAGCAATATGTGTGATTAGGAGCCTTAATTGCATGTTGTAAAGGAAGCTGTGACCTTTACAGTCCCATTCTGGATGTGGTATTGTTCTACTGGGAGGAGGAGGAGACACGTGGGTGGGGAGGGTTGATAACAGCCGTGTTTTTTTGTGTGTAATTACTTGCCTGTATGCAGTGCTTTTAAAAATCATGTGGACAATGCCCCAAATATTAGTGGCCATCCATTTATTTAAATAAAATTTTGTAAAAGTCAAGTTGTCTTGAATAGTAACCCAGTAGCACTACCAGTAAATTGCAAATGTTGAAAGTATAGATCAACATGTACAATTCTCTAATTTTTAGCCAATTTGGGAAAGGGATACATTAAAAAATTTTTTAAAACATGATATTCTTGTCTACCAGTCCATTAGCTAAAAATGTTACTGCTTAATAATGCCAAAACCATTCCATACAGCATCAAAAATTAAGACAGTGATATAAATTTTGTCATTTGTAAGGTATTTTACAGTTTAAAAATGACTTTCAAGTTCAGTATACGTAATACGAGAGAAAGCAATAGGAGAGAAGACAAAGCATGTAGCCTTTCCCCAACTTTACAGCTGAAACAGGACAGAAATGTTAAATGACTTGCAGCAGAGGAGTTAGGAGTTAAAGCCAAGCCTCTTGCCACAGGTCATCACTTCCTCCCTCCTGTGGTATCATAACTGAAAGACACCCACCCTGAAAATAACTGCATTCCTGGGGCATCATAAAGCCTGAGGACGAGGCCCAGCTCTGTGAAATGCAAATTAAATCCACAAGAAAGCTGCATTGTTTCTCAACAGTGTGTGGGTAGCCAGGGTCCCCAAGAACAAGAAGAAATGGCTGGGCCTCTTCTGTCAATACCTAAGGACTCGCTGGCCCTGCCTGCACAGGTGGAATGCGCTAGAAGGGAAGCAATTACCCAGACAGCCCATCCCTCAGTCATTTCACCTGAAATGTCCTGATGTTTGAGGTGAAAGGTATGTTTGGATCCTGAATTGCTGTAGAATGCACTGAGTATCCCTGTGGTTTTATATGTGAATGCAGCCATACAGAAAACCACCAGGCGCTGATATTCTCTGCCCCAAGCCATAAATTACCTCCAAAACAGCATCCTCTGGATCCGCTGCTGCTGCTCTGTAAATGACTGTGCCCGGGGCAGTGTCTTCCAGGATATAAATCTCAGTAACTGCCAGAAAATGGGTGATAGATGTTATAAGCCCCAAAGCCCCTCATCCACTCCTGGATTTTAGATAAAACTGAAGGCACTGTGCTTGCTCAGCACAGACATTTTCACAGGGTGATTCCCATTAGCCATGATAATCATAGCCATATAATAAAAATAGACACCATTTGTCACGTATCTACCATGTGTCAGGTAGAGAGCAAAGAGATTTATAAATTTAAACAGTAACCATATTGAACGTTTTCTGATTGCTGAGCAATTGACATCATTGGTACATTATTATTTCCATTTTACTGAGTTTAGAAAGATTGAGTAACTCACTTAAAGTCACCCAAGTACTCTCTCTCTATATATATAAAAGGCTAATGTGCAAATTATCCCCTCGGGAGTTCAACCAGGGAGTTTGATCGCTCACTATGACATGCACTGACCACCAGGGGGTGGCACAGAACAAAGAAAGGCCCCAAGGCCAGCAGCCAGCAGCTGGAAGGAAGGCCCAGGCTGGCCCTGATCACTGGCCAGGCCTAGGGACCCTACCCATGCATGAATTTCGTGCACCGGGCCTCTAGTATATTAATATTGTCTGATGATTTTATTAATGGCTGTCTTTTCCTCAAGTTTTCCCTCTTTCTATCCATTTTTAAAACTGTGGCGACCACAAACTTGCCCATTTACTGGTCAAACCACTCTCCCGGGGTCAGGAACACTGGGGCACCGGGGCCCTCAGTGCCTGAGAGGATAACCCACCCCGGCAGAAGCTGCCACATCATTCTGCCAGGCGGCACCATTTGTGGATAGCAAAGGAGTCCACAGCCTGTTTGGACCACAGCCAACCTGGCACAAGGCTCACTGTTTCAGAAGGCAAAAGAACATAATTTCCCCTTGAATCTGTCCTTGAGGAGTTTCTCATCTGCTAGGGAAAGGGATGGAAGAAGGCTAACATTTACTCAGCACCTTCTGCATGCCCATGGTTGGCAGGGTAACACATTGTCTCAGGTGAGCTCCATGGAGTAGGGATTAATACCTGTGTACCCAATGAGGAACTGAGGCTCGGGCAGGATCCATAGCTCTCTCCAGTGTGCGGCCACCCCAACACCTAAACCTCAAGTGATTGTTTTCAATAGAGAACATGACTCGTCCACATGCAGATGTTACATACTTGACTACATAGGAAGTCAGAGATGAGAAAGACAGAGACAAAAGTGAGAGAAAGATTCACATGAGGTGAAAATCAAATGGAGAGAGAGCGAGAAGCTTCTAACTTAATGACACAGACACACTGTTAATTAAATAATCACACCCATAAAAGAGTAACTAGCGTACATAATAATCAAACAGAAAAATAAAGGTTTTTAAAAATATTCTTTTATTGATTTCAGAGAGGATGGGAGAGGGAGAGAGAGAGATAGAAACATCAAAGATGAGAGAGAATCATTGATTGGCCGCCTCCTGCACGCCCTCTACTGCGGATTGAGCCCACACCCTGGGTATGTGCCCTTGACTGGAATTGAAGCTGGGACCCTTCAGTCTTCAGGCCGACACTCTATCCATTGAGCCACACCAGTGAGGGCAGAGAAATAAAGTTTTTAACACTGAGCAAGTTATTTTTCTTCTCTAAGTCTGTGACCTCATCTATACAATACGAATATGAACAGCCCCTACCTCCAGAGCTATGCAAATTTCATGAACTAACCCGCCTGAGGCCCTCACTCTTAGGACAGCACCTGCTCCACAGTTAGCACCTGGTAGGTGTCAGCCCTTTAGCATTGGTTTTGTTAGCATCATTCTCTTTATCTCTCCTATAGCCATCACCCTACGAGAGCACAAAGGACCCAGGACACAGAAGCCACACCATGGACCCAGTGGACCCTTCTTCCCCCAAGAGAAGAGCTCTGTACCTTGGTCTCTCTGAGCAAGGGCTCCCCTGAAGGTGGGCGGCTCGTTCACATCCGCAATCTGGATTAGAATGGTCTGGGATGCCGTCGCCCCGTGGCTGTCTTTGGCATAGATTATCAAGGAGTAGAGTGTCACCGTCTCGAAGTCCAGCTTCGGTGCTCCAGTGGTGAGTAACTACATTAAACAAAGGAGTGCAGAGTAATGGAGCCAATGAAGGCTTCACGAGGGTGTAGACAGAGTATTCTACATCTATAATCCCCAATTCGATTCAGCATTTGTTGAGATAAAAATCTTGTGTTTAAAATGTGGAAGCAACATGATCTGATTTATCGAAAACCTCCATGAACAGAGAATTCCCACCTTCCCATGTTACTCTTCCTAACAACAGAGTTTATTGAGTCCCTCTCCCAACTCTC
The DNA here is from genome assembly GCF_000412655.1 of Myotis brandtii. Taxonomy (NCBI): domain Eukaryota; kingdom Metazoa; phylum Chordata; class Mammalia; order Chiroptera; family Vespertilionidae; genus Myotis; species Myotis brandtii. The sequence goes on along the minus strand of NW_005366456.1, from coordinate 673,169 downwards.
AATTATCAGAAATTATCTTAAGCACTTAACAAACATGTCATTCTCTCCTTTTTAATTGCAAAAAGGATATTATTGGATGCATTATGCAGATGCAGAAACTGAGGGTGAACAGGTTAAGCAGCTTGTCCAGCTTTTCACAGAAAATGCAATAGCTCTGACTCCACCTGACTTCAAGCTCATGCTCTTAACCATAAGCCTAAACTGCCTTGCACCTGAAATGGATGAAAATGGAGCCAGGCATTGCTCTCAGTTCTTCACCTCATTTAAACACGAAAAAAAAAGTTATGAGGGAGATACTATTATTACCACCATTTCACAGATTATAGGTTATATAATACAGCTGGGAAAGTCACGCTGCAGGAAGAGGAAGGCCTGGCCCTGACTCCTGCCCCAGGACCTTTGCACTGACCAGCACTATGACTGGTAGTAACACCTGAGTGCTACCCTCCCATAGCCATGAGAAGTCAGTCATGCATGCATATTGGACAGCTCTCCTCCCCTGGACACTTAACACAGAATGAACACTTTATCTCTCTGGTTCACAGAGCAAAGGCTTTTCTCATCCTCATGATACCACCAGTGAGGACACAGAGGCTCAGAAGTTAGAAGCCCAAGTTATGCAGCTCATACTTGACAGAGCTGACATTTAAAGCCAGGTCTCACTGACTCTAATACAGCAGTTCTCAACCTGTGGGTCGCGACCCCTTTGGAGGTCAAATGACCCTTTCACAGGGGTCGCCTAAGACCATCGGAAAACCCGTATGTAATTACATATTGTTTTTGTGATTAATCACTGTGCTTTAATTATGTTCAATTTGTAACAATGAAAATACATCCTGCATATCAGTATTTACATTATGATTCATAACAGTAGCAAAGTTGCAGTTATGAAGTAGCGACGAAAATAATTTTATGGTTGGGGGTCACCACAACATAAGGAACTGTATTAAAGGGTCGAGGCATTAGGAAGGTTGAGAACCACTGCCCTAAAGTCTTTTCTTCTCATCACACCCTGATGCTTTGATGCGTTAATTTAATGCTATAGCCTGATTTGAAGATGTATGGGATTTCGAGCTGTGATAAAGGACTTTCTTGCCCCAGGAGCAAGAAACCCCTCCTGCTGGGGTTCCCTTTGCCCTAGGAGCCCCTGGGGGCAGCACCTGTCCTCCTTGCTCCCTGGCACTTTATACAATACCAGGCTTTTCAACAAATGCTTACTGAATTTTTAAAAATACAAATGCTTATTCTTTACACTTGGCAGTGGAAGAAGGCAGGAAGGTGGCTGAAGTGCCCCTCTGGGTGATTACCCCTGTCCGAGAAAAGTCCTCGCATGCAGGGTACCTTGAATTCCTCTTCTATCCCGCCAGTGCCCGCCATTTATGCTGCTCAGTGACAGGTAGCAATTTGGTGATTACATAACCGGAGCACGCCTTGACTCATCTCCATGAGATTTTGATTTATCTATGTAATCAGCTCACTGCAAGCTCTGCTGTTGTTTCTCCAGGAGATTAGCTTGGCTCTGGCAATTTTTTTTTTTACAGCCTTCCCAGTAGCCCCTGGGGGCAGCACCTGTCCTCCTTGCTCCCTGGCACTTTATACAATACCAGGCTTTTCAACAAATGCTTACTGAATTTTTAAAAATACAAATGCTTATTCTTTACACTTGGCAGTGGAAGAAGGCAGGAAGGTGGCTGAAGTGCCCCTCTGGGTGATTACCCCTGTCCGAGAAAAGTCCTCGCATGCAGGGTACCTTGAATTCCTCTTCTATCCCGCCAGTGCCCGCCATTTATGCTGCTCAGTGACAGGTAGCAATTTGGTGATTACATAACCGGAGCACGCCTTGACTCATCTCCATGAGATTTTGATTTATCTATGTAATCAGCTCACTGCAAGCTCTGCTGTTGTTTCTCCAGGAGATTAGCTTGGCTCTGGCAATTTTTTTTTTTTACAGCCTTCCCAGTAGCCCCTCCTAAGCTCAGCTTTTTGCAAACTGAATAAGCCTATATCCTGCAAGGAAAGAAGTTCAAGAAAGGATAATAATATGCTAAACCTCAAATAGAACAGAGTATGCCCTTTTACACTGGAATGCTGTAGAGACAAATATCCGCTCATTGCGTTCTGCCTTTATCTGCAGATTTTTTCCATGATAGAAAACTTTCATAATTGAACTGTTTCTAAAGCTCTCCAGAGCTGGTCTATGATACAGTTATTACAATGTGACTTTCTTATAGTTTTATTATCTGTAGTTTGACAATAGTGCCGAATATTGAGGTATAAATATATGTATTAGGCAACTGCTGCTCTGTGTTCATTCCTTTTTATGGGCCAAGCACTGAGGTGGCACTTGGCACACATTATCTGACAGGACCTACTTAGCAAGCCCTGAGTGACATCTTGTTATTATTAATCTCTTCATACAGAAAAATAAAAACAAAGAACACCAAAGCGCAGAAAAGTCAAGTAACTTACCCAAGGTCACCTTGCTACTAGTTGGAGGAGTTGTGGGTTTAATCCTAGGCTTGTCAGCCCCTAAAACCTGTGCTGAGAACAGCTAGGATTTACTACCTTACAGAAAAAAAAAACAAAGCTAAACTAAAGAAAAATCAATACGCTTAACTATTGAACACTCTTTGCTGACATTTTGCTGTTTAGACTCATTTTAAAATCTGATAAGTGCATGCACAGCATTTTGTATTTCACTGAAGTTGGAAGCAAATTTAAAATCTGGCCGTCCCAAGGTTTGGCCAGGGCACTCAGCAACCTCCTACTAGACAGGTTCTGCCCCTCTATGGTTGCCCCTCACAGCAGCCAGCGTGGGCCCCATAAAATGTAAGCAAATCATCTCTTTTTTTCCACAAAACTCCCCAGTGGTTTCTTAGATGTGGTGGCAGATTGCATGTCCCCAATCCTTTAGCCTTTCCTATAACATGTCCTTTCCCGTGTGACTTTGCAATTCCCCCACTAAAAGCATTATGTGTATCTCCACCCCATGGTATGGACACGTGACCGGAACAGAGAGGTTAGGTCATTTGCCCAAAGCGATAAATACAAAACAGGATCTGAACCCAGGTAGTCTGACTCCAGAGTCCCTGGCTCTTAACCACTTTCATACTGGGTCTCATGATGCACTATGATTGGTCACTTACATCTGTCCTCTCTACAAGTTTCTGAATCTCTTAAAACCAGGAGCCAGTTCTGATCCCCTACGTAAGACTCTTCGCTCCTAAGGATTTCATTGCTCAGAGCACGGCAAGCAGCATGAGCTTCACGCTCATCTGGTCCCCTTGCTTCCGGGTCCCATGGGAGGATGCAGAGGGTCCGGTGGATGCTGCGCCTGCAGCAGGCTCCCATCATATTTGAGGAACCCTGAGCTTAGGAAACCCAAATCTTCTCAAATGAGCAGTAAGCCTGCCTGAACTTTACCTCGGGGGAAATTAGCTTTATTATACCAGATGGTAAATGAACTTCCTAACGAGGCTCACAGCCCTGCGGGCTCTGCCTCCCCACTCCTTCACAGCCTAATCTCTCACCACACTTCCCCATCAGTTCCGGCCACTTTGGCCTCCTCTTGGTCTCATCACCTCATGACACTCCTTGCCACAGGGCCTTTGCACATGCTCGACCTCTCTCTCTCTCTCTCTCTCTCTCTCACCTATTTAATTCCTATTCATTCTAAAGAGTGCTTATCATGTAGCTCTTCCTCAGGGAAGCCTGATAGGTCCAATGTCCCCCTTAGGTGCATTCACAGACCTGCAGGCCTGTCTTTCACGGCTCTTATTACACTCACACTTTTATACTTGTGTGAGTGTTCACTTTATTAGTAGAGCTTCCTGTGAACCAGTAAACACCATGAAGGTGAGGACGGAGTTCCACCAAGAGAGCCCCAGGACCTCGCCCCGTGTCCGAGGAGGTCCTCAATAGATTTCTGTAGCATAAATGCATCTTGATATCCTCAAGAATTTTTAGAACATCCTGGGGTCCCAATGAGTGGGAGCTAAACAATATGAGTAGAAAGTAAGAAGGGCAAGGACGGCAGTTTCATTTTAGAACCCTTGTGGTACCGAGTGATGGTACTGTTTGCCTCGATACTTACTTCCCACTGATGTGTGGATCGATGAGACAGCACGAACGGGTGGACTACAGGGTCGGCATTAACGATAACAGGATCTCCAATCAGAGAAGCGGAAGGTGAGGCAGACACAGTGATTATGGCAACCCGTGTATGTTCAGAGACATTCTCCAGAACAGGGCTGCCATTTTCGATGACAAAATCTGGAAAAGCTAGAACATCTTCAAGGGAAAACAAAATGTTACTTTTATAGGGGTTTTTGCAGTGCTTCCCGACCTCTTCCATATTTTAAAACCACAAAGAAAACATACAATAAATACTTACAGTTCCTTTTTTTATTACAAGTCATAAAGTCAGCTGAGGAGGCTTACCAGTAGTAGGATCAATAAGAACTGTGAAGGATCTGAGGCCTTACCCTAGTTTCCAGCTAACAGGTTAGGCTGCCCAGCTTCACAGATGCTGGCAGGACACACAGACTCCATGGTCAGAGACTGTGAGCGTTAATTCTATGTGTCCATCTGACTGGACCACAAGGTGCCCAGACATGTGGCCATTCTTGTGGACATGCCTGTGAGCGTGATTCTGATGAGATTACGTTTGAATCAAGGCCCTTGAATTCGGGCAGAATGCTTTGGGCTGAATTGTGTCCCCCCAAAGTTCTTATATTGAAACTCTTATATTGAACCTCCAATGTGACTGTAACTGGAGACAGGGTCTTTAGGAGGTACAGTAATTAAGGTTAGATGAGGTTATAGGGATGGGGCCCATAACTGATAGGACTGTGGCCTTATAAGAAGAAGCAGATCTCTCTGTTATACTTGATAAATGACTCCTATTAAAATGTATATTTCCTTTAGTTTGTAAAAAATTAATAAAATTACATAGAATTTTTTACCTCCCCCCAAAAAATAAATAATAGAGGCATTCACAGTAAGAGTATATACACATGCTCTTCCACATTGATGAATAAGGGCTTCATGCTTGCTTCTTCTCTCCACCCCAGACACTCCCAGCCTCATAGGAGGTGTCATGCATCCAGAAGGAGGAAGGACACCCACACTGTCAGTGCCCCGCCCACCTCCCTTCATTTATCATTCCAGGGCACACAGCTTCCATCTGCTGACACCGCCACCTTTCTGCCTGATGGTGTCCTCTAGCCCTGAAGTGCTGAAGAATTAATGCGTCTTGATTTTTTCTTTTTCTTTTTTTCTCCATTCAAAGATCCTCTGAGTTATTTCATGAATCTCTTTTAAAGATGGTTGCAAGCCTCTCTCCAGTTATAAGTATTTTCATCATCCTCTTTCCTGATTCAACAAATTTTCTTCTGCTTCTAAACATGTGCTTAAGGTCACAATACATCCTTTCTGTTTAGGAAATGATCTGAAAATTTCTGAGCCATGAAATTTATAAGTGGAAAATTTAATTTCTGCTCATTGATTTCCCTCTGGAACCGCACTTCCAAGTCTTATTCAGGATTTTTTCTCCACAGCTCAGATGTGCATTCTGTTGGGGGTAGATATGTGTATGCTGAGGTGGGGGGTTGTGGTTATTTAGCAAAGTATGATATTTGGGGATTGTGATAGAATAATGGCCCCACGCAAAGTTGTCCACTTCCTAATCCCCAGAACCTCTGAGTATGTCACGTTACTTGGCAAAAGGGACCTTGCAGCCAAAACCGGTTTGGCTCAGTGGATAGAGCATCGGCCTGCGGAATGAAAGGTCCCAGGTTTGATTCCGGTCAAGGGCATGTACTTGGGTTGCGGGCCCATCCCCCGTAGGAGATGTGCAGGAGGCAGCTGATCGATGGCCCTCTCTCATCGATGTTTCTAACTCTCTATCTCTCTCCCTTCCTCTCTGTAAAAAATCAATAAAATATATTTTTAAAAAAATTTAAAAAGGGACCTTGCAGATGTGATGATCTTGAGATGGGAGATTATCCTGAATGATCTGGGTGACCCCAATGTAACCATAGGGTCCTTAAAAGTGAAAGAGGAAGCAGAAAAGAAAGTCAGAAGGCGATGTGAAAGATGATCAGAAAGATGCAAACTGTTTGGTTTTTAACATGAAGGAAGGTATGACTAACCGAGGAATCTGGTTTTTAACATGAAGGAAGGTGTGACTAACTGAGGAATCTGGTTTTTAACACGAAGGAAGGTGTGACTAACTGAGGAATGTGTGTGGCCACTGGATGCCTGAAAAGGCAAGGAAATGGGCGTGGCCCTAGAGACTAGAGGAGAAAACGCAGATATGCCAGTACCTTGATTTTAGCCAGTGAGACCCGTGTCAGACTTCTAACTGCAGAACTGAAGTTCAGACATTTATGTTGACTTAAGTCACCACCAACTTTGTGGTAATTTGTTACAGCAGCAAAAGAAAACTAATACAGGGCTCATGTAGATTATATAAATAAGCATCTTTTACATGATTGAGCTACCCACAATGCGCTAAAACTGAAGTCAAGTAACATCACTCTTTTTCTCAAACTCCTTTAGCAGCTTTTCATCTCACACAGAGTGAAAGCCAAGTTCATGTGCTGGCCTCCAGGCCCCACGTGACCGACGAAGCCCTCCTTCCTTTATTTGGCCTCATACTCTACACTCTTGCCCTCACGTCCTCTGCTCCAGACACACGCGTTTCTGTTCCTTAAACACATGCAGCAGGTCTTGCCTCAGGACCTTTGCCCTTACATTCTCCCTGTCCAAAATCCATCTCCCCTGGATACCCACTTCTCATGTACACACTTCCTTTAGGACTCTGTTATATGTACTGTCCCTGTGTCAGAGAGTCTTCCCAGGCCGTTCTTATATAAAATAACAACATCTCCTGCTCTTGCAGGTGAAAATTATAAAATGTCATATATTATTTGCTTATTTTTATTTTATTAACTTATATGTGTATTTTCTGCCTCCTTCCTCCCACCTCAAATACAAGCTTCCTGAAATTGAGGACTTCCATGTGTGAGGTCCCTGCTATATCGCAGGACCAAGAACAGTGTCTGGCCATAGTAGGCACTTAATAAATATTTATTTAATGAATAAGTGAAAAAATAAATGAATGAAATTATTCATTTTGCTGACTGAAGTACATCAATTACTAGTACATACTATTGACCTATCCCTCAAGACCTTCTTATTTTGTGACACTATCTGTACATGAAAAGTTGCAACTTTCTTGCCATTTCACTGGTTCAGGTTTTCTATTTGGTTTTATAGGTTGAGTCATGTCAAGAGTGACTTCTGCATCTGATGATACCTTGTCGCCATTGCATTAAAGAATAAATTGGCCTGGCTGGCGTGGCTCCATGATTGAGTGTTGACCTATGAACCATGAGGTTATGGTTTGATTCCTGGTCAGGGCACATGCCCAGGTTGCCAGCTTGATCCCCAGTGTGAGGCGTGCAGGAGGCAGCCAATCAATGATTATCTCTCATCATTGTTGTTTCTATCACTCTCTCCCTCTCCCTTCATCTCTGAAATCAATTTAAAAAATATATTTTTTAAAAAAGAATAAATTGATTTGGGATTTTCCTCAATTATTTTTATGTGCTGAAATTTGGGGAATACTTAGTTTTCCACTGAAAAACAGCTCAATACCTGAATGTATAATAATCTCTAGGAAAGAGAACAATAATTTTCTGAGCATATTAACTCATCCATTAAACTGTTATCTAAATAAGTAAAGTTGACATTTTATTTTGCATCTACTGTCAGAATAGTTCCATAATAAACTCCCTACTCTCTGAAATTAAATTAATAAGCCAAAATAAAAAGAATCAAGCCTGGCTGGTGTGGTTCAGTGGTTGATTCTTGGTTGGGGCACATGCCCAGGTTGCAGGCTTGATCCCAATGCGGGGCATACATGAGGCAGCTGATCAATGATTCTCTTTCATCACTGATGTTTCTCTCCCTCTCTCTTCCTCTCTGAAGCCAATAAAATATAATTAAAAATAAATAAATAAAAAGGATCAAAATGATGGTAGGATGGAGAATGGAGATCCAGAGGCTACCCCTTTATACCCAAGGACAAAAGGAGATTTGAAAAAAAAACTAGTTGTACTTTTAACGGAGATAGTAAAATAATGCCCAGTAACTGCGTGCAGGACATCAGGGATTAGTGGGGACTGTGGTGAAACCAAAAGTTTGTTCCTACCTAATGGAGGCAGCTGCTACTTGCCCACATGGGAATGTGATCTGAGTTATTTTTTGTGATGATCCTAAAATGGAGATGTTTTGGTGAAATATTTTGCTATTCAAAACATCTGGTGTCCTCAATGCATCGAGAGTCTCTAGTTTGTGACCTCAGGTTTAACATAAAAATCTTCACCCATGAAAAAAGCAAATTAGAACAAGTTAAATTGAAATATAATCTTCCTTAGATTTAATTATATCCTTACTTTACTAAATGTCCCACCCACTGAGTTGATGGTATCAATTCACCTGATGTTTCCATTTCAACGAGACGGATGCACACACAAAACTGGAGCAGTGGATTCAAGTAGAGTATTCCATAACTTCAGAAAATTCTGCTTAAAGGTTATCTAGGACTATAGAACAACCCTGTCCAATATGTAATTTAATTTAAAAGTTTCTAGTAACCACATTTTTAAAGTTTTTTAAGTGAATTTAGTTTTAATATTATATTTTATTTAACCAAATGCATTCAAAATATTATCATTTCAACATGTGATCAACATCCTATATAATAAAAGCCTAATATACTAAGTGTCTGGTCGTCTGGTCATCTGTTCAACCAATCAAACGTAATATGCTAATGATATGCTAAGGCTGCTCAACCGCTCACTATGATGTGCTCTGACCACCAGGGGGCAGATAGTCAACCCGTCGACCAGTCGCTATAACATGCACTGACCACAAGGGGGCAGACGCTCCAACTGGTAGGTTAGCTTGCTGCTGGGGTCCAGCCAATCAGGACTAAGCAAGAAGGGCTAGACACACCCTGGAACCCTCCCACAGTCCCTCCTCGGCTGGCCAACTGCCCACGTCTCTCCCCGTCCCCAATCATGCACTGGCAGGGTCCCTTGGCCTGGCCTGCATCCTCTCACAATTTGGGACCCCTTGGGGGATGTTGGAGAGCTGGATTCGGCTGGATCCCGCAGGCCAGGCCGAGGGACCCCACTGGTGCACAAATTCGTGCACCGGGCCTCTAGTTTCTAATAAGTTTATGTTAATAAGGTAGTTTACATTGTTTTATCCATACAAAATCTTCAAAATCCAGTGTGTGTTTTACACTTATATCTCAATTCCAACTGGCCACATTCATGTAGTGAATAATCACAATTGGATGGTGGTTACCATACTCAGCAGCACAGCTGTAGAAGTTCAGTGTTGTTTTTACAAATATTACCATTTGTTCTTATCAGAAATATCAAATCTAATCATGCCTAACTAAAGTATTTGGAAGTTAGAGAGCTTTTTCAGTTTTCAGATAACCATCATTTATTCTTAGAATATTGACCATATTTTACTTGACTTTTTATTGGCAGTAGTGACATTTTGGCTTTTATCCAATTCTAGATGTGCCTGGTTCTAAATAAAATGGCTAAATTCATTAATTGAGTTATTTTATGAAATCAATCCATGCAACGGTAAGGAAAAAAATCACTTAAACCAATGTCTTGATGTTATGCATTCAAAATTTGGGTAATTAATTTTAAATTCTTGGGTCTGATTTTTTATTTTAATGTAATATATACTCATTTTTTAAAAATCAAACAATACAAAGTAAAAGTTTTATCATCTTCCACTCATTTCTCCTCACCTCTGCTGCTCTACTATATTCCACTCCCAATCTCTAAAAACTACATTGTTAAATATTTTGTATATATTCTTCTAGAACACTCTGTGTGCATATATATATAGATAGATCTTTCTTAAGGGATCTTCTTAGGTTCAGAATTTTAGGACTTCCTGTCTCCACTCCCAGTATACCCTGGATTATCTTTTACCTGCACATCAAAACACACAGATCTGCCTCCTCCTTTTAATGACATACTATGTCCATAGTATGTCTGGACCATTTATTTAATCCTGTATTGATGAACATGTAGGTTGCTCCAGTTTTTGCCATTACAAATAAGCCTACATATATCCTTCTGTCCTTATGTGTTTCCATAGTCTAGGTTCCCAGAGGTGGGATGCTGGCTCTGAGACCTGGTAGATATTTCCGAAATGCCCTCCAAAGAACTTGCACCTGCCTACACCCAGGTCATGTGCCTCTGAGAGGACATTTGGACTGAACATAGACTTTCCAACGTGGCACAGCCCAGGGCCCTTGACAACTTCCAGGACCAACACTGAGAAGTCACTAAAGAAGGGAAAAGCAAACCAAATGACTATCTCAAAGCTGTGTGATAGGAGTCCAAAGTTAAAGATACCAACCTGGGGCAGCAGCCAACAGCACAAGCAAGTGAAAGAAAGGCATCGTGCAGTGGAAGCCTCCTGCCTCCTCAGCAGCACTCCGCTGCAGCGCTCGCCTTCCCTGATTCTGGGGAGTGGCACCTCTTGGCGGGGAGTCCTCTCCAGAGAAACATTCTGTCTCTAAGTGCCCTGTATACACTTCCTCATGACACAGTCCCTGCTGAGTGATCTGTAAAGCGACACCTTCTTCTCTCAAAAGGACAAAAGCTCCAGTCAGGAGGTGTGCTTGAACAAGGGGAAAGTCCCCAATTCACATTCTTCTACATCCAAAGGCCTCCCGAAGCCTGGTGACTCTGGGGTGGCCAGGATGTGTGGGGACACCAGGAAATGATCAGCTCACTAGACTCACTCATTTTCAAAGGGTTTTGATTTAAAAGACTCCAGGTCACTAAGGTACATTGTCCCACCTGGTTCTAAGTGTTGATGTTTCAGACTTGGAATGAGACCCAGACTCTCTGCTTGCCAAGTGTGCAGAAGGCTTACAAGTTGCTAAGTGAGATTAGCGTGCAACCAGATCAGGATAAAATGCAAAAACTAACTACCAGTCAAAGGTCAATAGGATGCAAGGTAACACCTGTAAGTTAAAGTTTGGGGGGAAATCAGCTTTAGGGCCACTATTGGAAAAGACCTGGTTGGCTGTCTGCAGACAACATATGAAAAGATCTCTGGAGGCAGAAAATTGGTAATTCACAGGCTAAATATGACCTGCAGACCACATTTTAATTTTTTATTTTTTAAAAAAAATATTTTTTATTGATTTCAGACAGGAGAGAGAGATAGAAACATCAATGATGAGAGAGAATCATTGATCGGCTGCCTCCTGCACACTCCCCACTGGGGATCAAGCCCGAAACCCAGGCATGTGCCCTTGACTGGAATGGACCCTGGAACCTTTCAGTCTGCAGGCCGCCACTCTATCCACTGAGCCAAACCAGCTAGGGCCAGACCACATTTTTAAATGCACAAAGCTTCTTAAAAATATGAAGTTCAATAAGATTTGATTGGTCCAGCTCTCTGCAGTTTACCACCATTCCTACCCCTTCCAGCCACACCCCACAGCTTCTCACATTTACCTGCCTGGCCCCTGCAGGGATTCCTGTTTGCAATCTCTTACTTAGAGGTTTCAATCAATTACTATCTCCATAGGAGTCAACTGTTGTTATGGTTACCTAAACAGGATTATGCGGTCTCAGATATGTCCAACAGAAGGGTAATGTGGAGAACAAAGGGAGATTGTGTTTTTACCAGACTTTGCCCTGCTCTGGCTTTTTGGCTTTTCAGAGGGACAGTTACAAATGGCCAGGGAATGATGGTGTGGGTCTGACTCCAAGACACACCCTTTGAAGGATGGTTGCAAAGAAAAGAAGACCCTTGAATTGATGCCCTTCTCTCTAGCTCCCTTACCTAACTGTGGTCGGCAGTTAGACAGACATGAGCAGAGCAAGGACGATGGGCCAGGTACAGAAATTCCCCAGGGCAGAAAGCCCCAGATGCCCAGCAAGGGGCAAAACTGGGAAAACAAGAACCTCACCGCAGGGTAACCTGTCCTCCCCTAGCACATCAGTGGTCCTGCGGTTTGGACCCTTGACCTTTTCCTCCCTAAAGATAACATTTCGGCCTCAGTTATATTTCAGCTCCAGGCCCAGAAAAGCAGCAAAATCAGACAAGTGACGCTGTGGCTGCCTCAGGACCAGCTGCACTGACTGATGACCCCCTGCCCTGGCACTGACCAGTCAGTGGAGATCACAGCCCTGAAAGAGCACAGCTGGGAAGCTGATGAATATTCTGTTGGGACCCTCCCTGGGCCTCCCCTAAGATTTCCCCCTGCAAGAGAGAGAGAGAGAGATGCTCTGGATGAAGGACCCAGTGCCCACTCTCCCGCAGGGGAGCACGCCCACGCCATTCCCTGCCCCCTTCTTCCCTCTAAGGGACCCCAGGAGACTTGCAATCAGGGGAGCAATGAGCAGCAGCAGCTTGTCCGGGGCTAACCTCTTGACCCCTTTGCTTCAAGGCCCCCTGTGCTCTGACTTCTCAGTGAGCCAGAGCAGCCCAGCCTAGGCGCTCCCGTTACTCCTTCTATGCACCTTCCTGGTTTCTCTGTCCTAAGTGTATTTTTGCTGAGGCCAACAAATTCCTACTTGCTTCGCTGCACTTTGTGTCTTGACTGAAATCTTTCTTTCAAGGGGACAAGGTCTTGTGGTCTCACCAGTAACAAAACCACTACAATCTCACCCTTGAGACTGCCACAACCTCCCCTTCCAGTCCAGAATCTCCCTCTCTCCACTCACTGCCTCATACCCAGTTCATTTCAGCATTGTACCTCCTAATATTCCCGAGTCTGTACACTTCTGCCGCTCTCTACTCCTAACCACCACCATGGGTAGCCTGGGCCAATGCCTACCCAGGGACATTTCAACAACCATACTTTTCCCTCTCCCATGCATTTCCCAAGCTGCTCACTGCAATCTGTTTCAAACGCAAGCACATCATTGCTTTCCCTTGTTGCCTATGTTCCCACACGTTGGTCTCCACACGCCTAGTTCCCACCTCAGACCCTTTGCTCGGCAGATTTCCAACCCTGGAATACTTCTCCCCGATCCTACCAGGGGTTGCCTCCTTTCAACCTGAAACATCTCACCTCAAATGTTGGCCCTTTAGAAGCACCCACTACCACTAATTTCTACTGCATTTTTCTAGTTTTCTCCTAGCATCTTGTATCAGCGCCTGGCATGCTTTATCTCTTAGTTAACATGTTTAGTGTCTTTCTCCTCCACTAGGATGCAATTCCTGGGCGGGGATTCCACTTGTTTTGTTCAAGGCTGAATCCCCATTACACAGAATAAATATATATTGACTAGCTCTGTAAAAAACTATCAAATTCAAAAAAAACAAACTATCAAATTCATGGAGACAGAAAGGCAGATTGTGGTTTCAAGGCAGGGGGAGGATGGAGAGTTACGGGTACAGAGTTCCAGTTTTGCAACATGAAAAAAGTTTAGGAGATGAATGGTGATGATGGTAGCACAACGATGTGAATATATTAATGACACTGAACTGTACATTTAAAAGTGGTTAAGATGGTAAATTTAAGTTGTGTATATTTTACTTCAATTAAAATCTGCATTGCTCTGAAGGTCAAGATCAAGACCGTGAAGTGTTCTGTGGGATCCAGCAGCTCTGCCCTCCTTAGTCCAGCTCCTCACCTCCATGGGCTCCTCACCGCAGCCACCCCAACTACCTTCCACCTTCTCTGCAGCATCTGACTCCTTCCATCCGGGGCTTTGGGAGCCGTGCCTCCTCTTCCTGGGACAGACAGGTCTTCACACAATCAGCTCTTTCTCCTCGCTCGGCTCTCAGGCCAGGGACTCCTCCTCTGAAGGTGACCTTCACCTATTGTCCTTTCCTACTTTCTTCATGGCACTTGCCACTAGCCGAAGCTAATTTATTTCCTCCTGTGTTGTCAGCCTCTCCCCCAGCATTTTAAGTTATGTTAGTTAGGGATACTGTGTGTTGTTCACTGTGCTTTCCCAGGTGTCCAGAGGAGCATCAGCATCCACTAGGCATTCGGACAGTTGCCGGGTAACAATGAATAAAACATCCCTGGAAGGTAGCAGCTACTATTCCCATTTCACAGATAGGAAAATGGAGGTCCAGAGAAGTTTTGCCACCTGCCCAAGGTCCCATAGCTTATAAGGGGCAGAGCTAGAATTTAAAATCAGGTTTGGCTCCAACCCGTGTCCTTGGTGCCCCAGCTCTTCTCGCTGCTCTTCTCCCTGTCCCACTCCTGCGAGCTCCATTATCTGCGTCAGACTCCTTGAAAAACCCGTGCATCTTGTCACAGAAGCCAAAGCAGCAAATGCTTTAGCCTGTTGCACACACACATGTACACACACAGATTTGCACACTCATAGACATGTGCAAACAGACATACACATACACAAATCAAAGTCAGCTCTTCTTTCCTAATATAAAATCAACCTCATTCATCCAGGTTGTTGACAAAATACAACAGAATGAATACAGCTATTCCAATAACCGAGTGACAATAATTGGGCCATGGTTAAAGAAAACGCTTATTCATTTATTTGTTCATTCATGCCCCTATTATTTATTGTGCTCTGGGGATTCCAGTGGATGAGGGAAAGCAGGCCAGGTGGAACCACACACCCATCTGGCTAAAGCACATCAGGTGCTGTGATTCAGGGCTTCTAAAAGGACCACCTGTACCTAGTCTCCCATGAGCGCTTTTCTATCCCTACTTTACAGATGAGAAAGGAAGGACAGCCCTAGCTGGTTTGGCTCAGTGGACAGAGCGTCAGCTTGAGAACTAAAAGAGTCCCGAGTTCGATTCCGGTTAAGGCAGTGGTCCTCAACCTTCTGGCCCTTTAAATACAGTTCCTCATGTTATGACCCAACCATAAAATTATTTTTGTTGCTACTTCATAACTGTAATGTTGCTACTGTTATGAATTGTAATGTAAATATCTGATATGCAGGATGGTCTTAGGCGACCCCTGTGAAAGGGTCGTTCTACCACCAAAGGGGTCGCTACCCACCGGTTGAGAACCGCTGGGTTAAGGTCACATGCCTGGGTTGCAGGCTCGATCCCCAGTGTGGGGCGTGCAGGAGGCAGTCGATCAATATTCTCTCTCATCATTGATGTTTCTATCTCTCTCTTCCTCTCTGAAATCAATAAAAATATTTTTTTAAAAAATAAAAGCAAGCACAGACAGGTTGAATTGATGAAGGCCACACAGCTGAGCTGCAGCAAGAACCCGGCTGTAACTCCCAAACCCACTCGCTTAACTCCTTAGTGCAGTGGTTCTCAACCTTGGCTGCACATTAGAATCACCTGGGAATCTTTTTAAAATCCTGATTTCTGGGCCTCATCCTC
>NW_005366456.1:644099-657128 GCF_000412655.1 Myotis brandtii | reverse complement strand
CCAGGTGATTCTAATGTGCAGCCAAGGTTGAGAACCACTGCCTTCGTGTTATATATTTCATTTTTTACCATGTTTACATTCCTCCCCCCAGGACTGGAACAGCAAGAGCCTTGCTTGCTACTCAAAGTGTGGCTTGTGAGTCAGCATCATCAGCATCACCTGGAGGCTTGTTAGAAATGCAAATTACCGGATTTCACCCAGACCTATTGTATTGAAACCTGCTTTTTAATAAGACCCCAGGTCATTCCTGTGCACATGAAAGTTTGAGAAGCATGCTCCACATCGCTGGTGAGGTCAACACACAGAAAGCAGAGTAATGTTTGTATCTCCCAACAATTTTCTAAAGAGTTTTCCTTCTTAGCATCCTTATTTTTGGAGGGAAAAACTCAAGTGCACCAACAGTGACGGTAATAAACCCCAGTGTCTGCTGCCACCTTGTGGTGAGGAGTTTCAACCCAGCCAGAATGTGCTCTTTTCCATTAAATAAATGGGGAAATGTTGGGAGGGAAGGGTGGACCAGGTACTCAACTTTTTTAGCCAAGTGCTTTGAGAGAACACGACAAACGTCCAAGATATAATAAAATAGTCCTTGGAAGTGCTGTGAGGTGTGCTGTGAGAAGGCCAGGTAACAACCTGCCTTTTCATGAGTGTCCCTGGGACTGAGTATAGGCAACTCTAGTTGAGAGATTTAACAAAAGCTGGATCGTTGGTATTGCTCCTATAGCTTCTTTCCTCTTTGGAATTCGGCATGCACAGCTGACTGTGATAATCATCACCAACCCAAATGCCTGTGGTTAGAATCAGTGGTTCTCAACCTTGGCTGCACATTAGAATCACCTGGAATCTTTTTAAAATCCTGATTTCTGGGCCTCATCCTTCAGTTGCGGTTCGATTACTCATCAGGACACATTCCCAGGTTTGAGGTTTGTTCCCCAGTTGGGGCGTGTGCCTGAGGCAACTTATTGATGTTTCTCTCTCATATCAAAGTTTCTCTCTCTCCCTTCCTCTCTAAAAATCAATAAAAACATATTCTTGGTAAGGATTTTTTTAAAAAGTTCCTTTTCTGTCTTTAGCCAAAAATGCAAATTCTTTTTATAAGAACAGAGTCCCTAGAAGTTGCTTTTTTATCTGCTTTCCTCTCTTCTCATTTGTAATAAGTGACTGATAATTGCAAGTGGTATCATCCTCTACTAGCTGGGGAGTTCATAAATGTCTACAAGGAAAACTGCCGCAGATACCTAAGTATGGAGGTCACGCTCGCAGGTGCTTTCCTGAGACAACCAAGCTACAGAGTCCTGTCCACATGACTGTACTTCGGTCCCTGTGGAAGTCAATCTAACTGCTGCTGCGAATGTTCTCCTCACAATGACCCATCAGGAAACCTAATCACCACGTGAGCAGCCAGCCAGGGGGCTCTGGACAGTAAGAGGAAAGGCACAGTGAGTCATCAGGCCAGCTGGGGATCCTAAAATTCTTCCATCCTGCCCTGGCTGGTTTGGCTCAATGGATAGAGCGTTGGCCTGTGGACTGAAAGCTCCCAGGTTTGATTCCAGCCAAAGGCACATGCCCAGGTTGCGGGCTCTATCCCCAGTAGGGGGCGTGAAGGAGGCAGCCTATCAATGATTCTCTCTCATCATTGATGTTTCTATCTCTCTCTCCCTCTCCCTTCCTCTCTGAAATCAATATAAAATATATTTTTTTAAAAATTCTTCCATCCTATTTCTGTTTCTTGTCCAGTGACAAAACCTTCTAGTCATTAATAACACATACCACATCATCAACACAGCAGCACCCAGTCTTGATATCTTTTAAGAATCCTTTGATGTTTCTAAAATAGTTTAGAAGCCCACACACACTCTCCCCCACTGTGATGCCACAAGCATGGCCCTTGGTTAACTACCTTCATTGTAAACATTACCTCCCAATGAGAGGCAGCCTGGGTTTGCATCCAGTTCTACAAACCCTGAGTAACTGCAAGTAATTTTCCTAAACTCTGTGCCTGAGGTTTCTCATCTGTAGAGTGGAAGTGATGATAACACTGCCTTCCATGAAGACTGAATGCGAAGATGAACTACATCGACATATAAAATGTGCCAAGAACAAGAGCTCACACATGATCAATGTTAGATGTGTATTTGCAATTCCTACAAACTTTTTAATCTCATGAGAATTACTGTTATTATTTGAGCATTTTTCACTGTTGTTGCTTGACCATTTCAGTTTAAATACATTAGAACTTAATGGGTCATCTTTATTATATCAAAACCTGAGGCTCTCTACTCACCATGGTCATCGCTGTGCGAGGATGAAGTCTGTCACAGTCCACACCTTCCACCGTGAGGTTATACTGCTTCACAGTCTCGTAGTCTGGCTGTGTGGTGAGCTCAATCATTCCAGAGAGAGGGTGAATCCAGAATCTTTGTAGAACTTGGATGTCTCCACTAGCTATTTTGTACGTAACACAGTTCGGTGGGTAGTCTTCATCAGTGGCAGTCACTCTTCCAACTTTGTAGAAAGCTGCCAATAACAGTTATTAAGGTTCAATCTTGTCATGCAGATACACAAGTTTAAAAAGCTGGACAAGTCTTTGCCTTCCAGATAGTATCATAGTTTCTCAAAGGGCCAATCTGAAAGCCTTTGGACAAAGAAATGTGCTTGGAAAGCCCAACTCTACATGATGGAAGTGGCGTAAGTCAAATAATATGAGTTAACAAGAATTTCATAATATCAATAATTACTTACATGTATTGCATGCTTATTTCCTACCAGACATTATGCTAAGACTAGAGGCCTGGTGCACAAATTCATGCATGGGCGGGGTCCCTCAGGGTGGCCTGCGGGGATCCGGTGGAAACCCGCAGTTCAATGCCGCCTGCCGCTCATCCCGGCCCCACTGAGCCTGCCAGGAGCTCATGCCCAGTCAGTCACAATCAGGAGAGGCTCATGCCGCTGCAGCGTCACTTGCCAGCCGTGAGCCCTGCCTCTGGCGCCTATCCCGATGGGGATGGGGGGTGGGGAGATTGGCCCTCCGGGTGGGTGGTGGGACTCCCTTGCCAGCCTAGGATCCAGATCTGTCCTGCTGATGTTCACGCAGGTTGTCGGGAGCCACCTGGCAGCTGCTTTTATATCATTTCTTCCTTGTGGAGCGTCTAGGGAGGGGAAATGGCCACAGTGCCCAGACTGACTTCCAGGAGGCCAGGCAGCACTGTTGAGATTGGGCTGGTAGCACAGGTCCGCGGGTGCCTGGCCTTCTCCAGAGATCGGACCTGCAGGACTACTGAGGGAGTGAGTGGCTGCTGCCTGGCTGATGGGCTGCCAGGGCGGGTTGGTCAGCTCAGTGGCCCGCCCCCTGTGGGAGCACACTGACCACCAGGGGGCAGCTCCTGCATTGAGCGTCTGGTGGTCAGTGCACATCAGAGCAATCAGTCAATCGTTCAGTCACTTAAGCTTTTATACATAGATTAGCATCAGATAATGGTTCACAGTACAGACTCTGGAACCAGACTGCCTAGGTTCAAAATCTCAGCTCTGACACTAGATGCAATTCATTGAAAAATTCTATAAGCTCTCTCTGGGCCTCATATCTTTTTTATCTGAAAACAAGGAATAATAACAGTGGCTATCATCGAGAGTTCTTGTGAGGATCAAATAAGTTAACATATATAAAGCGTTTAGAATAGTGCCTGGTATATTGTAAATGCTATATCAGAATTATTTACACACAGTATCTCATTGAATCTTCTCAACAGCCTTATGATATATGGACTATTACTGTCTCCATTTTACAGACAAGGAGAATCAGTCCAGTGGTCTTAAGTAATTTGCCCAAGGTCACACATCTAGGAATGTTAGAGTCCGGATTCAAGTCGGTATCTGCTGCCCTGGCCAGTGTGGCTCAGCAGTAGAGTGTTAGCCTGAGCACCAAAGGGTCACAGTTTCCATTCCTGGTCAAGGGCACATACCTTGGTTGCAGGTCGATCCTAGGCCCAGGTTGGGGTGCCTGAGGCCTCTCTCTCTCCCTCTCGTCCCTCTCTTCCATTCTCTCTAAAAATCAATGTAGCCCCAGACAGTTTGGCTCATTGGATAGAGCGTCAGCCTGCAGACTGAAGGGTCCCAGGTATGATTCCAGTCAAGAGCACATGCCCAGGTTGCAGGCTCGATCCCCAGTGGGGGGCGTGCAGGAGGCAGCCAATCAATGATTCTCTCTCATCATTGATGTCTATATCTCTCTCTCCCTCTCCCTTCCTCTCTGAAATCAATAGAAATATATTAAAAGAAAAATTTTTTAAATAACATAAAATAAAAATTAATGTAAAATATGATCTCTGGCAAGGATTAACAACAACAGCCCACATTTTAACACTCACTTTGCTGTGATTTCAGTGTGTAGTTCCCCACATAATCTTTAGAAAAAAGATGGTATAGTAGACTGAATTAATAGACCCATAGTCTTTATCCTTCCTGCCATCATGCTCTTTGTCTTCCCACATGATGTGTTTTGGCCAATGTGATATTAGCAAACCTGACGAGCAGAGGCCTGAGAAGCACTCATGTGCTTAGGCTTGGCTTGCTCCTGCCCGTCTGCCTCTGCCTGAGAACATTCTCAGACGAGCCTATTGGAGGAGAGAGGAACCAAGTCATCAGTCACCCCAGCTGAAGCCAGGCTAGATGAGCAAGAAGCCAGCCAATTTCCATAATTTTGAACAATCAGAGCCAAAACTAGAGAGACAGTTCAGCCGATTCTCAGACTCATGGGCTAAATAAATGTTCCTTTTTGTATAACTCTAATTGGGGTGGGGATGAGGGGGGGCGTTACACAGCATACTTATAGTAATAGATAACAGATATAACAGACTTGCCCCTCAGTCATTTTCTGACTGGCCTATAAGCTCCAGGGCGGATACCAGACCTCCTCCATGTAGTGAATACCACCACACATGACTAGTCTCAGCAACATGTGCATAGGACATTGTAGTTGCTGATCACCAAGACCAGAGAATTACTATGAAGGAACTATTTAGTGGGACACCACCACCTGCAACCTCACGGGATTTCTTTCACAGTTTGCATCTTTCTTTGACTAAGGTTCATCAGTCTCTGGTAATGTTATTAAGCAGGCAATGAACACAACTCAGAATACTAGGAACAGAGAAAACACACTTCTGGAAAGAAATAATATTTCATTATGGCAAACCCAGAGTATAAAGAGTCCAACCTAGAAAAAAAGTGTTAGAACTGATCAACGACCACTTAAAATAGATTAAGGGTAAAATTGCCATCTCTATCCTATAGTTCTAGTCAAAGTTGGCATCATTTTTGCATTTAACACCTGGTTAAGCATAATGGAAAGCCTATCCTTCTGTATATATAAAATTAACCCTCCAATAAAATTAAAAGCCATCTTGAGCATCTTTAGCTAAAGTTTGAAATAGAGTAATTATGAAACTCTGCAACTCGGCCAGACATCCTATCAAAAACCATTGGAAATGAAATATGTTTTCCTTGTGACCTGCCACCCACTGTGATTCAATTTTCATGTATTTTCTTCTAAATCGTTTCTGTTAAAAGAATTTTTTTGCCTATGCCCACCTCCCTCCAAAAGCTATTTGTCAAGGACATATTTAGTTGCTCATCACATACCATCAGATTTTATTTTAAGTTAAAATTATAGATTCCCATAATTTTGTTAGGATAACAAGAAACCTCATGTGGTGCTCAATGCACTCTGACACCCTATGCTAACCAACAGCATGAAAAACACTCCACGTTAAAGGATTGTCTAATGTCCTCCTGGTCTACAGGCTAAAGGTTGGATAATCTGAGAAGAGTTTGTTTTCAGAGTAGTTTTAACTTTCTAACTTCCTCATTTAAAATGAACCATCACTGAGGTGTGAAGAAGATTTAGTCTCCTCTGGTGGGTATCGCCTCAGAACACCAACCCTCCCATAATTTCATTCATCCTTTGTCCTCTGGGGGAAGATCACAAGGAAAGTTTTGTGTGTTCTTTTAATGGCAAGGAAAAAATTCTGGCACATTGTAGGCACTAAAATGTTAGTGGTTATTATTATTATTATTATTATTATTGGTAATACTACTGTGGCTTTTGTCAGTATGTACCATATAATTTACATGCATATAATTATCAGTTAATCTTCATCTCAACTATGACATTGTTATTGTAATCTCTATTTCCCAGATGAGAACTTAAAGGCACATGGAGGTTATATGACCTGCCTAAAGTTATTTGACTAACAGTGGCAGAGATAGAATTTGAATCCAGTTCTATTTGATTCCAACTCTCATGGTTTTTCTGCCACATCATGCTGCTCTTATGAAGACATAGAAGTCCTCTCTCTGTTACAGCAGGACATTAACCAGCCTTTTGGAGAATAGGACACACACACATGAATTCTCTGAACTTGTTTTCAAACTACTGGTAATCCCAATCATCAAAATTCATCCAAGAAAAGCAGCCAGGAATACAAAACAGAGAACTGGACCAGGAACATGGAAGTCTGTACTACCCATCATCTCTGCCATTCACCAGTTGTGTGGCCCAATTCTCTGTCCAGCCCCCACAGTAATATTCATATAAAAGGGTTGAATCTTTGCAGTCCTTCCAAATTGACAGTGCTGTAATTGAAAATTCTAAATCCTTCCCATAAGCCATCAAGAAGGTATTAAATTATGCTCAAGAAAAGCCAGCCATGTTCAATACATTTAGAGTCCTACCTTGAAAACATAAAATTATATGTCAGGACAGCTTCAAAATTACAACTAAACTACAAACCAACTGTCATTCAGAACTGCCTGAAATACAGCTGAATGGAAGTCTTACAACTAGGGATTTAATGAAGAAGCCACCAAGTTTTACCAAACATTCAAAGAAGAACTAACTCCTATCCTCCTCAAACTATTCCAAATCATTCAAGAGGAGGGAAGACTTCCCTTTTATGAGGCCGCATTACCTGAATTCCAAAACCAGATAAAGATACTACAAAGAAAGAAATTACAAGCCAATACCCTGATGAACATAGATTCTAAAAATCTCAACAAAATATTACCAAATCAGATCCAGCAATACATGAAAAAGATCATACAACATGACCAAGTAGGATTTATTACGGGTATGCAAGGCTTGCACAATATTCGCAAAGCAATAAACATGATGTATCACATAAACAAAATGAATAATAAAAACCACATGATCATATTAATAGACACAGAAAAAGCATTTGACAAAATCCAGCACCCATTCATGATAAAGACTCTCAGCAAAGAGGGAATAGAAGATCACACCTCAACATAATAAAGGCCATATATATGACAGACCTACAACCAACATCATACTTATGGGCAAAAACTAAAACCATTTTCCCTAAGAACAGGGATGTCTTCTTTCACCACTCTTATTCAACATTGTAGTGGAAGTCCTAGCCACAGTGATGAGACAAGAAGAAAACATAAAGGGCATCCAAATTGGAAAAGAGGAAGTAGAACTCCATCATTAGCCAAGTGACATGATATTGTACATACAAAATGCTAAAGACTCCACCAAAAAAAACTGCTATGTTTAATGAATGAATTCAGCAACCTAGCAGGATACAAAATTAACATCCAGAAATCAATGACATTGTTATACAGCAATAATAAACTCCCAAAAAGAAAAACAAAAAACAACCCCATTTACCATTGCAACAAAAAACCTAAGATACCTAAGAATAAACTTAACCAAGGAGGTAAAAACCTGTACTCAGAAAACTATAGGACATTGAAAAAGAATGAGAGGGAAATACAAACAAGTGGAAGCGTATATCATGTTCATGGGTTGGTAGAATTAACATCATTAAAATGTCCATACTTCCCAAAGCAATCTATAGACTCAAGGCAATCCCTATTAAAATAACAATGGCATATTTCACAGACCTCGAACAATTGTTCCAAAAATTTATATGGAACCAAAGAAGACCCCAAATAGCCGTAGCAATATTGAGAAACAACGTTGGAGGGATCACAATACCAGATATCAGACTACATTACAATGCCATTGTAATCAAAATAGCCTAGTACCAGCACATGAACAGTGCCAATGGAACAGAGCCAAGACCCCAGAAATGGACCCACACCATTATGATCAACTAATATTTGACAAAAGAGCCAAGAGTATGCAATGGAGTAAAGACAGTCTCTTCAATAAATGATGTTGGGAAAATTGGGCAGGTACATGCAAGAAAATGAAACTAGACCATCAACTTACACCACACATAAGAATAAACTCAAGCCAAAGCTGGTTTGGCTCAGTGGATGGAGCGTTGGCTTGCGGACTGAAGGGTCCCAGGTTCGATTCCGGTCGGGGGCATGTACCTGGGTTGCGGGCACATCCCCAGTAGGAGATGTGCAGGAGGCAGCTGATCGATGTTTCTCTCTCATCGATGTTTCTAACTCTCTATCTCTCTCCCTTCCTCTCTGTAAAAAATCAATAAAATATATTAAAAAAAAAAAAAAGAAGAAACTCAAAATGGATAAAAGCCTTAAATGTAAGTTTCAAAACCATAAAAATCCTAGAAGAAAACATAGGCAGTAAAGTCGCAGACATCTCTCATAGCAATAGCAATATGTTTATGGATACATCTCCTAGGGCAAGACAAACAAAGGAAAAATAAACAAATGGGACTACATCTAAATAAAGCTGCACAGCAAAAGAAACCATCAACAAAACGAAAAGGGAGCCATAGTACGGGAGGACATATTTGCAAGTGATGCACCTGATAAGGGGTTAATTTCCAAAATATCTAAAGAACTCATACAACTTAACACCAAGAAGACAAATAATCCAAATAAAAAAATGGGCACGGGACCTGAATAGACAGTTCTTCAAAGAGGACATACAGATGGCCAAGAGACATATGAAAAAATGCAGCATAGAAAGTATAGTCAATAATCCTATATAATAAAAGCCTAACATGCAAATCGACCAAATGGCGGAAGGACCGGTCACTATGAAACACACTGACCACCAGGGGGCAGATGCTCAATGCAGAAGCTGCCCCCTGGTGGTCAGTGTGCTCCCACAGGGGGAGCGCTGCTCAGCCAGAAGCCGGGCTCATGGCTGGTGAGCACAGTGGTGGTGGCAGGAGCCTCTGGAGGCGATTAGGAGCAAGGGGTCCCGGACTTCGAGAGGGTGCGGGCTGGGCTGAGGGGACCCCCCCCCCACCGCCCAGGGCATGAATCTCGTGCATCAGGCCTCTAGTATTCTAATAACTATGTATGGTGTGAGATGAGTACAAGATATATTAGGATGATCATTTAGTAAGTTATATAATGTTTAATCACTGGGGTGTATACTTGAAACTAATATATTTTATGTCAACTGTAATTATAAAACAAAACATGGTTTAAAATTTAAAAATGGCACAGGATATTATTTTTTTTAAGAATAAGATGAAAGTGAAACAATATCAATCTTCATTGGTGTATCAATGATGCAAATGACTTCTTTGCTGAATTGATAATAGTTTTTGATTGCCAGAAGAATATTGCCTCAATCTTTGTGATAATAATAAAAAATAATGAATTAAGCCCTGCTACACAGTATTTGCCTATTCCCATGGTGTAAACATTCCCACCATTGCCAATTTTTAGCTATCAACATAATAATAAGCTGGGAAGAGAGGTTCAGTAGCAAATAATTACATATACAGAAGTTCACCATGCAGGTCAAAGATATTTAAGAAACCTAAAGGGTATAGATAATGGTAAAATGTAGTAACATAATTAAGAAGTGCTGAGTTTTTTGAATACTTACTAATTTTTTAATGTAATTTATGTAATGAAGTTTATATAATTTAATTTTATAACCAGTAATATCAGGTTATAAAATTCCTAAAAAATTAATAATTGGCTCTTGTGAGCCAGTATGATTTGACTTCAGCACACTACTGGTTTCATTTATCCCTTGAAGTACTCAAGCTAAGCCTGGGGACCACCATCCAGAGGTGGTGAGGCAGGGATATGTTCCTCACTTGGATGACAAAAAAACACAACATTATCTCTGCTGTTCCTTCAAAATCTAATGTTTATTGGTTTATGCTATATATATATATGTCCTAATTCAATTCTAAGTCATGGCTTAGAAAGGATCTTGACTCTGGACCTGAAATCTGACCTCGGATGTCTACAAGATAAAATTGCATGGACAATGGCCACATTGTCCCTACTACCTTTACATTGGACCTAATCCAGAGGCAGGAAAGAAGAGAAATGGAATAAAATTATGATGATGTCTATTGGTCCATTACAAAAATATCTGAAATCTGACATCAAATTGCAAGGGAGCCTTCGAGGAACCATCAGCTTGCTATACTGAGGTCATTGCCATTGTCTGAAGGTCTGGAACCGCTTAAAGCTCCCTCTGCTGCTTATGCTTTGTCATCTTTCCATTGGTCACCCATTTGGGATCCGGTAGGAGTTTCCTTGTGCTTCAACATCATGGAAGGGGGGATCTCTTACCTCCTGCTGTTTCTGGAACGAAGAATGAATAGTGCGCAGCCTTAAACACAGGGCTGAAATCATTGGCGGAGGAACCTGTACAATGATCATCACAGTTACTGTAAAATTGAACAGTGAATACATGCTTTGTTGTATTGGTGGTTTTGGTCCACAAACAAGCTAAATGTGCCCCCCAAAACCCCAAAACAGGCTTGCTGGAAGATTTTAAACTATGATGAGATTCTCTCTGGTCCCAAATAATCCCTGTTCCCATGCTCTGCATTCTCGGGGAACATAAATGAATTCTAGCCAAAGCAATTAGTAAAAGATATGTATCGTCTGCATGCCGTATCTTATTTTATACAATAGTGAATATGTATGTGTGTATCATATATAGCACATATAATTGTATATTTTACAAACGGGAGTTTATTGTATTTTTCATGAGTACAATCTCTTCCATTAGAGGTTTTCTTGGGGTGTCATTCTCAACCCAGCATATGACATACTACTTTCTGCTTTTACTGTATATCCGAGGAAGTGGCATGGAAAGAGACTTGGAAAAGGCATGTTCAAGGATTGGCTTCAACATATGCTCTATGGCCTTGAACTAGCTTAACTTCTCAGAGGCCCAGTTTCTTCATCAATAAAAAAGGAATAATATTCGTTTCAATCTCCCACTTCATAGCATGTGAGGACAAAATATGATCTTTCCCAAAAAAGTTTTCTTGCACTATAAAAAGTTAAGTAAAAAGTGGGTAATGTATTTTACTCATCTCACCCAGATGTTTGTGTACAGTGTGTCATAGGAAAATATTATATTATTTATTTCAGACCAACAAGCTCAAACTAATGTATCTGAAAGTTGTTTAAAAGAAGAAATTTGATGGACAAACATAAAGCAAGCAAATTGCAAAGATTAAGCTTTTTCTAATAAGAATAAAATAATAACATTTACTCTGCAAAGCATTAGTAGTAGTTTTGTCACCATTTTACAGATGAAGAAACTGAGGTTCTCAGAGTTAAGTGTTTTGCTAGGTCACACAGCTAGTAAGTTGTGGAGTGGGTATTGGACTTAGTTGTGTCTGCCAACATCTCCCAAAATATCTCCTCTGAAATGCTTGATATGTCAAGTGCGAAATGCTGAGTTAAACAAGGATTTAAAAGTTTCTTTATGGCAAGACTTCATGGATTTCTGATATGTCATTCTGTGTTTGGAATGTCCAGGTATGCATTGCTCTCCATAGTTATCTGACCATGAAATTTTTTGTTAGTGGCTTCTCCTGTAGAATTCGTGTTCTGAAGAACACTTGTATATTATGTCTCCTGAAAATCTATGCCACCTGTCAAAAGAGAAAATTTGATCTGGGGTCTATAGGACCTCACTTAAGAGAATCCATGGCATTCTTTATATTAGTTGTATTTTCTACGAACAGTGTCTACAGTTTTCATCCGCATCTGATATGTATCCTTGACACCAAGAACGGTTAGGAAGCGCTGTTCCACAGATACAGGTGATTTATGTGAAAGCCTCGATGTTTCCTTCAATAAATCCCAGGCAGGTGCCATAAGAGCAGGTGTCGTTTCCAGCTTTGCTGTACTATGATTTTTGTTGCATACATAAAGACTCGAAATTGTGCTAATTACCTGGCCTATAAAAATAGACTGCACCACGTGTGCAGTGTTCAAAGCACCCTTTATGAGCAGTTGTTGTGAATAAGTTGGTGTGTGAGGATGTGGATTTATTACTGTGAGATTTTTTTTCTCTCCGTATTGGAGAAAGGCTCAAATCTGGTGAGAACAGATTCTTTAATGGATTAGTTAGGCCAACAGGATGAGTAGCTGCAAGAAAAAAGCATTCTCCCTAAAAGATCAGCCAAGATTTGCAACAGGCTTTTGCATGAAACAGTTAAGACTCCCCCAATGGGAAGCAAAGAAAACACAAGAGGAACACTTCTGGGCATACTGTCAGGATGTGTCCCCATCGCCTACACATTCCTTCTCAACATAGTTGGGTCACTTAAGTCTACAAATCACATTTAAAACTTAAATTTAAACTTAAAATCTTACATCTGTGAGTCAGGTGGGATCTAAAGAATTTGAGATCTGTTGCTTAAAGTTCAGCGTTCAGGTCCTTTAGTTGCAAATCTGTCCGACCCATACCACCCTTCCACCCTCCTCTGTCCATGCAAAGCCCTTTCCCACTGCTTCCAGATGTAAGCTCAGAGTCCTTCTTAACTCAATGATCCAGGCAAACACCACCAATGGATCAGAATTGGCAGAGGCCAAACCCAAACGTCACTCCTAGGTTCTCCCTTACCAGGCATTGACATTTTACTGCTAAGCTCATGTCTGCAACCGCACAACCACCTTCTTGAATGTTTTGATGCCAATTGCCTACTAGATTACTTATTACCATAAGTTCCAGATACATAACAGACACTTGGCATGAATAATAGATGTATCCAGAAACTTTTGTGAGTCCCCATTTTCACAAATATTTCTACAGCAACAGATTCACTCTTAAAGGTTGGTCCCATG
>NW_005366456.1:637730-643930 GCF_000412655.1 Myotis brandtii | reverse complement strand
ATTCTAGCTCAGGTTGGCCCCAAATGGTGCAGCACATTTCTTTAACCAACACAAGGCAATCATGGTTAACAGAGCACAATTAATATTTCCCATAACCAGAGCTAGTCCCCAATATTCTTTTTTTTTTGCCCCTAAGAATAGCAGCAGCCTCTGTCTTTCCTTTGATCTATTGACCTGCCTTTAATCTTCCTACACAGATTTCTTCCTAGGGTGGTGGTGCCTCTGGCTCTCGAAATCCTGGGAGAGAAAAGATGGTTGAACTCATTCAATAGCTGATGAAGCCCTCCTAGCTCTATACACCAGCTGCATTCACATTCCTAGGTTCTCCTTGAACCACCAAACACACGTACCTTTGGAGACCACCCCTCAAAATCCCATCAATACAAGCTCCTAAAACAAGCATCTTTACACCCATTACCCAGTCACATGCTGTGGACGAAAGGGGCAACATGCTGACCTGACAAGCTCAGGGGAGGCCTGCATGGCAGCCTTGCAAACTCAGAGACCTAAAGTAACCACAAAGGATGGTCTGAAATTAAACTTTAACTAAAAGCAGTTATAGTGGGCAGTTACGTCCTAGGCCAGTATCTTCACTGACAAGGTCAACCTTTACCTTCACTGAGCCTATCTGTCTTTTTGCATCTATAACATACTCATTGAAATGTCTGGGTAACTTGTAACTTCCCTTTTTCTGGAGCCCCTGGAGCACAACCAAATGTGCTGGGCGCTAGGACAGATGTCATAAATTCCTTCATTATCATGTTAATTGTTCCTGCACCCACCTAAGTATGTGTCTACCATTTTACCTTTTATCCAATCCCAGGGGTTTCGCCTTGCTTTCTCCCATCTCTCTAATCTATCACCAATGAATTTCATATAACCTACCTATGTCCCTTCCTTTGATTGCAATGTATAAATACAGATGTAACCCGCCATTTCTCCGGAGCATTATCTCAATTCTTTGAGGCTTTGCTTCCCGGCATATGTCAGCAGTTTGGCTCAAATAAACTCACAAAAATTCTTTACAAGGTTTCAATGGTTTTTTTACCTTAACAATACCAATAATAATTCAGGGCTATTCTTCAGAGGAGGGGCTGAGAATATTTTACTGTTTAAAAGATCCAAGTCAGTGTCTATGGCAGGGGTAATTTACACCCCTCTATAAAATAAACCACCCTAAATGCCTGTTGCTGACAAAGGCAAATCAAATTCCTCCCAGGGTCCTAAGAGAACCCTCTAAAGGTGAGAGTGTTTCTCTGGTAGGAATCCAGAAAAGTGGACAGAAGGAATCTAGCTGCTCTCAACATAAGAATGGAAGCCTGTCTGAAAGGGCAAGGCCAGGTTCAGCCCATAGGAAAAGTATCTATGTTCATAGTGGGCAGATACTGTGAACTGGTTTTATTGTTGTTGTTGTTTGTTTGTTTGAGAGAATCCATTCACCCAAGGAACTAGCAAGGTTAGTCACTGGAAAGTGAAAAACTCGAGTCCATCCTTGCTCACACCACATGCAGGAGCCCATTCCTACGAGGGGCCTGAGAGATTTGGCAGAGGCTGTTTGAAGGCTGAGGATAGAAGAGATTTCCCTTATGGCATTCCAGTTCAAGTCAGTAAAGGTCAAGTCAATAGCACTCAACACTTACTAGGATGGCAATAATATTTTTTAGTAAAAGCAACCATGTAGACCCTAGCTGGTTTGGCTCGGTGAATAGAGCATTGGCCTGAGAACTGGACGATCCCAAGTTCTATTCCCATCAAGGGCATGTACCTTGGTTGTGGGCGCGTCCCCAGTGGGGGGTGTGCAGGAAGCAGCTAGCTGATCCATGTTTCTCACTCATCGATGTTTCTAGCTCT
The DNA here is from genome assembly GCF_000412655.1 of Myotis brandtii. NCBI lineage: Eukaryota > Metazoa > Chordata > Mammalia > Chiroptera > Vespertilionidae > Myotis > Myotis brandtii. Next base: position 642,079 of record NW_005366456.1, on the reverse strand, counting down.
CTATATATCTCTTTCCCTTTCTCTCTGTAAAAAAATCAATAAAATACATTTAAAAATATATATATATCAAGCAAATATATATACATATATATTTATATATTTTTTTCTTCTTAAAAAGCATTAATGAGAATGTAGAGAAATTGCATCCCTGGTACATTGCTGGTGGGAATGTAAAAGAGTGGGGCCACTTTGGAAAATGGTTTGTTTTGTTTTTCCCTTTTTTGGATATGTTTTTGTTGATTTTGTACGGACAGGAAGGGAGAGGTATGGGGGGTTGGGGGCGTCAGTAAGAGAGAAGCATGGATGGATGAACTGCCTCCTGCACACCTCCTAGTGGGGGTGTGCCCGCAACCAAGGCGCATGCCCTTAACCAGAATCGCACCTGGGACCCTTCAGTCCGCAGGCCGACGCTCTGTCCACTGAGCCAAACCAGCGAGGGCTGGAAAATGTTTTGGCGGTAACTCAACATGTTAAATCATAGTTACCATGTGACCCAAAAGTTCCACTTCTAGGTACATACCCAAGAGAAATGGAAACATGCTCACCCAAAATGTGGTACCTAATGGTCGTAGCAGTGTTATTCATAAGCGCCCCAAACTGGAAACAACCCAAATATTTTTGAACTGATGAATGAGTAAACAAAATGTGGTATAGCCACACACGAGACTATTATTCGCCAGTATAAAGAAACAAAATACCAAGACATGATATACATACATAAAACGTTAAAATGTTAAGTGAAAGAAGCCAGTCACAAAAGACCAGGTATTATGACTGCCTTTATGTGAAAGGTCCCCATAGGCCGGGCATAGGCATATCCCTGGAGGCACATCCATACAAAAAGCAGATTAGTGACTGCTGGGGGCTAAGGTGGGAGGACAGGGACGGGGGGCTGGGAAAGGGAGGCCAATAGTAATGATATGGGTTTCTCAGGAGTGTTGCTAAAGTCCTGTCATTGGCTCCTCTCTGAGGGGGCGTGGCTAGGCCCTGGGGAGCGGGGCGTGGCTGGGCTCTTGGGCGGGAAGGTGCCAGCTTAAAGCCTGGCTGCACTGCGCTGCGGAGCTCAGTGCTATTTCCTCTGCCACGGATGGAGGAGGAGTGCGCTTGCCTCTGCGGCCCAGGCCCTTGGCGAGGACGCCAGTGTCGCCAGCAGCGCCTGGGCCCAGCTGAGATGGTGGCGACCCCTTACTCGGCCAGGCATGGAGAAGGAGTGCGCTTGCCTCTGCAGCCAAGGCCCTTCAAGAGGATGCTGGTGTCGCCAGCAGTGCCTGGGACCAGCTGAGATGGTGGCGGCCGACAGCAAGCCGGCCCCGGCCCCTGAAGAGCAGCATGTGGAGGCAGACAGGGCGGCTGGGTCCTCTGCGGGGAGTGGAGGGATCAGGAGCCCCATGCCACCCGGGCCGCCCCCGCGCTGCTTGCTGCAGGACCTGCCTCCGGAGCTGCTGGTGGAGATCTTCGCCTCGCTCCCCGGCACCGACCTGCCCAGCCTGGCCCAGGCCTGCACCAAATTCCACCGCATCCTGCACGACCACGACAGCATCTGGAGACGGCGCTGCCGGGAGGAGTATGGCGCTTGTGAAAACTGGCGGAACCCCGAGATGATGGGTGGTGTGTCTTGTCGAGAACTCTATGCCAAGCTGCTCCACCCATGCCGACACGTTTTGGGACTGTGGCAGCCAGATAACTGGCCCTACGGAGGACTGCTGAAGGTCGTGGTGGACGGCTTGTCCATTATCGGTTGGACGTACCTGCCTCTCCAACACCCCCGTGTGGATGACTCCATGCAGTTCAAGCCCGCCTTTAGAATTCGCCTCACGGAGAGGAAATCGGCCACGGTGGAGTGCACGTACGGCCGCAGAGGGCCCCACAGCTGCCACCTGCAGACTCAGAAGGACGGGCTCTCCACCATGTGCAACCTGACGCACCACCACGGGATGCCCGGTGGGAGCCAAGAGGAATTACGAGTGTGGCTGAGGGAGGAATGGGGGCAGACGCTGGAGCACCTTTTCCAGGAGGACGGGCTGCGCTTCACCCTGACGAAGCTCATCTGCCACCAGTACGACAACTGCCGGACCTACCGCCGCATCTACCTCTCGCCCAGCCACCCGGGGGACCTCATCAGGCCAGGCCTCTTCAAAGGCACCCACCATGCCCACAGCCTAGAGCTGGTCATGCTCAGCTTCCACGGGAAGCATGCAGGGTCACGAAGATCACGGGTGACCACCACGTCCCTGCTGGGCAGCAGATGATACAGATTCACCTCAGGCACCGCATGCAGCTGCCCCAGGAGATCTTCAGCAGCTTCTCCAAGTACTCCCGCCTGGTCCGGGAGGTTCACGAGCGGGTGACCCAGGAGCAGCAGCAGCAGCAGCAAGAAGAAGAAGACAGCACTGAGGACGGCGGCGAGGGCCATGGCTGGCACAGCCCTGCGCAGCCCCGTGTCGGGGAGTCCGGGGCTGCAGCTTGGGAGGAGCAGCCTGTCCAGTTTGTCCTGCCTGCGGGCGTGAGCTCCGCTGACCAGAACTACCCGCGAGCCTGCAGGATGTGTTTCTATGGCGTGGGCGTGGTTGCTCGCTCTGGCTCCGCCTACCCCCAGCGCATCCCTGGAGTCTTCATGCTGTTCGATGAAGACCACTTCGGCTTCATCTGGCAGGAACCCAACTGCCTCAGCCTGTACAGCAGAGTCCAGGTCCCCTTCCAGAATGCGGAGGCGCCATCCCCACAGGCTTTCCAGGAGATGCTCCAGAACATTCAGTCCCCGCCCCCTGACGGCCCCTTCCTTGCCCAGGGGCGACAGCGGGCAGAAGAGGCTTCAGAGGAAGAGCAGCTTGCCGCACTGTTGGCGGTTTGACCTTCTGACCAGATTACCCACCTCCTTGTTTATTTGCCTGTTTGTTTAGATGGTGGGAATTGTTATGTAATACTTTCAACAATAAAGATAATTTTGTAATTGAGGAGTCTAAAGTAAGTGCCTTACTTCATGCTCCTTGACGAGTTTACGAAGCTTACCCGTGTGGGAGGGACGTGGGTCGTCAAATACTGAAATTTTCATTTCATAGGTGTGTCGGGCAGCAATGAGCTCTGGGTGTTCATAATCCATTGCTTTGGCAACCTTTTAGAAAGAAATTATTTCAGGAGAAGGGCCTGACTTTTTTAATGGACATGTTTTAGGTAATCAATCATTCTGGATAAGGCACGACGGTGGCCATTGTGATTCAGTCAAGATGGTGTCAGAATACACTGAGACTGGTCAGGGTGGCACACTAAGGGAGGCATCTTGGTGGGAAAAGGCGACACCTTTGATCTCCTTCCAGTGCACCTTTTTCTTGGACAAAGCATCCTGGCATAATAGAAAACCCACCTCCTTGTTGTTTATTTGCCTGTTTTAGATGGTGGGAATTGTTAGATTGCTACAACTCTGAAAATAAAGAATAAAAACAAACAAACACTGAATTGCATATTTTAAAAGGGTGGATTTTATACCATGTGAATTATATCTCAATAAAGCCGTTATTCAAAATAAAAAATGGTGCGGCAGTGACGAGAAGAACAAATAGCAGAGAAGATATTTACCAAAGAACTTACATGCACATATGCATAACGAGGCACGACGGTGGCCATTGTGATTCAGTCAAGATGGTGTCAGAATACACTGAGACTGGTCAGGGTGGCACACTAAGGGAGGCATCTTGGTGGGAAAAGGCGACACCTTTGATCTCCTTCCAGTGCACCTTTTTCTTGGACAAAGCATCCTGGCATAATAGAAAAAAATATGGGTCACATCTGCCTTCAGTAAAATAATGAAAAAGAGAAAATAATTTGAAAGTGCTTTGTAATTGATAAGGCACTCTCATAAATGTATGTTATTCCTATTGTGACAAGTTATCATATTTTTAAATCCTCACCCGTCGATGTGTTTTTATTTTTTAATTGATTTTAGAGAGAGGATGGGGGGGGGGAGAGAAACATCAATGTGAGAGAGAGACATTGATGGGTTACCTCCTGTACATGCCCCGAAAGGGGCTCAAACCCGAAACCTAGGTATGTGTCCTATTCAGAAATCGAACTGATAACCTTTTTCTGCACAGTACAATTCTCCAACCAACCTGACTACGGCTACTCACCAATTTTTTTTATTGTTTTATTGCTTAAAGTATTACAAAGAGTATTACATATGTCTCCTTTTTTATTGTTTTATTGCTTAAAGCATTACAAAGAGTATTACATATGGCTCCTTTTTTTCCCCATCCTTGACAATCCCCTGGCCTCCCTTACCCCTCAGTGTCTTATGTCCATTGGTTATGCTTATATGCATGCATACAAGTCCTTCGGTTGATCTCTTACCCCCC
>NW_005366456.1:627847-628279 GCF_000412655.1 Myotis brandtii | reverse complement strand
CTTCCAGTGCACCTTTTTCTTGGACAAAGCATCCTGGCATAATAGAAAAAAATATGGGTCACATCTGCCTTCAGTAAAATAATGAAAAAGAGAAAGTAGTTTGAAAGTACTTTGTTATTGATAAAGCACTCTCATAAATGTATGTTATTCCTATTGTGACAAGTTATCATATTTTTAAATCCTCACCCGTCGATGTGTTTTTATTTTTTAATTGATTTTAGAGAGAGGATGGGGGGGGGGAGAGAAACATCAATGTGAGAGAGAGACATTGATGGGTTACCTCCTGTACATGCCCCGAAAGGGGCTCAAACCCGAAACCTAGGTATGTGTCCTATTCAGAAATCGAACTGATAACCTTTTTCTGCACAGTACAATTCTCCAACCAACCTGACTACGGCTACTCACCAATTTTTTTTATTGTTTTATTGCTTA
>NW_005366456.1:612663-627040 GCF_000412655.1 Myotis brandtii | reverse complement strand
AATCAGGGGAGCAATGAGCAGCAGCAGCTTGGCCAGGGCTAACCTCTTGACCCCTTTGCTTCAAGGCCCCCGGTGCTCTGACTTCTCAGTGAGCCAGAGCAGCCCAGACTAGGCCCTCCCGTTACTCCTTCTATGCACCTTCCTGGTTTCTCTGTCCTATGTTTTGTTTTTTAAATATATTTTATTGATTTTTTTACAGAGAGGAAGAGTGAGGGATAGAGAGTTAGAAACATCGATGAGAGAGAAACATCGATCAGCTGCCTCCTGCACACTCCCTACTGGGAATGTGCCCGCAACCAAGGTACATGCCGTTGACTGGAATCGAACCTGGGACCTTTCAGTCTGCGGGCCGACGCTCTATCCACTGAGCCAAACAGGTTAGGGCCCTAAATGTATTTTTGCTGCGGCCAACAAATTCCTACTTGCTTCGCTGCACTTTGTGTCTTGACTGAAATCTCTCCTTCAAGGGGACAAGTTCTTGTGGTCTCACCAGTAACAAAACCACTACAATCTCACCCTTGAGACTCTGCCACAACCTCCCCTTCCAGTCCAGAATCTCCCTCTCTCCACTCACTGCCTCATACCCAGTTCATTCCAACATTGTACCTCCTAAGTATTCCCGGGTCTGTACACTTCTGCCGCTCTCTACTCCTAACCACCACCATGGGTAGCCTGGGCCAATGCCTACCCAGGGACATTTCAACAACCATACTTTTCCCTCTCCCATGCATTTCCCAAGCTGCTCACTGCAATCTCTTTTAAACGCAAGCACATCATTGCTTTCCCTTGTCACCTATGTTCCCACACATTGGTCTCCATACGCCTAGTTCCCACCTCAGACCCTTTGCTCGGCAGATTTCCAACCCTGGAATACTTCTCCCCGATCCTACCAGGGGTTGCCTCCTTTCAACCTGAAACATCTCATCTCAAGTGTTGGCCCTTTAAGAGGTCTTTCTCCATCACTCTGGCAGAAGCACCCACTTGCACTGCTTTCTACTGCATTTTTCTAGTTTTCTCCTAGCATCTTTTACCAGAGCCTGGCATGATTTATCTGTTTGTTAACATGTTTGGTGTCTGTCTCCTCCACTAGGACAAAATTCCTGGGCGGGGATTCCACTTGTTTTGTTCAAGGTTGAATCCCCATTTGTAGGGAGCAGCTCTAGGGTGGAGCCTCGGGCTGACCTGTGGCAGGGCCACAGACAAGTCCCAGCCTGGAAGGCAGAGCTCTCCTAGCATAATTAAGCCTGACCTTGCAGTAGCTAATGGGCTGTGGGAGGTGCAGCAAGTGTTGCCAAAACAAGAACATTTGTATACATGTTAATCTACCCTTGTTTTAATCAGACTATAAAGTAAAGCATCGGTTTGCAGGCTGGATTCTTTTGTGTCCTCATCCAGGCATGGGAGATTCGCCGAGCCCCAGCTGTATTCTCTTGTCTGTCTTTTCCTCAATCCTTCACCGCCCCTCCTCAGGTTCACCCTTGGCCATGCTGGCACAGCGCACCATTGCACAGAATAAATATATATGGACTAGCTCTGTAAAAAAACTATCAAATTCATGGAGACAGAAAGGCAGATTGTGGTTTCAAGGCAGGGGGATGGCGGGTGGAGAATGGAGAGTTACGGGTACAGAGTTTCACTTTTGCAACATGAAAAATGTTTAGGAGATGAATGGTGATGATGGTAGCACAATGATGTGAATATATTAATGACACTGAACTGTACATTTAAAAGTGGTTAAGATGATAAATTTAAGTTATGTATATTTTACTTCAATTAAAATCTGCATTGCCCTGAAGGTCAAGATCAAGACCCTGAATTGTTCTGTGGGATCCAGCAGCTCTGCCGTCCTTAGTCCAGCTCCTCACCTCCATGGGCTCCTCACCGCAGCCACCCCAACTACCTTCCACCTTCTCTGCAGCATCTGACTGAGAAGGCCTGTGGAAGAGGCATGTGAATGGAGCTATGGGAATGGGCACAAAGTGTGGCTATCTGAATCACATGGCGGTGTCCATCAGGTAACGTACCATCATGGAAGAGACAATAAATGACCACATAGACATGATGATTCCGTCAGTCATATCAGCTAGACTCTGCTTTTGTCCACCTAGTGGGGTCACAGAGGGCACATGCAGAGTAGCCATAGAGATGGAAGCTCTGCCTGGTGGCAAGGGTGAAGGTTCTCTTTGTGGAATTTACAGGGAGGGCTCTTACTTCACAGTGCTGACCTGGCTCCTGCTAGTGCCAAGTGCACAACATGGCAGCACAAGAGACCAACACTAAGCCCCCAATGCAGCACGATCCTGCAAAGGGACCAGCCAGCCACTCACTGGATCGTTGATTTATATTCTACCTGGATGGGCCAGTGATTCAACTTGGCTGGAATTGATACATATTCTGCTACAGATTTGCCCTTTTTGCCCACATTGACCAAAACCATTATCTGAAGGATCTGTATGGATCCTAAAAAGCATTGTCTCCGACCATGGGGCATGCCAGCATGTATATGTCTGTTGTAGACTAATGACTCCTTCCAAAATTATCCATATTGTAATCCTCAGAACTTGGAATATATTATCTTACTAGAGGCCCTGTGCACGAATTCGTGCATGGGTGGGGTCTGGCCCACCCGCCCCACTTGGGGCCAATTAGGCCTGGCTGGCCAGGGGGAGGGGCCATGGGTGGTTGGCCTACTGGCCCTGCCCCCTGGTCGAACTCCCAGTTGAGGGGACAATTTGCATATTAGCCTTTTATTATATAGGATTACATAGGATGTGGCAAAAGAGGCTTTGCAGGTGTAGTTAAGTTGAGGATCTTCAGATGGGGAGAGTATCCTGGATTATCCAGGTGGGACCAATATAATCACAAGAGTTCTTATAAGACGGTGGTTCTCAACCTTGGCTGCACATTAGAATCACCTGGGAATCTTTTTAAAATCCTGATTTCTGGGCCTCATCCTCCGGAAATTCTGTTTCTTTGTTATGGGGTGGGGCCACAACATTAGTAACAAAGAAACAGAATTTCCGGAGGATGAGGCCCAGAAATCAGGATTTTAAAAAGATTCCAGGTGATTCTAATGTGCAGCCAAGGTTGAGAACCACTGCCAGTGGATGAGGGAAAATAGGCCAGGTGGAACCACACACCCATTTGGCTAACACACATCAGGTGCCCTGTTTCAGTGCTTCTGAAAGGACCACCTGCACCCACTGTCCCATGAGCGCCTTTCTACCCCTGCTTTACAGATGAGAAAGCATGTACAGCCCTAGCTGGTTCGGCTCAGTGGACAGAGTGTCAGCCTGAGGACTAAAGAGTCCCGAGTTTGATTTCGGTCAAGGGCACATGCCTGGGTTGCAGGCTCGGTCCTCAGTGTGGGGCGTGCAGGAGGCAGTCGATCAATATTCTCCCTCATCATTGATGTTTCTATCTCTCCCTTCCTCTCTGAAATCAATAAAAAATATACTTTTTTAAAAAAATAAAAGAAAGCAAGCACAGACAGGTTGAATTGATGAAGGCCACACAGCTGAGCTGCAGTAAGAACCCAGCTGTAACTCCCAAACCCATTCGCTTAACTCCTCAGTGTTATATATTTCATTCTTGACCATGTTTATGTTCCTCCCCCCAGGACTGGAACAGCAAGAGCCTTGCTTGCTACTCAAAGTGTGGCTTGTGAGTCAGCATCATCAGCATCACCTGGAGGCTTGTTAGAAATGCAAATTACCGGATTTCACCCAGACCTATTGTATTGAAACCTGCTTTTTAATAAGACCCCAGGTCATTCCTGTGCACATGAAAGTTTGAGAAGCATGCTCCACATCGCTGGTGAGGTCAACACACAGAAAGCAGAGTAATGTTTGTATCTCCCAACAGTTTTCTAAAGAGTTTTCCTTCTTAGCATCCTTATTTTTGGAGGGAAAAACTCAAGTGCACCAACAGTGACGGTAATAAACCCTAGTGTCTGCTGCCACCTTGTGGTGAGGAGTTTCAACCCAGCCAGAATGTGCTCTTTTCCATTAAATAAATGGGGAGGGAAGGGTGGACCAGGTACTCAACTTTTTTAGCCAAGTGCTTTGAGAGAACACGACAAACGTCCAAGATATAATAAAATAGTCCTTGGAAGTGCTGTGAGGTGTGCTGTGAGAAGGCCAGGTAACAACCTGCCTTTTCATGAGTGTCCCTGGGACTGAGTATAGGCAACTCTAGTTGAGAGATTTAACAAAAGCTGGATCGTTGGTATTGCTCCTATAGCTTCTTTCCTCTTTGGAATTCGGCATGCACAGCTGACTGTGATAATCATCACCAACCCGAACGCCTGTGGTTAGATAATCAGGTCCACGTTGGCCTTGCCCAGGAAGCTGCAACACATTCCACAAAGTGAAAAGGAATGTCCCACCGCTTTGCCAAATGCATCATTGGGACCTGGGTGAAATGATGACCAAAGCCAGGCCCAGGAGTGATGTCTCTAACACCCGGAAGGGAATAAACAAGAGATTTCAAAAATCTGCATATTTTATCCCAAGCAGCCCAGAAGTTCAAACTGCCTCAGTCCCTGAATAATTTTGTTTTGAGGTTTCTGAGCTCAAGCAATCTCCAACAGCGACTGCGGGTGACGCTGACAGCAATGGACCCCCCTCAACTCCATCGACCGGAGTCCTTTAAGTTCAGTTATGGGAGAGCTGGCCAGTACCGAAGGTTTCAGCAACCAAGAGGGAAAAACAGCTCATTCAAAAGGAAGGGGATTGAAAGGTAGGAAATTGGGACTCACTTTCTTTTTCACTGAGTGGGATTCTTTGGATTTTGCATTAAACAGGATTCACTGTGACATTAGAGAAGGTAGCATCTCTTTTTAGCATTGCGTTTGGAAAGGAAGGCTCTGTGTGGGCTAAGGAGAGGGCACTGCATTTACACACTAGTCAGGAAGCCTCATTTGGTGATCAGCAGAGTCTTCGCTGTAGTGGAGAAAAGCTTTCCTTCCACCTGAATTTGAGTTTGAATGTGCATATGACAGCCAAGTGAGCACTGGTGGTCATTTCAGCCTCGGGATTTTAGACATCGCACATCCCATACAGATAGCATTGTTCTGAATACTCAGTAGAACATCCCTCAAGATGAGTCCATGGTCCATGACTCTGTTCCTTCTCCAAGCAATTCTGCTGCTGAAATAGGTACTGATTATACCTCACTTATGTGCATGCTCTTTAATGTAACCTAAAAATTGTCTCATACCTCATATTTCTTGCCAATGGCGAAACCATAAACACGGGCATGAAATATTCCAAACACGATACATTTGAATTTGGAAAGTCAGTTAGATGATTTATTTTCCATTTCTTTTGGCTTCTTTCTTACCAGGGTCATTAGCAATAGCTCTGACATGCAGAAAGCAGGTGTTTCATGAGGCCAAAAGCATCAAAGACTAAACTTTTGAACTTTCATGGACAAAATAACATTTTGCAGAGATTTCCACTTTTAAGAAGAAATGGGGGTTGAAGCAATACAACCAAACACATTTACTACTAACCAAGAAACTTTAAAACTTAAGAAGGGGAGTATTCTTTTTCTAACAGAAATTTCAGCAGTTCTATTCCTAGGCCCTGAAGCAAAATCACCTTTATTAATTGTTATAGATTGGGATTGGGGTGAGGAGTGATGGGAATGGGAGACACATGGGCTTTGTACCTGAGGGTGGCTTTCAATGTCCCTGGACCTCCTAAAACGTATTTTCATTGTTTTGTGTTGTGCATGTGTGTATTTATGGTAGTTGAAAAAGATGACTTTATTAAAAGATTCTCAGAGGTGTCTTGGGAGATTAATTCTAGCCCATGTATGACTTTTGGGTGAGTTAGAACATGACACTCCCTCCTCAGGACACTTTACTGCCATCTGCTAGAAAGTTGATAGAGTAACTATACACAACTATAATGACTAAATGTGAACAGCACTCCCTAGAGGTTGTGTGTGTTAACTGGCCGAACTCCTCTAACCCAGGAGGTCTCCCTCCTTGACTTTTACATTTTCCCACAAAGATCTGATCCACTTGGTACTAAAAGCTATCGATTATTGAATGTTTTGTTAGGTTCCAAGCACATATGTTACTTCCTTTTATTTGCACATTTCTAAGAATAGTATAGCAATTTGCAAATAAGAAAACTGAAGCTTATAGAGTTAAATAACATGCCCAAGATCACACAGCTAGGAAGTGTGGTGCTGGGTTGAACAAGACCCTTTAACTCTGGTTCCTGGGCTCTGACTGGCATGCTGCCCACGTATGACAGAGAAACTCACTAATTAGGTCCAGTTCTGAGCAGGGTTCTCTGGAGTGTGGAATGTGTACTGCTGGTGGGACATGAAATATTTCAGGTAGTATTTGAAGGATATTTTAATGGTTATGAATATATTTACATCCACATTAGATATATATATTACATGTACTATCCTATATAATAAAAGCCTAATATGCAAATTGTCCCCTTGACCAGGAGTTCGACTGGGAGTTCGACCAGGGGACGGGGCCAGCTGGCCAATCACCCGCAGCCCCTCCCCCTGGCCGGCCCTACCCCAGCTAGTGGCAGTGGCAGCCAGGGGGGAAGGGAGGCCCCAGCTGGCAGCTGGCAGCTACCAGGGACCCTACTGCATTTTGTGCACTGGGCCTCTAATACATCTATATATATAAAAGCCTAAGGGATCGAACGACTGAATGACCAGTCAATGGGTTGCTATGATGCGCACTGACCACCAGGGGACAGATGCTCAACGCAGGAGCTGCCCCCTGCTGGTCAGTGCACTCCCACAGCGAGAGTGCTGCTCGGCTGACCTATGGGTGCCAGATGCTGGGCTCACGGCTGGCGAGCACCGCTGCAGTGGCACAAGCCTCTCCTGCCTCCACAGCAGTGCTACTGAGTGGCAGCAGCAGCAGGCCAGTGGGGCTGGGATGAGCGGGAGTGGCACGGTGCCTGGCCCAGGCTCGGGGTCAGGCTCCTCCCTGGCCTCCTGCTGCTTCGTGCACTACTGTATCCCTCGGGAGATGTCGGACTGCCGGTTTCAGCCCAATCCTCACAGGCCAGGCCAGAAACCAGCAGTCTGACATCCCCCGAGGGGTCCAGGATTGCAGCAGGGTGAAGGCCAGGCTGAGGGACTCCACTGGTGCATGAATCTGTGCACCGGGCCTCTAGTATAATAACATAATATAAAACCTGGGATTTCACCCAAAGAAATGAAGTTTTATGTTCACACCAAAACCTATACACAATGTTTATAGCAGCTTTATTGATAATAGCCCCAAATTGGAAACAACCCAAATATATTTCAGTGAATGAATAGTTGACAAAGTAAATAGTCATGGTATCGTCACATCATGGAATGTTACTCAGTAATAAAAAGGAACAACTTATTGATATACACAACAATGTGGATAAATCTCTAGAGAAATATGCTGCCTGACAAAAGTAAGTTCCAAAAGGTTATATACTGTATGAATTTTTTCATGTAACATTCTCGGAAAAACATAGAATACGCATGGAGGACAGCTTAGTGGTTGCCAGAGGCTAAGGAAAATGTGAGGTGAGTGGGAAGTGGGAGTGGCTATAAAACACGAAGGATCCTGGCTGTGTAGACACGCTCTGTATCTTGATAGAATCAATGTCAACATGCTGGTTGTGATAATGCATCATAGTTTTACAAAAGGGGGAAACTGGATAAAGAGTACAAGAGAATTTCTTTTTTAAAAATGGGCTTAAAATATTATTTCTTATAACTGCATGTGAAACTACAATTATCTAAAAATAAAAAGTTTAATTTTTTAAAATCCATGAGATTTTATGAATAGTATTGCTTTGGGTGAGACTAACAAAAAACCATTAACTGAGGAAGAATATTAGGTAAATGCTGGTGTCCTGGAGGGGTGGTGCTCACTCTAGCACAGAGGATAAGCATGCAGACCTTGGGATCAGTGCCTGAGCAGAAGTCATTCAATCTGCCCAAGCTTTCATTTCATTTGTAAAAGGTAGGCGGCCATATGAGGGTTAAATTAGGTAATACGCTTGAAAAAAGTAGAATGTTTAGCACAAAGAAAGCTATTAAGAAATTGTATCTACTTTTATTACTAAAATATGCCAAGATGATGAAGATAGTATATGACTAGTTGGCATTTTGGAACTATGTGTTCAGAATTCTTCTCTCTAAATGAATGTTCTATGTAAATGCAGCATTTGTGGAACTGTGGAGACTATATTCTTTATTGACTGGCAGGCTCTCATCTCTCACCACTGTAGCCTTAGAACTACCATATCCAGCAAAAACTGTCTCACACCATCACTGAGATAAGATCGCCAATTTGCCAATATGAGGTAATACATTCTAACAGTCACACACCAGGATTAAAATCTGCATTTGTGCCTAGTTAATTACGTTACCCACTCTCTGTATCTGTTTACTCATTAGTAAAAAGAAGATGATCGCATAACCTGCCTGCTATGAGGATTCAGTGAGGTGGTGGCCAGAATGCACTACTACAGTTTGGTGACAAGACACCAAGCAGTTGCTTTGGCTCATTTTTCTGTGATTTGATTCTTGGAATTGTGTAGTTTGTTCACATTTGCCACTTGGATTTTAATGATTTCAATGTCCTGTTTTTAACTTTTCAATTCCCTTAATACAAATTATTTTTATTTTTATTAGATGGCATAAAGCTGTGTCTACCAACTTGGTAAAACAAAATGTATTGGTCCCCAAAGAGGAATCGTCTAGTGGCAGCGACATGGAATTTCATGAAAGCCAGCAAAGTCAGAAAAAAAGTGTGATGAAGAAAGTGAAGACCTTCGTCGGGAGGATACTGTCAGCCCGGCACAGACACAAGCCAGCCGGTTCGGGCGCCACCAGCCCCCAGGAAGCCCTCCTTCCCCACCCGCAGAGCCTTCTTCCTGGAGGTGCCCAGGAGCTGCCGCCGCCCAGGCTCCGCTCCACACCGAGGACGAGAAAACTCCCACAGAATGGTAATCATGGGCACTGCTAGCTAGGTGTTGAGGCCAAGAGGAGTAATGCAATTGGGATGGATTTTCTTGCTACCCAAAGCATGGCATGTCTGGGAGCTTGTCTGAAATGCAGACTCCCAGGCCCCACCCTGTTCTACTGAGTCAGTATCTGCATGTTAGAAAGATCTGCAAGTAACTCTAGGATGTACATACATTTTGAAAAACTCTGAATTAGATTGCCTTTGAGGTACTTCCCAGTCCAACTGATCAGTGGGTTAGTCAGTTTATAGCCCCTTTTTATTTAAATATATATGCACACATAGATGAGTATGTGCACGCATAGGCACATAGTGTGGGTTAGTCAGTTTATAGCCCCTTTTTATTTAAATATATATGCACACATAGATGAGTATGTGCACGCATAGGCACATAGATGAGTATGTGCATGCATAGGCACATAGATGTGTATGTGCAGGCATAGGCACATATGTGTATATGCATGCGTGGACACATGTTAGTCAGTTTATAGCCCCTTTTTATTTAAATATATACGCACACATAGATGAGTATGTGCACACATAGGCACATAGATGTGTATGTACAGGCATAGGCACATATGTGTATATGCATGTGTGGACACATGTGAGTATATGCATATACACATACACATATATTAGGAAATCAAACTAAAGTGGGATTTTTTGGGTTTTGTTTCTGGAGCTTAGTGATGCAGTCTTTCAAATGGCTAATTCCAACAGTAGAGAGTGTGGTGAGAATTCTATGAATAAAATGTATGACTGGTAAGTCAAAAAGGACATTTTATGTTATTGTGTCTACTCCCCATGTACTTTATGTAAGAATTGACATTTGAAAAAAAAAATTGTCTTTTTCGCAAGGTAGTAATGCTGTTTTAGGGGGTCCTATGATGGATAGCTAACAATACCACTAATATTTGCATTTTCCTTTGTAGATTTTAAAAATTGATAGACCTTATTTTTCAGAGTAGTTTTAGGATTACTGGAAAAAAATAGCAGAAAATACAGAGAGTTAGTTCCATATCCCGCCCCCTCTCCTCACCCCATCCTCACAACTGATGAGCCAATATTGATATATTATTACACCAAACTCAAGTCCATAGTTTGCATTAGGGTTCACTCTATGCCCTGCCCAGCTCTATCGGTTTGAAACCCCATCATGTTGTGTCATGCATCCACCATTACAGCCTCATACAGAACAGCTGCAGCGCCCTAAGAGCCTCTGAGCTTTTCAGTGTCCTTTACAGCCCAGCACCAGGAAACATACAGCCCTGGGGTACACGCAGGGAATCCACACATACGTTCCCATTTCTCACAGTGAAAAGGCTGAAAACCTGCTGGGTACTTTTTCTAGGAAGAAAACAACAACTGATGTCTTCTAGTTGACTGACTGTCCTTTCAAACAAACATTCTGGAAAAAGCAGTCACTAAGCATCCAAGCATCTAGCAGTCACCTGGTATGGACTGACCTGTCTATTTCTGTTGAAAATAACAAAAAGGGTGTGCTCTATAGTGATGGAGCTGCAGTTGGAGAGTCTGGCAGGAAACAGAGCCCCAAGTTCCTTTTCCTCATCTGTGTGCATCAGCTTGTTTTTGTCTTAGTTGGAATAACAGGCCTCTAAGATTTCTCCGGAAAACATGCTTATCCTTCAGGCCGCAGCTCAAGTATTAACCACCTTGTCTCAGGTGTGGCCCAAACAACATTGCTCTTCTCTGCCGACCCTCAACAGTTTTCAACAAATATCTGCTAAATACGTATTACATGTCAGCCACGTGTTAGGGATAGAGTAGCAGATAGAACAGACATGATCCCTGCCTCCACAGGGTTACAGTGTAGAGCAGGGGTCCTCAAACTACGGCCCGCGGGCCACATGCAAATACAAATATTGTATTTGTTCCCGTTTTGTTTTTTTACTTCAAAATAAGATATGTGCAGTGTGCATAGGAATTTGTTCATAGTTTTTTTTTAAACTATAGTCCGGCCCTCCAACGGTCTGAGGGACAGTGAACTGGCCCCCTGTTTAAAAAGTTTGAGGACCCCTGGTGTAGAGGGACATTCCAACACGATACAATTACATCTGCTGCAGATAGAGTAGAGGGCGCAGTGAACATATGTCATGCCTCAGGAGGGGAGGGGCTCCAAAAAGGCCTCCTGGAGGAGGAAGGGACAGCTCAGCTATCTGAAGGCCACCTGGAGGCAAATAGGGAGAGGATGGGGAGAAGGGTGTCCCAGGGAGAGGGGAGCACCCAATGTCAAGAGAGCACCAGGTATAATTAAGAAAGCAATCCTGCCAGGACTGAGGTGGCAAGGGTGTTATAAAGCCAGTTAAGAATTTTTTATACCCAAGGGTGATGAGAAACCACAAAATACTTGCAAGCTGGGGATTTACATAATCTGATTTGCATTTTTTAAAGATAGCTCCTGCTGCAGAGTGGAGACTGGGTTGGAGGAGGGCAGGAGCCAATGCAGAAGGAGCAGTAAACAGGCTCTTATGTTCAGGAAGGGATGACAGTAGCCTGGCTGGTCGGGGCAGTGGGGAGGGAAGAGCTGGGCAGTGGAGGGTGGGGGAGAGGGAGGCTTCTCCGGTTGAGCACCTATTTTGAAAGTGGACCTCCCACCCCCGCTTCACTGAGATTAGGAGCCATGGCTCCCAGAGAGGTCCTTGTCTGTAGCCCTCAGCGGGACGAGATGACTTTAGGTGCAGCGCGCAGTAAAAACACTGAAACAGAGCAAACTGCAAACACATCGATCCCTTTAACTACACCAAGGAAAAGTCTCATTTCCTGCCTTTTTCTCTTTTAATAAAAAGTAGAGTAACCTCAAGCTTAGTGCCTTCTGCAGCCAATAATATGGTTTTGTTTTTACCATATTAATTTTAATGCCTATGTATGGTACTGGTTTTTGATTTATGATAGTGTTTTAAGTTCCCTTTACAAATACATTCCTTGTGTTAAGAATGGGATTGCTATAAAGAAAACATGAAAGGGTTCGCATGGCTCCTGGATTATGGGAAACTGCTAGGATGGTATGCGAGTGCCTGAGCCTGGAACCGCATTGCTGAAGAAAAATCTTAAAACGTTGCTTCAACCGACAACAAATATTCAAGGGATTGTCCTACACATCAGAGGTTACTTCTCTAATTTCACAAAGATAAAGGGAAAAGCATCAGGCAGCAAACTGGTCTGGAAGACAGAGAGGTGACCAACCACCTTGTCAAGACTGGTTGGTGACCACTGAGATGCCAGCCCAAGCAAAGGCCGTGTGTACAAGAGAAGGTGTCAGACAGAAAAGCAAATCCAGGTGGAATTGTTAACCCCAAGAAAAAAGCTTCGAGGCAGCACGGGATGCTGTCTTTCCAGACACTTTCTAAAGGAAGAATATGTTTACAACTGTGATCATTACAGCTTCTTTTCCCCCTTCACTCTGAGCAGCTCTCCAACTCGACGTTGTAGAAGCAGAGACGGAGGAGATCACCAGAGGAAGCACACTGCTCCGGGCCAGAACCACCCGGCGGCTGTCGGTGACATCCCTCCCGGCGACATCCCTCCCGGCAGGGCTGCACAAGGTAAACCGCTGAAGCACACGCCCCCAGGACACGTACAGTCAGACTCTAGGATGTGGGAGACGCCAGGTTCTCTCCTGCCGCAAGTCCCTCACAAGAAAGCCATCCGATCTCCTGCTTGTGTAGCGATTCCAGGAATTTAGGCCCAGAAAACCGGCTAATCCGATCTGGTTCCTCCATTTCTGAGCTAAAACTGTTCAGCTTCTATTACAATCTGGGCAACAATGGAGCTTGGAGTTTTACATTGGCGTTTTAACTGTTCAAATATCACGTTAGTGTGCTGGCATCTGGCGTGTCGTGCATGCTGCGTGGGGAGCAATCCCTGAGACAGGCTCTGCCCTGCAGACATTCTTTGAGGATGTGAGTGTACATTTGTCCGAGGCAGTAGACGTTAGCTTTCAACACCTGAAACGTGCCCAGTGCAACCAAAAACCTGAATTTTTAATTTAATTTCACTTGTAATTAAAATGCAAATAGCCACATGTATAGGAAGTACAGACAGTGCAACCCTAGACCATCCAGGACTCCCCAATCCAAAGCTTGTATTTATCTGTAGGTATGGAAATTTGAGCCTAAATTGCTCAGGTTATTTTTTAAAATAGCCGAAACTATTATTAGTTTAAATATAACATTTACGTAGAGCTATGTTCCAGGCCCTAAGTGCTTTAACTTCTCAGGTAATTCTTACAACAGCCCAATAACGTATGGCAGTGTTCTCCTTGTTTAGAGAGATGGTACAGAGATTAAGTAATTTGTCCAAATAAATCAGGCTTCAAACCCAGGAAGACCTGGCTCTATAGAGTCCTTACTCTTACTTACCATGCTTAGTACTAACTGTATCATCCAATATGGTAGCCAACACCTACATGTGACTATTGTTAATAAAATTTAAATTAAATCAAAGTTCATTTCTTTGATTGCACTAGCTACGTTTCAAGTATTCAATAACCACATGTGGCTAGTGGCAGTTGTATAGGACAGCACAGATAAAGACCATTTCCTGTCCACAGAAAGTTCTATTACATAGCAGTGCTCTAAGCCATCACTAGAGTGCAGTATTAGTTTAGAATCTTGCCTCTTTTGTGTGCAAGGTTCATACTTATTTTATTCCTATTATGTGCTTGTTAATTCCCAGTTCTAGGGCCACAAAGGTGATCCCATGGACATGGTGGTGTTTTGTGGGATTTATAGTTTAATAGAAGAGACAGACATTAAACCATGGCACTGCAGACTAATGGGGTAAGGATAATCATTTGAACAAATGGTGCTGGGACGAGCAGATGTGGGGAATAAGATGAAATTTGATCCCTATCTCACACCATATAAAAAGTTTAGTTCCTGTTCGGTGATAGATATGGAAAAGGTAAAACCTTAAAACTTTTTAAGGACACTGAGAATAGCTTCATGATTTCAGTATAAAGACTTCTTAGAACACATCCCTGACCATAAAAGATGGAGCCCTGGCCAATGTGGCTCAGTTGGTTGAGGCTAGTCCCATGCACCAAGAGGTCACTAGTTTGATTCCTGGTTAGGGCACATGCCTGGGTTGTGGGCTTGATCCCCAGTAGGGGGTGTGCAGGAGGCAGCTGATTCATTTAAAAAAAGGAAAAAGATGGATATATTTGGCTATATGAAAATTAAGAATTACCATTCATCAAAAAACATTAAATCAAATGTTCTCTACTGGCTTTAGAATGGTTTTGTTTAGCTCTCAGAATGTTCCCCAAAATATATTTAAATTAATTGCCCACATTTAAAAATTAGAATATTTCCAATAAAAATCTGGCTTTTCAGCTTTCGTTAGAAAACTAAAAAG